>NC_089751.1:38040616-38170616 GCF_040412425.1 Macrobrachium rosenbergii | reverse complement strand
ATATATATATATATGTATATATATATATATATATATATATATATATATATATATATATATATATATATATATGTATAGTACAATATAATATAATATAACATAATATAAACTTTCATTTGCCTTTTTCCCCTTGGAGGGATTGATGCCAAGAAAGAGTAGCCCTCCCGGTCTCATTGAGTATTTTGGGATGAGGTTGCTAGCCCCATGCCCTTTTTAACCTTGATGTGACCACGGCTTGCATATCGAAGAAGGCTGAGCGGATTTTGAAAGGAGAATGCCCATCCACTCAACGTCGCCTGAGGTCTGAACCAGGGCCTCTCGGTTGGTAGGCTAGAAGTTAGACTAATTTGATTCTGGTTAGTTTTGAAAGCCAGGTACTCACTAAATTGAGAACGACATCAGAGGGTTGCAAACATCTTCAACCGCTGCATCATTTACGTTTTCTTTCACAGGCATAATGAGGCAGTTAACTTAGTTACCCAAATGCATTGCATCATGTACTTTTCATATGGAAAATCAGGAAGTTAGCATTTTCTGTGTAGTGGAATTAAAAGTTTGGGAGATTTCCACTCAGTGAGGAAGTAGAGGCTTGTCTTCCAGACGGTGCAGGTAGTGTATTTATGGAGTTCGGTAGAAACGAGAAGGCTTCCTGTTGCTCTAAACAAAAATCCACAAAAGGACAGTTGCCAGACGTTCTATTCCATACGTTACCTTCATTCCTGAAACCGCAGCACGTGGAAATCACACTCTGTGCTCTAGGCAGACACATTCCATTATTGTATGGGAATTTGAGTATACAATGTATTTAAGAGATGTTATTTACTTCTTAGTATGTAGAGCTCTTGACATAGCTTGGGCTCATTACCCTCGGAATAATTAAAGTAACAACCAGCTGCTATAGTGATGCTGATAAAATAAAGACAAATATAACGTATTGATGATAATTCAGATGGGCTGAATTAAATGCATTAATTATGATTATTGAATTAGGTCGGTAGCACCGGACCCACTCTTGGAATGGGTCTTGGGAGGAGCTCCGAAAAGGATCCGATTGCACTCCAGATACTTTTGAGGGCAGAAGGAAACAGCTTCCCAGATGCTGCCTGTTCTTGGAAGGGATGGATATAGTGGCTAGTCTTTTGGAATGCTGCTGCTCACAAGGATAAATTCCATCTCGCATAAAGCTTTCAACATATGTAGAGATTAAGAACGTAAAAGGATGAGATGAGCTTAATGTGACACCCGAGTAGGTATCAGTACGGCGGTTTGCAGCCCCATAATCTTTCCACATGCCAACAAACAGTTTAAATCGATTATTGAGGCTTTCCCTGAATCTCAAAGGAATACTTGCCTACTTGTTTATGATTCTCGTAATACAAGCCCTGCGCTGGGATTGCTTTCTGCTAAGACAGGGGCGACGGTTGTAGGACCCCTTTGCAAATAAAGTACGTGGACAAAAGTCCTACCAAAACGCGGACTAAAGGACAAGTCGAACGAAAAGGTGACCTAGACGAAGAATATCGTTGGAGGAGTGACACCATATATAAGGTCTCATAGGTGAGTGGTTGTAAAGCCAGCCTTACCAAAAAAAAAAAAAAAAAAAAAAAAAGTCCTAGATAAGGTTGTAGCGGTAAGGGTACGTCGTCTTAAAACCTACTGAGCCTGCGTTGACTTGTGCACTGAATTAGGTACCAGGTATTTGGTCAGCTGGAGTTGGTCACAACTTGATGGTGGGGAGGATGGGCCTAGGAACCTCATCCACTCTGTTTATGAGCCTTCTGTGAAGGTGCATGTTGCAGAAATTATCTTCACAGATCTTCATCAATTTCAGCAATTAAAACATAAAAATGGCAGTGACTATTATTATGTTTTTCTCGGAAGGCACACACCTATTAAGGGAAAACGAATATATATATATATATATATATATATATATATATATATATATATATATATATATATATATATATATATATATATATATATATATATATCAAACTTGATCACTTGCATAATTTTTTCTGTGCATTTATACAATTAATAGCAGGCCCTCATTCAAACAAGATGGTATCTAATGGAGATTTCATTAGAAACAGTTACAAGCTTTCAAGGACTATCTCCTCATCGTCCGGTAGCTGTAAAATCCCCATTAGGTACCATCCTGTTTAACTGAAGTCCTGTTTTATATATATATATATATATATATATATATATATATATATATATATATATATATATATATATATATATATATATATATATACACACATATATATACCCACAAAATATTTCGTAGGACAGCAGCATAAGAGAGCTCGGGGTTTGTACTATCCATTTTTTCCCTTTATTGAGCGGCAGTGTAAAGGAAAGTTGTTTTCACTTTTTTCCCCTTTTCCTTGTTTCATGGTGGCATCCGTTTTATTCTGGAAATATCTAGAGGGTTGTTGGAGCATGAAACAAAGAAACCCTCTCCATAAAAGGAGCGGAATGCATTCTAGCATCAGCGTAACAAGCAACAGGAGGTTCTGGTCGCATACAACAAGAGTTGGCGACCGTTGTAGGGAAAACGAGGGCCCTTGAGCACACAAAAGGGCCCGAGAGGTAAGTGGACAGAGAAAGGTGTGATGAGAGAGAGAGAGAGAGAGAGGGAGAGAGAGAGAGAGAGAGAGAGAGAGAGAGAACATTGTACTTTAAGTTTTAAAACTTGCCTAAGTTGTTACTTTCTCTAGTGGATGAAAAGTACATAATTATGTCTCCGATTAAGGATACTGGCTTTTGAGGAAAACGGTTCTGCAGTCACTTTGCTTTAGACAAAAAAAACATAATAGATGGAATTTTGTTAATGAATCTAAAGGGATATCTGAATTTAGGTCTAGTCTCATTCAGATGGGAAAGAAAAGGAAAATTACAAATATGAGATAGATATTCCAAAGAGGGATCGATAATGTTTGTATGAAGATAAGGCTGGAGGCAAATATTTAAGAAACATCATGTGTTAAATCGTCAGCACAGGCAAAAGAAGGGAAAGGTAGAGCACCAATATGTGAAACGATAGATCCCCGATGAATATTATTTGACGTGAAACATATTGTTTTTGTTTCCTTACCCATAATCCCAGATAAACTACAAGTA
This sequence comes from Macrobrachium rosenbergii, assembly GCF_040412425.1. Lineage (NCBI taxonomy): Eukaryota > Metazoa > Arthropoda > Malacostraca > Decapoda > Palaemonidae > Macrobrachium > Macrobrachium rosenbergii. The sequence continues at coordinate 38,167,484 of NC_089751.1, read as the reverse complement.
AGTCTGTTGACTGGAAGAGCAAAATCACTGGAAGGAAGTTGGAGAGACAGAGGTCTATTCCTAGACACTTGCATTTGTCGGAAGCCTGAAAGATATTGAGAACAAGAACGGAAGGTTCCCCTGAGCCCTGCGAGCGAAGTAACGTACACCACTAGGATAAGGATCGACAGAATAGTTTTGTCACACCCTTGAAACAAATTCGAGGGAAGTCCCGTAATAGATCTGACCTTTCTGAAAATATATTTCTGACTAGAATGTTTCAGACACGAAGCTCTGTAATTATTTGGCAGACAAGTGTAGAGCGAAGACCCTGAGGTAGATTGTATGTGTTTGGGGAAGAGATCTCGTCCAGGGGAAAAAAAGGCAGCATAAGAACAAGAGGTTTTAGGGAATTTCATTCACCTTATGTATAACGCGGTAGGTAATTACTAGTAGAATATAGGTAAGAAATACTTTGCTGTGGACGTCACCATTGCTACATAAATCAACGTAATTGTTTCCCTAGATTCTTTCCGGAACTTTAAATGATCTTGGACTTGCAGTCGTTCCTGCCATATGAGATTCTGATAATGGCAGAGAGAGAGAGAGAGAGAGAGAGAGAGAGAGAGAGAGAGAGAGAGAGAGATTCTCCGCCCTTGCGGAAAATGAAGGGGGAGAATTTTCATCACAAAGTTTTCTCATCACATCTGCAAGCGTTCCTCACATTTAACTAGACCGGGAAATTACCTACGTTTTGTACAGCTTGTCGCCGACGGGCAATTAGCGTCGGACAAAGCTGTTTGAGTTGCGTTTCCCGAGGGACTATTGTTCGTCGGCGGACCCTCATTAAATGTAGAGAATATGGGCAGCGCTAAATGAAACCTTTGTTGTTTTCAGCTTCATTGTATGGGTGTGTGTGTGTGTGTGTGTGTGTGTGTGTGTGTACTACGCTGCCAGGCTCTGCCCTCCAAGGCGCAGGTGTGGTTACGGCTACGTTGCCCGTCCGTGAAAGTAGAATAATGATTTACAAGCAGAAATGTAAAGATGGTTTCCGAGCAGTTTTCCTTCAGAGGAAGTGATTTCGGAAGGCTACAGTTTTCTCTTTTTATGTAGAGTCTATGTAAACAAGGAGTGGTTTTGTAAGCCTCGCCTCTTGCTGTATTCAAGGTGCTTATATTTCTCTTTTATGGTTTCTTTTTTTTTTTTTATTCCTCGTTCTTGATTTCCCCTGTTGAGGCATTGTCCTTTCATGTTGTGCACAGGATTTTCTGGCCGGTTTTGCATAAACTGGTCAGGCATGTAATGGAAACTCGTTGACGACTGTTATACTCGACGACCCGTAGATAGGGGCTGAAAGACAGTTATTATTATTATTTTCATATAAAATACCAGTGTGAAATTAACAGAACCCAGGTAATGGTGCATGGAACTTTACTGTTTCAATCTCCGTGACACCCTGGGGAAGACCATAACATAATTTTGCAGTAGAAGATATTAAGACCTCTGGGACTGAACTGTGCAAGAACAATGGCACGAAACGTCGGTGCCCGTTCTTAGTAACACAATTGCCTGCGCCAATTCGTACGTGTCAGCTACTAAGGTACCAAAGTTAGTTCACTGCTAAAATAAGGCCAAAAAGGATAACTTCAGCGATGTCCTAAAGCATAATGACCATTGACGGGGAGAAAGTAAATTTTCGCTACAAGGAATGTTATTAAAATTAGAACTGTCTCTCAGCAATAGTAAACCAAGGGGTTTGAAATATACGTATGGTATATAATACCACTTTTTCTGTAGATACAGAAAACCTGGCGAACGATGTCTACTTTTTTGGATGCCATTAGATGACATTTTAAGCATTGTGATAAAACTTGAAGGTAACACCAGACTCATCCAGTATAGAATTAGATATAAAAAGCAAATCAGGAAGAGAGAGAAAGAGATCAATTAATGTGTTAATCCTAGATTTGTCGTAATTCGGCTTCATATCCAGCAGCTTACAGCAAATGAACAAAAACTGCATATTGTTCATTTATATATTCCAGACCATCAGTCAAGGCAATAGTAAAGACTAATAACAGCGGAGATCTCAGCACGCTACCCTAAGGAACAACAAAAAAAGACAGGCCCTGACGTGCCAAAAACAGCATCAACAATTCTCTGTTGTCCGGCGCTTAATAAACTACGAGAGAGATCGGTTGCATGGCTTCCTACACCTATATTACAGTAATGAAGTAAAGAAACCCATAAAGTTAACGAAGCAAGCGCAGATCTCGGATGAATTTCAGAAGGTCTCGACCCTCCATTTTCAAGGTTGTCAGGAACACATTTGGTCATGTCTAAAAGGAGCACCTTGGCTACTTGACTGATTCCTGTAAGCACTATGTGTTAGTGAGCTAGTATGCAGATTTAGTGTACTCATATAAAGTCTAACTGATTTACATGTCTGCAGTTTTATTAGCCCCAGCACCGAAATGATGGAGATTAACTTATTAATTGTTGCAACGATCATTTGTGCAACCCTTTTGAACGGACGCATTTCTGCATAATTTCTCATTTGAAAGAATGGTGCTTATTATTATATATTACATTACAGAGAACAGTAACCGTAAAATGTGCTAAACTTAACTTATTAATTGTTGCAACGATCATTTGTGCAACCCTTTTGAACGGGCGCATTTCTGCATAATTTCTCATTTGAAAGAATGGTACTTATTATATATTACAGAAAACAGTAACCGTAAAATGTGCTGAACTTAACTTATTAATTGTTGCAACGATCATTTGTGCAACCCTTTTGAACGGGCGCATTTCTGCATAATTTCTCATTTGAAAGAATGGTACTTATTATTATGCAGTACAGAAACAGTAACCGTAAAATGTGCTGAACTTAACTTATTAATTGTTGCAACGATCATTTATGCAACCCTGTTGAACGGGCGCATTTCTGCATAATTTCTCATTTGAAAGAATGGTACTTCTTATCATATATTACAGAGAACAGTAACCGTAAAATGTGCTGAACTTAACTTATTAATTGTTGCAACGATTATTTGTGCAACCCTTTTGAACGGGCGCATTTCTGCATAATTTCTCATTTGAAAGAATGGTACTTCTTATCATATATTACAGAGAACAGTAACCGTAAAATGTGCTGAACTTAACTTATTAATTGTTGCAACGATTATTTGTGCAACCCTTTTGAACGGGCGCATTTCTGCATAATTTCTCATTTGAAATAATGGTACTTATTACAGAAAACAGTAACCGTAGAATGTGCTGAACTTAACATATTAATTGTTGCAACGATCATTTGTGCAACCCTTTTGAACGGGCGCATTTCTGCATAATTTCTCATTTGAAAGAATGGTACTTATTATTATACAGTACAGAAACAGTAACCGTAAAATGTGCTGAACTTAACTTATTAATTGTTGCAACGAACATTTATGCAACCCTTTTGAACGGGCGCATTTCTGCATAATTTCTCATTTGAAAGAATGGTACTTCTTATCATATATTACAGAGAACAGTAACCGTAAAATGTGCTGAACTTAACTTATTAATTGTTGCAACGATTATTTGTGCAAACCTTTTGAACGGGCGCATTTCTGCATAATTTCTCATTTGAAAGAATGGTACTTCTTATCATATATTACAGAGAACAGTAACCGTAAAATGTGCTGAACTTAACTTATTAATTGTTGCAACGATTATTTGTGCAACCCTTTTGAACGGGCGCATTTCTGCATAATTTCTCATTTGAAATAATGGTACTTATTACAGAAAACAGTAACCGTAGAATGTGCTGAACTTAACATATTAATTGTTGCAACGATCATTTGTGCAACCCTTTTGAACGGGCGCATTTCTGCATAATTTCTCATTTGAAAGAATGGTACTTATTATTATACAGTACAGAAACAGTAACCGTAAAATGTGCTGAACTTAACTTATTAATTGTTGCAACGAACATTTATGCAACCCTTTTGAACGGGCGCATTTCTGCATAATTTCTCATTTGAAAGAATGGTACTTCTTATCATATATTACAGAGAACAGTAACCGTAAAATGTGCTGAACTTAATTTATTAATTGTTGCAACGATTATTTGTGCAACCCTTTTGAACGGGCGCATTTCTGCATAATTTCTCATTTGAAATAATGGTACTTATTACAGAAAACAGTAACCGTAGAATGTGCTGAACTTAACTTATTAATTGTTGCAACGATTATTTGTGCAACCCTTTTGAACGGGCACATTTCTGCATAATTTCTCATTTGAAAGAATGGTACTTATTATTATATATTACAAAAAACAGTAACCGTAAAATGTGGTGAACTACCTTTAGCGCCTTTAGTTCCTTCACTCCAGTGACTAGTGCACGGGACTTGCTTTCCGCAGCATAAGCATCTCCATTCTTCTCAGGTGTCACTTTCTCACGCTGCCCAGACTAAGGCTTCCATTTCTTTAACTGTAAAACAAGGGAATGGTCTCCTTGGCAGTGTATTATTGATGGCGATGCTCGTGGAAGTACGTTAGCTTAGTTTTTATGAGTGTGCTAGCCGTTGTATTTGAATTTAGATTTGTCTTTTTTTCTCTGTTATCACTTTTTATTCACAAAAGAGCATTCTGTTTCTTGGAAGCATCTTTAACAATTCAGTGACGTTTTAAGATTGACCTATATAAGATTATCCTATATAAGATATTACTATAAACTATATGCTAAGAAAAAAATTGGTTTTAATTATTCATCAAATAAAAGACTTCCCCGTAGGGGGTTAGTGCCGCCAGCGCACCTCATGTGGTGCAATGTAGACATTACTTAAGGGTCTTTGCAGCGTCCCTTCGGCCCCTAGCTGCAACCGCTTTCATTCCTTTTACTGTACCTCCGTTCACATTCTCTTTCTTCAATCTTACTGCCCACCCTCTCCTAACAATTGATTCATAGTGCAACTGCGAGATTTTCCTCCTGTTAAACCTTTCAAACTCTTACTGTCAATTTCCGTTTCAGCGCTGAATGGCCTTAGTTGTCCCAGTGCTTGGCATGTATGCCTAAAATCTATAAATCAGTCAGTCAAATAAAAGACTCGGATATCGTTCAGAATTGTAAAATTACACATCGAAATTTCCCTCGAGCTTACACAAAATTATTGTTATCTGTAGTTAAGCCTAATATAAGTGACTGAATTTCAGCATTCGTCAGTTATTTAATAGATGATTCAGTATACAAAACTGGAAATGGACGTAAAGAATGGAAATGTGCTGTGAATTTTCCTTTTACCATTTTTACTTGTGGCCTTATGCTCTTAGTAGCTAGTAAATGTACTTCGTACTGATGTGTGGATATTATTTGGAAACATTTTGACTTTATGTACTGTTCATTTTCACAATTTCGTTGTTTGGGTAAGTTATTAAAGTCAGACGTCTCTCTCTCTCTCTCTCTCTCTCTCTCTCTCTCTCTCTCTCTCTCTCTCTCTCACGTTTCAAAAGGGAAGCCATTTTGAGAAAAGCTGCATATCTTGACTGTTAGCAAAAATCTGTCCCTAATTATAATTTTCCGCCCCTCGGAAACTTTTAAGATATAAATTTCGTCTTTCTTTTCCAGGTTCGAATACAATTCGTTCACAGAACTTTTTCCGCCGCTCACTAATTGTTTAGAGGGAAGTTATAAAGATTCTACTTTCTAATGCTGTTCATAATAAAAGTTTCTAAGTGTTTGATTCAAACTACATTGAGCGAATGGTTGTTGCACTTGATTCAGCAGTTAGAGAATGTTTATTTCTGTTTGAAAGAAACACACACACACATATATATATGTATATACATACATACATATATATATATATATATATATATATATATATATATATATATATATATATATATATATATATATATATATATATTGGTTTGTAACTCGCCGTCGTCCAGCCTAGGTTCGGCCTTTTTCACCATTGACTTCCATAAAAGTATGGAAAATGAAGATGTTCTTGTTCCAAGTTTTGAGACAGTACGAAGTGTCCTAGGATCAGGGCTTGCCGTTTCGACCTTCTTGTTTTTCAGTCATTTACAGTGTTGTATTCACTACAAAGACTATTACAGTCAGTTATACAATGTACTACATTTTATCGAGGTTATTAGGTGGAAAAGAATATTTCCCAGAAGTAGTTTTTTGATTCTTTGAAGGCATCAAAAGATTATAAAGCCCAGTGGTGACGAAATTACTATTTTAACGTTAGTGATATACACAAGTTTCAAAATATGTACAAAAGCTACATCAAACTAAAAGTTCCTCCTTTTCAGTTCTCTGTAAAAGGAAACTATTGTGCCGGCTTTGTCTATCCGTCCGCCCTCAGATTTAAAAACTATTGAGGCTAGAGGGCTGCAAATTGGTGTTGATCATCCACCCTCCAATCACCAAACATACCAAATTGCACAAGTTTTTATTTTATTTTATTTAATGGTAATGTTAGCCATAAACGTACATCTGGCACCGCTTTAGGTACTAACAACACAGGCCACCACAGGCGGCTAAGAGTTTTATGGGCTGTGACTGAGGCCACCACCGGAACGTGGCTGAGTTTCATGGGGCACGGCTAAGAGTTCCATGGGCCGTGGCTGAAAGTTTCATACAGAATTATATGCTGTACAGGAAACTCGATTGCGCCGAAGAAACCTCGGCGCATTTTTTATTAAATTTTACATCCAAGAATGTATATACACGAACAAAGACTAAATTTGAAAATAAAAGATGATATTTTAAGAAACTATCAAAATATAAAAGATTAAAGAAAAATTTTTAGTTTTGGTAGTTCTGTGAAAGTTAATTTCCTTGTTCATGAAAATAGCGACGCCGAACGTGAATGATTTTTCAAGAGGAATTCTCTGAAATGTCAAGCCTTTTCAGCCATTCGACGGGTTCCCATTTTGAAACACAAAAAATTCCAAAGGTCCAGAGACTTAATAAGAAATTTTTATCTTTTTTTACCAAGAGCAACAGAAATCAATGGCCGTGAATAATAATAAAAGTTGGCGGCTAATATTCCCGTTCGGTTGGCTCTAAGTTATTTGCATAAAAGAACGGCGCCGCTTTTCATGAATATGAAATAAGACCCGACTAACATTTTCATTTACAAATTCATTACATGCGCGCATTCGGGCACAGCAGTGCTCCCATAAATGACGCTTTGTTTATCGCCATTACCAGATGGTATTGTGATAACCAAGTAGGTTGCAACTGCATTCTGTTCTGGATAACAAGAACTGCATACGTCACTTCCTGTCCATCAGACTCGCTAGTGCCGTCAGTTCACCTCATATGGTGCACTGTAGGCATTTATAAGGTTCTTTGCAGCCTGCCTTCGACCCCTAGCTGCAACCTCTTTCGTTTCTTTTACTGTACCTCCTTTCATATTCTTTCTTTCACCTCACTTTCCACCCTCCCCTAATAATTGATTCATAGTGCAACTGCGAGGTTTTCTTTCTGTTACACCTTTCAAACCTTTCAGCGCTGAATAGCCTCATTGGTTCCAGTGCTTGGCCCTTGGCCTACATTCTATATTCAACTCAACCAGAGGGCTTTCGTTCCCATTTATGCAAAACTGAGGGACAGTGTTCCAGGCTGTGTTACTAATCCGAATGCTAGTAAGGTTAAGAAAGGCTGCTGTGCTTCTGTAGAGTGGCTTAGTTCGTGGAGAATATTTGTCATCAGTTGCGGTTCCTTTGTTGTTTATTTTGTCTTTGTATAGTTTTTTGTGAATCATTTATCCTTGCTCCATCTTTTTATTTTACATACGAGCATTTATTTTTTTGAGTCTTCATGATTAAGTCCGTTGAACTTTGGATTATTCCATATGAATGTGGGATTATTTCGTATGATGATATTTATTACGGAAAAATGAACATAAATTGTTTATGTTTTGATAATTACTAATTAATTCTCTTTGCTTTCACCCTCAGTTATGAAGTAGGATCTCTCCTCGATATAGTGACCCACAAGGGTTTTCGGGGGTCTTTATCTAGGACTAATATTTCTTGGGTGTCATTATCTTTATGATATTTACAGTCCCTTGTTTATGTTTTTACGGTCATCTCCAACGGGATTGTACTAAACACACCGCAAAGGTGGATGCATACCGGGTTAAAACCCGTGGGGGTCATCTTAGAGGAATTTATTTCTGGTGCTAGAAATTCATTTCTCGCTATAATGTGGTTCGGATTTCACAATAAGCTGTAGGTCCCGTTGCTAAGTAACCAGTTTGTTCTTAGCCACGTAAAATAAGTCTAATCCTTCGGGCCAGCCCTAGGAGAGCTGTTAATCAGCTCAGTGGTCTGGTAAAACTAAGGAACATTTTACTTAACTATCTAGGAAAGATCCATGAAGTATGAAAGATATATAATCATGTATGAGAATTCAGGAGGTATTTGTTTCCGTGTATCCCGCAAGGTTTGGATTGGAATATTGCAGGGGGTATTGGCGGTCGCAACCCTCATCCACTCCATTACACGCGCCCGGGGTCATCTTGCCCGAGTCCGGCCTCCCCTGACAAGGTAGTTTCTGCAGGATCTGGAATTTGAACGGTATGTTAAATTACTGGCTGGTCTTAGCTGTTGTCTGATTGTAGACAATGTGGCAATTTTTCAAAAGATTTTATTATTATTATTATTATTATTATTATTATTATTATTATTATTATTATTATTGGTATTATTTTGACATGGAAGTGCCACCCACTCATTGGCTCTCTGAATAATAATAATAATAATAATAATAATAATAATAATAATAATAATAATAATAATAATAATAATAATAATAATAATAATAATAATAATAATAATAATAATAATAATAATAATAATAATAATAATATTAATAATAATAATAATAATAATAATGGACATCCTTGAATTTATTTTAAACTAAGAAACAGGTTGCTAGGTGGATTGTACGGTGCAAGAGTACCTGCAATTCCGATAAGAAAGTCATGCTTTCACGTGACTTAATAAAAAGACTGACTGTTATAAGGAATGCAATACTTACCAGACCCTGCGGTGCATATAATGAAATCATACGGCACTTCAGCCGTCTGACAGAGAGGAGAAGGTTTCTTTTTACTTTCTCTTATTTCTTCCCTTGTCTGCTATCACGGATTCCAAGGAAATAGGACGCAAAAATTCATAGTTCTCATCCGAGCAACTACTGTTGTGTGTATAGAAGGGTATCCCAGATTTCTTTATTGCACTTGCATATAAACCATAGCAAATTGGCTGATTTTCCTGAACAATTTATCTTTTAACTCAATTTTCGCGTCCAAACATTGGGGGTTGCAGTCATATCACAAAAGCTCTTGAAGTAAGCTCACTAATCCCGGTGGGGGCGGGGGGGAGTGTCGTCAGTGCACCTCATGCGGTGCACTGTAGGCATTGCTTAAGGTTCTTTGCAGCGTGCCTCCGGCCCCTAGCTGCAACCCCTTTCGTTCCTTTTACTGCACCTCCTTTCATATTCTCTTACTTCCATCTTACTTTCCACCATCTCCTAACAATTGACTCATAGTGCAACTGCGAGGTTTTCCTCCTGTCATACCTTTCAAGCCTTTTAGTGTCAGTTTCAGTTTCAGCTCTGAATGACCTCATGGATCCCAGTTCTTGGCCTTTGGCCTACATTCTGTATTCAGTTCAGTTCAATTCAAGCTCGCTAATACGTCCTTATAATCATTATTAAAAAAATTCGTACGTATCCCCTTGCGGTAAACCTTACTTTCTTAAACACTAGGTATTTTTCTTATGTAAACATTCAGGAACGGGAGAGTTTGAATCTACACACTACCTGACTGTTAATTTTATGGACGGTTCCTGGGCACTGAGTGCATCTTAAAATTCCTTTAGTTTCTCCTCAGCATCTGCAACCAACAGCGCTTAGACATCATCTACGCTTGTCTTCCAGATGATTAAACGAAGTCGTACGATACGGATTAGGACAGCAAAGAAGTTTCATCATAATTAGACGTTGTCATAATATTCCCTATAGAGATTAGCGAGGTTGTGGGGAAGGTGGAAAGAGCCCATAGCGAAACAGAATATTTGTTTTTATGCCATTCCATAAAATACATTAAAGAAAAAGTTCTCATTTTTATTGAATGGGAATCCGAACATTTGTTGTTCCTCACTTGTGGTTGTGATAAAATCTTACACTTTCTCCAAAACTGATCACTGCTTTGAGAGTAAATTTTTCTTCTTTGAGGTACTGCATAAACTCGTCGATGTCTGAGACCAGCTTGGGAAACCAACCCGACGATTTTGCCCCATTAATCTCTCATATAAGACTCGTAAATCTTTGACGGTGATTTTAAAGAAGCTACAATCCGTAGGGGGGTAGTGTCGTCAGTGCACCTCACGCGGTGCACTGTCAGCATCAAGGTTCTTTGCAGCGCCCCCTTTCATTCCCCAGCTGCACCCTCTTTCAATCCTGTTCAAAATCTCTTTTCTTCCACGTTACTTTCCACCCTCTCCTAAAACTCGTTTCATAGTGCAACTGCTTTGAGGTTCTCCTTTTTACTCTCAATTTCCCTTTCAGCGCTGAATGACCTCATAGGTCCCAGTGTTTGGCCTTTGGTCTCATAAGGTTTCTTTCTCTACGAATTTTTGGGAGACCGAGCTCAGTGGAAAGTGACGCGAAGTAAAACAAAATTCCTGTCCCGAACGTTATGTAAGATTTATTTTTTTACGTCTCTACAAAATTAGCACAATCATTATTCTCTAAAAAAGTTAATCTAACAGAGCTTTGGATGATTAGCCGAGATATTATTACATAGTCTGGTTTGTCTGGCAACTTGACAACCATATACTAAAACTTCAAGAGTTTTTTTTTTTTTTTTTTTTTTTTAACAGGAAGAAACTAAATTCTAACGCGAAAGAACAACATTCCCATCCTTTGTCGTTCACTGATTACATCGTCCCAGATAAAAAAAAACCGATGTTTACACAAAGGTCCTTCTCTAACTAACGGCCGTTTGACCCCCTTTTCTTAATGATCCAGGAAACCCTTTTGATGACAGTACTTTATTTTCTAAGAAAATGGCGAGTTTAATATTTCCCCTCTTTCTACATGATTCCGTTACCTCAGCTTCCAAGAGCCCCGTAAGGGTTTAGTGCCGTCAGTACACCTCATGCGGTGCACTGTAGGCATTACTTAAGGTTCTTTGCAGCGTGCCTTCGACCCTTAGCTGCAACCCCTTGCGCTCCTTTTACTGTACCTCCTTTCATATTCTTTTTCTTCCATCTTACTTTCCACCCTCTCCTAACAATTGATTCATAGTGCAACTACGAAGTTTTCCTCCCGTTACACCTTTAAAGCCTTAGAGTGTCAATTTCCGTTATAGCGCTGAATGACCTCATAGGTCCCAGTGCTTGGCCTTCGGCTTAAATTGTATATTCTATTCTTTTCCATTCTTATTAACAGTGCGATCTTCCCACCACTGTCTGGCTATGAATCTTGACATTCTGTAGTCACATTTTTAAAAAATCTCCTCCATTTTCTTCGTCAGTGCCTCTGGTTCCTCCACTAAGTAGTAGTGCAGGCCATACATATGCATAACAGGTTTTTGTTCTTCCCACAAAAAGATTATTTTTATTTACCAGTAGTCTTGCTGTCTGCATTTTGGTGGTTTAGTTTGCTTTAAAAAAATTTTTATTTTTCTTCCAAATTTAAGTTCATCAAAAAGTTAACTAGTTGGTTAACTGAGTGAATTCCTTGCTGTACGTCTATTTAGAATGGTATATTTTTATTACAAGCTGATGGACAAAGAAGTGTTACGTCTTAACCGAGTCATTTTAAATTTATGTATTATTTATTTTCTTACTTCGAGATTTACCTCCGGAGGTCTCATAATGAAAATCAGAGAGTATTTGTAAATAAGGTTAACCCACGTACTTCATAATTTCGGTATAGAATAAAGGTTTTTTTTTATCCATAACAATTTCTCGTTTAAATGACATGTTTTTCTTATCTAACAAATTCATCGCTAATGGGTCACATAATTCTGACTGCTAAATGTACCTCTTAAAATTCAGGTTTTGTAGCTTTGATATTGGCCCTATCCATTCGGGTTTTGGGTGTCAGTATACATATGTAAAGGGGGCCTAGCTTTCTTATTTTTTTTGAGTGGTCTTTAGTTTCTGTAGTTCGGTTCTGAGGTTCATTCATATTTTCCTCTTCCTTCTGTCATCGGTGTAACTCTGCTTCTGTTTTCGAACCTCCTAAAAGTCTTCTCGTGCGAAAAAATGATTATACGAAAGTCTTTCACAATTACATGCAATGAACATCAGTCATGAAATGCCAAAGAAATGCATTTTTTATGACAAATAGAAAATGCCTTCACTTCCTTCGCTGAAGGAAGTGAAGGCATTAACTCTCGAGTACCAGAAAACAGCTGAAATATAAAAATACAGGTATCCCAGCTCTCGGGGAAATTGAAATATATGCTGGAGGGTCGAACTAAAAGGCAGTTTCACCGAACGGAATTGAACTCTAGAGTAGCTGTAATGAAAACTGACTCGAGGGATTTTGGCAGAAATGAAAGTGAAGAGACTCGAGTTCCAAAATGCGCAGCAGAATTTCTCTCGAAAAAGAAAATAGGGGAAAGTAGAATCTGCCGGCTGCGCATCATGTCTGCTTCTGATTTGGAATATCCCAAATTGAACTTGAAATCTTAATCACTTTTTTTTTTATCGTATTCCTTCTTGTTTCAGTATAAGGGTTTTGATTTGCCCGATCAAAGTATTATTGAATTAGGAAAGTATTTTAATTTCATGTTTTATGAATACAAACTCGTTTTTTTTATATCTTCATCGGAGTGAACAGGCTAGGAATTTCTTCCAACTTTAAGTGTTCGCAAGAACAAAGTGCGCGAGCATATCTTGTCCTCCTTGATCGGATATCGTTCTTTGAATTACTTGTTCTGTTGAAGCTAAAGCATGTTTCTCTCTCTCTCTCTCTCTCTCTCTCTCTCTCTCTCTCTCTCTCTCTCTCTCTCTCTCTCTCTCTCTCTCTCTCTCTCTAATAAAGAATACTATGTGGCAAATCCATACACAAAATCCCAGAGATTTCTTGACGATATCGTCAACCTACAATAAAAATGATCCGTTTTTTTTATTACGTTTTTTATAATAAAAAGGAGTTGATTCAGTGTAACTGCAGTCGATGAAATCCGGCAAGATGATTGGCGTTGCAGATCCTCGAGAAAATATTTTTGACTCTGGCGCCGACAATTAGTAACTTGCGTGATTCTCATTTTTCCATAACTTGCATATTGCCAATACTGGAGATGAAATATCACAAGGGAAAATGTCGCTTATTGTTGAATTCATTGAACCGAGTTTTGAGTCGGGGCGTCTCTGTGGAAATCGTAGTCTTTAGAAGCAGTATTGGAGAGATCTTTGAAAGATGAAAGCAGTGTTTCACCGTTCCTCCCTTTCATAAGATCTATGTAATGTTTTTCATCCAGTAGCTTCTGCTTCGCTTACCTGCTGCATCGAGATATGTGGCAATTTAAGCATGTGTGTTGAAGACTAGTCTTTGTCATTCGCAACTTTTCAATTTTGTTTTTTGAAATTTTTTCAACAGAAACAAAATTTTGCACTTTTGAAGAAACTCACAAGCCAGTTTATTTTAATCGTTAATAGTAATTTAGGAGAACTATTCTTTTTTTAAAAACATCCTGTCCTTGCCTTAAGGGAAACTTGAAAATGTTGCTTTTGGTTTGGGAGAGCGAAAGGAAAGTAGTGCGTAAGAAACGTATGTATGTCTGTATGGGACACAGAAATTTATTATTTTTTTTTAATCATATAATTGTCAGTAACTGCTGACCAGTTCTTTTAACCCACGGTTAGCCACGATTCCGTTTGATAAACTAGATCCACGCTTTGTTTTGTGCAAAATATATGATGAATTATATTTGTCAGTTTTGTATACTGTCCATAAAATTACGCAAAATTACCTTGAGCTACTGGTTGTAGATTCGTCTGAACATTGACGTTTGCTGATGGGTTTGTAAGGGTTAGTGTCTCTATCAAGTTTTTTTTTTTTTTAGCATATCTTTAGCTGGCTTGATTTTACACCGAGTAGTTGATATATTTCGAGGGATTTTGTAGTTGTGCTTTTACTTAATTAAAGTTCTTTCGGTATTCATGCATGCAACGGCTTCGACCAGTGAAGTCAAGCGTTTAAAAGGGGGTAAGGAGTATAATGGCTCAGAACATCAGTATGTTCAGTCATTGTTTCTTTTATTTTTTTTTATTCTATGGAGTTTATTTACTCTTATTTATTTGAATATTCACGTTACTTGATTGTCCGTGTTTAGATAATGCATCAGTTTTCCTTTACATAAAATCTCCCGTAGGGGGGTAGTGCCGTCAGTGCACCTCATGCGGTGCACTGTAGGCATTACTTAAGGTTCTTTGAAGCGTCCCTTCGACCCCTAGCTGCAACCCCTTTCATTCCTTTTAATGTACCTCCGTTCGTATTCTCTTTCTTCCACCTTCCTTTCCACCCTCTCCTAACACTTGATTCATAGTGCAACTGCCAGGTTTTCCTCCTTTCAGTTTCAAAGGTCTCGGCGCTTAACCTTTGGCCTAAATCCTATATATACATTCATTTAACACAAAATCCTTATTCAAGGACCACATTGAGAATTAGCGTCAGTTATTTCCTATTTAGATCGTAGTGTTTTTAGAATGGGAAATGTATCCAAACGTATAAGGAAAACGGTGTTCAGACAGAGGCAGTTCTTAAAACTGCGTCACTTTTACCAGCTTACTTGCGTTATTTTTCATCCCACTACGGAAAGAAAAGTCTTCATTTATTTCCTATCCGGAGTAAAATCTTGTAGTGATTAGCGTATCGAATAATCGTGAGAAAATTGATAGGGTATGAGGTCAGTGTGGTTTGGCCTGTGCATATATAAACACACTTATACTGTATATTTCTGCGTGTGTTGAGTTTATTCATACTTACATATTATTTTATATACATACATATATATATGCATACACACATACATATACGTACATACATATTATTTTATATACTATATATATATATATATATATACTTACACATACGTACATACGTGCATACATGCATACACATACACACGCACACACACGTATTTGTGTGTGTGTGTGTGTGTGTGTGTGTGTAATGTAATCAAGAAATCTGTTCGTCTAATGAAGGGTGGTTCCTTAGAAAACTAAACAGTGAGACTACTATGTTCATTATTTAACTGCTGGATTAAGAATGAACCCCCCTTTGCAGTTCACCTCTTCTCTCATCACATCATCATCCATTTTGTTAAGCCCAAAAATATTGTAAGAGTCAACTGCTGTAATTCCGTCACAATATATCCTGACATTCGTTTCTCCATTTTCGTAGGTGCAATCTGTCCCCATTGCCTTACTTTCTGTTAATATTCATCTTCAATCTGGTCGTCTGACAAAATGACTATAATCATTCTTTTTTTTAAGTCTGCCACATCTCCTCACTATCACCATCTAACACTACATCATATGTAGGCAACGGTCATTCACACATTCCATTTACGACCCATTTTTTGTCTGATTCCTCAACTCATATGGGCATCGACATTCAGTGCAGCTTCTCTGACCTTTTTCAGCACCCCATCCGTGAAGATACTAAGCATCCGTGGAGACACAATACGCCCTCCTCTTTCGCCAACTTTTACACCGAACCCATCACTTCTACATTTTCATATCCTAAGACAAGCTGTACTTTCATCTTAGAAACTTGTAGTTGCTCTAAAAATTCCCCTCACGCAATTTACTGAATATTCCAACAGCCTGCATTCCATAGCTATCCATTCTTTGATAATATTTGTATGTATGTTTATGTGTTCTTGTCTAGTAGATTCATACGTAGATAACTGTGATCAGATGTTTTTCCTGCTGACAGGGAATGGTCCAGAACTGGTAATATTTTTATAATGCGTAGGCGATCGTAGTGCTTGAATTGATTTCTGTGATCGACTCGATACCAATCGTAGTGCTTGAATTGATTTCTGTAATCGACTCGATACCAAATTGTGTTTTAATCAGATACATACGTAGATAAATTAACTGTGATTAGATGTTTTTCCCGCTGACAGTGGATGGTCCAGAACTGTTGATATTTCAATAATGCTTAGGCGAGCGTAGTGCTTGAATTGATTTCTGCATTTCTGCAATCGACTCGATACCAAAATGTGTTTTAATCAGTCAGTCAGTCAGCCTTATATCATTAGGTCTGTTCATGTCAGATAGCGAAGACTTCCAGATATCGCTTGAACGCTGCTTGACAATAGACCTTTGAGGTAATTACACTGGCCGGTCTCCCGATAAGAGAGACACGTTGATTAATGTCGCAAAGTTCAGCGAAATTAGCTTTCGGGGAGTAAATAATAATGAGCCCTAATTATCCACTGTTACCGTGCACGGAATGATTGTCCCCCCGGCCCTCGTTCCTTGTCTGTTCTGCTGTTTCGTCATCCGTCCTTCCATGTACGTAATTAGACATGAGCCCAAGGTTGCTCCAGCGAGTGAACTGACACAATCATGTCTATTCCTTATCATGTCTATTCCTCGGCATGTCTGTCCCTCGGTTCCATGGTCACGAAGTGTCAGGTGATCCCGAGGCTGAAGGCGATGTGGTGTCACGATGGAGTCAATATTCTTTTTGGTGTGACGAGAGAGAGAAGAGAGGTAATGAAAAGAAAAGCATCATAATTTATAGCACTTTCAGCTTCGTAAGAATTTTGAAGCTTGTGGAAGAGTGATCAACGCTTCTCTTGTATGTCACGAGACTTTGAATATCCAAGGAAAATAAACGCTTTCCTTTTCGTTCAGACCTTACGGTTTTTAATGTAAGTTTTGATCGTTATTTATACTTTCGTTCCAGACTCAAGGTACTTCAGTCCGGAAGTGCTTTTCGAGGGGCTAAATTAACGTCGATCACTCTAGCAAAACACTGACGCGGTAACGGAAATGAATATGTAAACAGGTAACGATTTCAGTTATGTAAATAGAGCTCTTAATTATGCACGGGAAACTTAGGTCTGGTGTGTAGTCTTTCCCTTTTCGGTACAGTAGGACTTATTATCCTCCAGTAATGAAAGATTCAAAGATGGTTGTGTTAGCTCTCGGTGTTACAATTCGAATCAGATGTTGTTTAGCTCTGGAAAATTATAAGTGCTAATTCAGATTTAATAATAATAATAATAATAATAATAATAATAATAATAATAATAATAATAATAATAATAATAATGTGTAAGTGCTTATTCAGATTTAATAATAATAATAATAATAATAATAATAATAATAATAATAATAATAATAATAATAATAATGCATAAGTTCAGACTCAACAGTAAAATATAATGATAATAATAAGTGCAACGAAATAGTAGATGAGTATAAATGAAACACTGTACTTTCTATACTAGCATAAGCTGTAGTTCAGATTATTATTATTAATATCGTTTCCTAAATGGAAACGCAGGATACTAACGGCCCATGGACCCGAATTAAAAAATGGAAAAAGAACTCTGAAGTTTGGTATAAAATTTCCAAAGAGTGTGTAAAATACATCGTCGAGTGCATAACACAGTTTAAGCAGCCTTTTGCATGAGACTAAATGAATTTATATCTGGTCATATAATCCCCTTTTCGGCAGTGTCGATAATTTATTTTTTCAGTTATTTGAGGTACAGTGGTATAACTAGCGTTAGCGGCGTCCGGGGGGTCTCTGAAAGTGCCGCCCCACGGCCGTGCTAAAAAGCACTAAAGTGGTGAAAATTAAACGCACATTTTAAGCCTTAACATCTTAGTCATTTATTTTATTTCATAAAGCTAAAACGAAAACAACACAGCAGATTTACAACGGAACCCTACGAGCTTCGTTAGAAGCGAATTCGCTAATAGCATCAAAGTCCAGGAGGAGAAAGAAGCCAGGGTTGCCGTTGTCAAAAATCGCTTACTGTCCAACAGCAGAGTCGATAAATCGTTGTTCAGAGTTCCGATCAGAGAAATGTGCTAGAAAATCTAGAATTATGCCAGACCAGACCTGCCCTAAAGATGCCAGAGTACCACTCCGGGGGGGGGGGGACCCTCCCTCCGTAGTTACGCTTCCGTTGAGGTAACCGCGTTGACATTTTTTATTTATTTATTTTTTTTTTTTTAACTGACCTCTTGTGTCAGCAAAGTATCGAGTCTGTCTTGCCTGTCTCACCTTTCAGGATATCTGGTGAGACAGAAGTCAGACTTGATTTGATACTTCGCTGAAGCAGGAGGTCAAATAATTGGAAAAATGTGTATTCGACACTTTGATAAAATAAGGGACGATATATTTTTCTCTCTCTCTCTCTCTCTCTCTCTCTCTCTCTCTCTCTCTCTCTCTTCTCTTATATTATTTCTTGTTACTTTACGTCTATTTTCTTTTTTATCCCTCTCCGTCCAGTTAATTAAAGGATAAAATAAGGGACGATATATCTCTCTCTCTCTCTCTCTCTCTCTCTCTCTCTCTCTCTCTCTCTCTCTTATATTATTTCTTATTATTTTACGTCTATTTTCTTTTTTATCTCTCTCTGTTCAGTTAATTAAAGGAAGTTAAATGATGCAGTAAGTTCTGTTGGCCCTTATTTGTGTATGTCTGTTTGTCTGTGCGACCCTTTTTTTCACTCATTCAGATTCAGTCGTCATAAAACTACCGGGTTTAGCAGTAGCAGCGTTCACACATTAAGGCGCGAGCAACTTATTAAGAAAGAAGTGCGTGAATAAATCATGAGGTACAAAATCTGATCTTTCACAGATGTCTGAAATAATTAAAAATAAAAAATAAAAATTTCAAAACATACCAAAAAAAAAGTTCCAGCAAAATATTTAGATGGAGTTTTTGGCATCGTTTTAATTATCAGTTCACGGTCCTCCAGTACATCTGCTATCTCGATACCCTGGCCTAGGTTGTGGACTGTCATTTTTAATTATATTTACCGACGGAAGTATTAGCTCCTGGCCCTTGAAATCATTTGGTTCTTAAGCATCTTTGCTCAGTGGGAGTTTTGAAATATCTTAACACGTCAGCCCGTGAGTTTTGGGGGCCAAAACTTTCGAGATGAATTAGCGTTTAGAAGAAGACTTCCCTTCCTATATATTTCTTATGCTGCTCGGTATCCACTCTGGAGTGAAGTGATATCGGCTGCGGAAATTTATCATCAGTGTAAAAAAATACAGACTATATTTTGCGACGTATATCGATGGATATTATTATTATTATTATTATTATTATTATTATTATTATTATTATTATTATTATTATTATTATTATTATTTCAGTAGATGAAACCTATTCACATGGAGCAAGCACACAGGGGCCATTGACTTGAAATTCAAGCTTCCAAAGAATGTTGGTTTCAGCCTCCCACCGCAGACACCACACCTCAGCAGTAACTGATCGTGATACAAAGCCACTGATTTTTCATCGCCCTGGGGTAGGCGCGAAGCCGCGACATCTGAGTGGCATACCACGACAAAAACCACAATACCAGCAGACCAGCTAAAGAAAAGTCAGACGCCAACAGAACCTGGTGTTCCCAGGCGGTAACCCATCCAAGTACTGACCAGACCCAACGTTGCTTAATTTCGCTGATCGGACGAGAAGCGCTGCTTTCAACATGGTATGTACCAAATTTGCCCGTCTCTGGCTCTCGTTGCGCACGTTCTGTACATCGGTATGTATAGATCTCTGTTTGAAGTCCAGTCCTTTCATTTGCGTGGAGCGTGATTGAAAGTGTGTATTATTTGAAGGCAGTATGTTGGTGATGTCCTGCTGTGAAAATTAAAGTGACCTCACCCATGAAAAATCGATGTTTTCTTTTTTCAAACATTTGCTCTTGAAGTTTATACTTGTCGGTAATTATGAAGTTAAGACAGTTGCTTAATGTTTACTGCGTTTATCCTATGTGTGTTGTGTTGCAGTAAAAACTGCAAGACTTCATTCATCCTACTGAGATGAGCAAGTGTCATATTAGTAATCCAGCAGTAATTAGGTTTGATGTTGCAAGAGAATGCAGATGACAGGAGTCATTTCATCATGAAAAGTGAATAAGACGCAGCTCATTTGATTCCATTCATATTGTTTTGATTTCTCTGTAAATTATTTCATAGACTTAAAAGCTGCCTAGAATTGCGCTCTTTTTTTTTGTTTTCTGTAAAAGAAAACTGTTGTGCCGACTTTGTCTGTCCGTCCGCATTTTATTCTGTCCGGACTTTTTTCTGTCCACACTTTTTCTGGCCGCCCTCAGATCTTAAAAGCTACTGAGGCTAGAGGGCTGCAAATTGGTATGTTGATCACCCATCCTTCAATCATCAAACATACAAAATTGCAGCCCTCTAGCCTCAGTAGTTTTTATTTTATGTAAGGTTAAAATTAGCTTTAATCATGCTATAGAATAGGCCACCACCGGGCCGTGGTTAAAGTTTCATGGGCCGCAGCTCATGCAGCATTATACCGAGACCACCGAAAGATAGGTCTATTTTCGGTGGCCCTGATTACACGCTTTAGCGGCTGTATAGAAAAATCAATTGCGCCGAATAACTTCGGCGCATTTTTTACTTGTGTTTTTTGTCAAAGATTTTGGAATTGTTCTCCCTAGTGCCTTTTTATCTCCTTTCACAATACTGTAACACTTCATTGTCCTTTGGAAAGGCTCCATTGTCCTTTGTTATAACCACTTTGCTCTTTGTTCTGCTCTTCTTTTGAGAGCTAGGCTGGCGATCTGGTCCTACTTTCCGGCGGTTAACCTTAGGCCTCAGGCATTCCTTTAGGACAGGGTAGGCCATGAAGGTCCTTCGCGAAAGGTCCTTAGGCATTTATGTACTTTCTTCGGCTGGCATGTTGTCTTGAGAGCAGAAATTGAGAGAGGAAATATTTTTTCGTTATATACAAATGACAGGGACTTTTATTTCTGGAAAAGTTTAATATTTTAAAGTTGCTTGGTTACAACAGTTCGTTTAAAAATGTTATTAAGTATTTACAGTAATTGGTCCACACAAACACAATATATATATATATATATATATATATATATATATATATATATATATATATATATATATATATGTATGTATATGTGTGTGTGCGTTTATGTATGTATGTGTGTCTATATAGATGATAGATTTATAGTATTCAGAAAATTGAGGAAGGTAAAAGTTCTGCGATAACAAAAAAATATATATATATATATATATATATATATATATATATATATATATATATATATATATATATATATATATATATATATATATATATATATATACTTATGTAAAACAGAGGAAATATACTTTGTGATATTTGGGACTCGTATCTCTTCAGTTTTGTTTCTCTTGTCGTTGTGGAATTATTCAAAGTTTTAGTGTATGTGCTATTTGCGAAAAAATTTTAGTTTTTAAATAGTAAATACATCACCTTTATGACAGGTTAAATTTAGTCATAATGTAGAAAACGATGAGGAAGCGGAATCCAGTAAAAAAAAACAGACCTGATTTGCTTAGGTACCCTAGATTTAAGTTATAACTGAATATTATTAATGAGACTCAGTAGTCCACCTACACTTACTGGTCAATATTTCTCAGTATGACGTAGAGAAAGCGTTACTTTCAAGCGCAGGGGTGTCAGAGGACACTTGAATGAATTTATAAATGCAAAGGAAATGGAGGGAAAGAACAGGGGAGCAGAGGAAGAATGATATATTTAGATAATTAAGGATAATAGACGATAGAAATATTTGGGCGGCCCCAGAATATTTGACGGCAAAAAAATTGGTTTTGCGGGGGAAATTGCGTATAATGAATGTCGGGGTTCGTGATTAAAGGGATGAACTTCATGGCGGTAAATGAACTAATTACAACTACACGCGCGAAAATATTTATAAATTGCGGGATCAAAACCGTTTGTCACGATGTTTTAGAAATGGGTTGTGGTAGTCCGACCTTCGGAGAAAGGAGAGAATTCAGTAGGATGGTGCTAAGCTATGCGAAAGTGCAGAAATGTACAAAAATGGTGAAGATGCTTTTAAGTTTTGCCAAGTGTAGGTTAGTTGTTTCCTATAGACACTGAAGTGTTTTCGTAAACTAGGAACTTCCTATACGGCTATGTATGTGGCTGAAAAAATACTGTGTAAATTGATAACATTTGTAAATATCACAATTGCAGTGTAAAAATAGCGAATGGAGATATTTTCATAGGGTTGGACTAGTAGTTATCGAATCGGGAAAATTATTACACGAATCAAATGAGTCAGTGTGATGTTTTAAAGAAACACTTCAGTTGAACACATATTACGTTTCCTAAAACTATATCAACAATTAACATTTGTTATGTTGCATCATCTTTATAAAAAAAATCGATCTTCAAAACCTATAGTGAATTTTTTTTGTGAAACTGATATAAAATGATAGCTTCCTGGAGATTCCGTTATATATTTAAAAATAGTCCAGTTTCCATAAAAACCTCTGCAACATTATACATTTCATGCACCTAAATCAAAAGGCCCATTAATAGCACATCGATTCCCTTCACATATGCTGCACCCCTCGCCTCTGTTTTGCAAGAACTTTATTGCAGCTTGGATATTTATGCCCTTTCGCTCTAATACCTCCCTTCACTCCTTATAGCCACAATTTTAGGTCTTCTTCTCCTCCCTTCCATCACTTCCTAATATTATTGTACTCATATATCTTTCAGTTTAATTATCTATCTGTCTGTCTATATATATATATATATATATATATATATATATATATATATATATATATATATTATATAGACATAATACACACATATATATTTATATATTTATATATAAATATATGTATATCTATACATACACATATATATATATATATATATATATATATATATATATATATATATATATATATGTGTGTGTGTGTGTGTGTGTGTGTGTGTGTGTGTGTGTGTGTGTAATCTACTGGTGACATTTTACAAGATACGAATGTGATTTTAATAGCATATATATATATGTATATATATATATATATATATATATATATATATATATATATATATATATATATATATATATAAATTACATATGTATATATATGCTTATGCATATACGTATACACATAATTATATATACATTATATATAAACTATACATATATGAATTTATATATATATATATATATATATATATATATATATATATATATATATATATATATGTGTGTGTGTGTGTGTGTGTGTGTGTGTGTGTATGTGTGTAAGTGTGTGTATGTATATATACAATGCAAATCCGTCCAAAAGAATATTCATAAATAAATATGCGTAGTTTGTTACACTTAGTGTTCACGGCCTGCGAATCTGAATGCCAACCCTCCGCATTTAATGTGCAAAACTGTTTTTCTTCACGCATTCATGATTTCTCTGTAAATGGTGATTCGATGCATTGTGGCGGAAACTGAGGATTTTGCCGTCTCTCCCTTCTCGCGCTAATGTGCCCAAAATTTCCGCAGCAGCTTTTATCGTGCGCCATGTTCTGATGGTTCTCTATTCATTTATTCTCTCTCTCTCTCTCTCTCTCTCTCTCTCTCTCTCTCTCTCTCTCTCTCTCTCTCTCTCTCTCGGTTATCTGTTTTTATGTGTTCCTTTAGCTCTCTCTCTCTCTCTCTCTCGGTTATCTGTTTTTATGTGTTCCTTTAGCTCTCTCTCTCTCTCTCTCTCTCTCTCTCTCTCTCTCTCTCTCTCTCTCTCTCTCTCTCAGTTATCTGTTTTTATGTGTTCCTTTAGCTCTCTCTCTCTCTCTCTCTCTCTCTCTCTCTCTCTCTCTCTCTCTCTCTCTCAGTTATCTGTTTTCATGTGTTCCTTTAGCTCTCTCTCTCTCTCTCTCTCTCTCTCTCTCTCTCGGTTATCTGTTTTTATGTGTTCCTTTAGCTCTCTCTCTCTCTCTCTCTCTCTCTCTCTCTCGGTTATCTGTTTTTATGTGTTCCTTTAGCTCTCTCTCTCTCTCTCTCTCTCTCTCTCTCTCTCTCTCTCTCTCTCTCTCTCTCTCTCTCTCTGGTTATCTGTTTTTATGTGTTCCTTTAGCTCTCTCTCTCTCTCTCTCTCTCTCTCTCTCTCTCTCTCTCTCTCTCTCTCTCTCTCTCTCTCTCTCACGGGATTATCTGTTATTTATGTATTCTTTCAACGTAAGATTGTTTTATAAGTGAACTTAATAGATTATATTTTCCATCAGTTTTCACATTTAGTTTTGTTACTGTCTTTTATTAACTATTACAGACAATGAAAAAAAACTTGTTTGTCGGAATATTAATGATTATCATTACTCGGCCACGGACTGGGCATGTTATAATTTTTTTCATGTAATAGTTTCTGTTGGAAAGGAGAAAAAGTGATCACTAATCTTATCTTGACATGTGAGAATACTCATTTCACCGGTAAACATGCCACGCATAATGTGAGCCGTATCTCTGTCTTTCCTCACTCTACTGATCTTTACCGTTATTTAACGTTTTTAACGTTATTCATAAACGTTGTATATTTGAGAGGCACTTCTCTCATGTTTTTCTGAAACTCTTGTTTCCACACATCCTCTTAGTAAAGTTTCTGAACATCTCTTAAATAACTCTTGTGGGAAAAGTCTCATCAGACACACACTTGACAGTTCCATTGTAATGTTATGTTTTTTTTTATTTAATAGGTAAATATATCAAGTTGTATTTGCTTGGTTTTAAAGTCAATAGGAAAATAAATAGATTCTGAAATTGCTCTTGTAATTTTTCTGATCGGTGAATCTGTTTTCAGGACATAGGTACGCAAGTGCCATTCAAGTGACGGCACTGGAAACTAGTAGAAGTGAAATAAGTAATTTTAGATTATGTGAATTTACGCTGAATGTTTTTTGGGACATTATGTGAATTTACGCTGAATGTTTTTTGGGACATTATGTGAATTTACGCTGAATGTTTTTTGGGACACAGTGCTGAAATGTGTAACCTTTAAGTTAGGCTTAACTTCATCCGAAAAAGCAGAAGTAAGAGAAGACGGCGGTACACATTCGGATGTTTTCTTGCATGATTCTAATCCCAGTATCGTATGCGTTGCTTTCTGAGTTCCTCATCACTTCCGGGCGAATCCTTTGAGCTCTAGAAGGAAAGACACGGTGCTCAGGATCATACCTGTCAGTTAAAGAAAAGTTCAGGAATAAGTGGTATTATATTCCTTACGAATGTTATTAGTATTCTTTGTTTTTTCTATATGCTTTTAGCTGGAAGCGTTAAAAATAGCCAGCCTATTGTTTCCATAGGTAGGCTCTCTCTCTCTCTCTCTCTCTCTCTCTCTCTCTCTCTCTCTCTCTCTCTCTCTCGGTGGATTACCTGTATTTTCATGTGTTCCTTCAACTCTCTCTCTCTCTCTCTCTCTCTCTCTCTGAATGAAAAACAAAGATATAAAAGGCAATTGCAATATCAATAAAAGTGTGAAAACTAATTATGTTTAATTGCCGATTGATATCTCAAACCCTCTATCAATTTTTTGTATCAACAATCTCTAAATCCAAAAAGAAAAAAAATAAGATTAAGATTCGTACTAATAAGCAGGATATAAATTTTGTGCCTCGCTTAATAAGGCGAGTCGGTGTTTCCTCTCATTTATATAAAAATTAATGAGAGATATGAGTTGAGGTTGCAAACTCACCCATATTTTCGCTTGTAAATGTGATGTATCGCATTTTCAGTTTTCTGTAAAAGAAAGCTATTGAGATGGCTGTTTTTCTGTGCGTCCGCACTTTTTCTGTCCGCCCTCAGATCTTGAAAACTACTCAGGCTCTATAGATGGCTGCAAACTGGTATGTTGATCGTCCACCCTCCAATCATCGAACTACCAAATTGCAGCCCTCCAGCCTCAGTAGTTTTTATTTTATTTAAGGTTAAAGTTAGCCATGATCGTGCGTCTGGCACGGTGCCAACAACACAGGCCACCGCTGGTCCGTGGGTGAAAGTTTCATGGTCCGTGGCTGAGAGTTTCATACAGCATGATACGCTGTACAGAAAACTCGATTGTGCCGAAGAAACTTCGCCTCATTTTTTACTTGTTTCAATTTACATGTCCCGCTGATATGCAGTAACTTGAAATGAAAGGAATTTTATATTTCATGACGCTATAGTCACCCGGTTAGCGCTGACCACGATCCGCTATAAGGCAGCAAGGCCGGACAATGACGTCACGAGGGCCCGTTGCGGGCAGGACCCACTTAGTGTTTCCTTCTTGGTGTTTTTCCATTAAAAGTTTCGGTTTTGTATTAATTTTATATGAATGTTAGTCTGCCAGTAACCTCATTATTTATTAGCGTCAGTTTATTTTGTTAAAAAAAAAAAAAAAGCTTCTGTGTAAGCGTGAATTCAAATCCAGCTTGGAAAGTAAAGTTTCTCTATTCATTGTCTATCGGATTTCAAGTATTTCAGTGGAGAGCGTACTGTACCAAAAGCATCGGAAAGTTTAGAGGTTAATAAGTCACTGGTAGCTGTGACCAGTATGCTATAAATTTTAGTCTATACAGCCAAATGTGCTTCAAATTCCCACTCTCAGTGGTGAGTATGGTTTTATGTTGGCTCTGTAGTTACCTGAATTAGACCGATATACGTTCGCTTGAGGTGTAGTGAACTCGTAAGCTTTTGGTGGTGCAGTGGGTTTGCACTGCTTTCTTTCTTTCTTTCTTTCTTTCTTTAGATCTTCAGCTGAAAACCCCCGTAGGGGGTAGAGCCGTCAGTGCACCTCAATGGGTGCACTGTAGGCATTACTAAAGGTTCTTTGCAGCGTCCCTTCGGGCCCTAGCTGCAACCCTTTTAATTCCCTTGACTGTACCTCCATTCATATTATCTTTCATCCATCTTGCTGTCCACTCTCCCCTAACAATGATTTCATAGTGCAACTGCGAGGTTTTCTTCCTGTTACACCTTTCAAACCTACCTACTCTCAATTTCCTTTCCAGCGCTGAATGACCTCACAGGTTCCAGTGCTTGGCCTTTGGCCTAAACTCTATATATTCCATTTCATTCAGCTGAAAACCTTTATGGACAAAGTCAACAGACTTATAATAAACCCAAGAGGCTCCAAAGGGAAATCAGCCTGCAGAGAGAGAGACACTTTACAGGAAAAATTACAAATAAAATAAATAAGAGGGAATACACAAGTAAAACCAATACACCAGACATTCAGGAGACGTCAGCAGCAGAGAGCAGCAATGAATTTGCTCCTCTCATAAATATGTAGAGATCAGAAGATTCCACAACCGCGCTTGGCAAACTATGCCACATTCAAGTTGCAGCCATGATAAAACTCCTAGGAAACTGCTGTCAGTCTTTTAACCAGCTTATGTTTGAATCCCACTTGGTAGAGAGAATTCTCTGATTTCAAGGATTTCAGTGGATAGTGTCTAAAACAGAAATAAGGAGAGAAATTGAGAGGCCTGAATAATGAATAGATCTGATCTCTATTCTTTTTAGTCTGGCGGAAATGCACTTGAAATGGGCGGTTGCTTGAAGGTGATTGGTCGGATGAGACATGTCCCAATAACATCGTTATATATATATATATATATATATATATATATATATATATATATATATATATATATATATATATATATATATATATATATATATTTTTTTATACATTCTTGGTGATCCGTATGGAAGCTCATTTATTCTCAGTTTCTCCCTTAAATGTATGTTATGTCGTTATTAAGGCTATCGAGTTTAGACTCTATGAAGCAATGTGTTCATAAGTCCAAAAGTAAATAGCAACATTACGAATCGTATATAAAACTAAATATACAAACTGAGAGAGGGAGAGAGGGAGACTATTTTAAGAGAACGAAAGTGTTTGCGTGTGTGCGTGTGTATATGAGAGAGAGAGAGAGAGAGAGAGAGAGAGAGAGAGAGAGAGAGAGAGACCATTACCGTAAGAGAACGAAAGTGTGTGTGTGCGAGAGAGAGAGAGACTATTGCTATTGCCATAAGAAAACGAAAGTGTGTGTTTGTATGTGGGTGTGTGTTTGAGAGAGAGAGAGAGAGAGAGAAACTATTGCTGTGAGAGAACGAAAGTGTATGTGTGTGTGTGTGTGAGAGAGAGAGAGAGAGAGAGAGAGAGAGAGAGAGAGAGAGAGAGAGAGACCATTACCGTAAGAGAACGAAAGTGTGTGTGTGTGTGAGAGAGAGAGAGAGAGAGAGAGAGAGAGAGACTATTGCTATTGCCATAAGAAAACGAAAGTGTGTGTTTGTATGTGTGTGAGAGAGAGAGAGAGAGAGAGAGAGAGAGAGAGAGAGAGAGAGAGAGAAACTATTGCTGTGAGAGAACGAAAGTGTATGTGTGTGTGTGTGAAAGAGAGAGAGAGAGAGAGAGAGAGAGAGAGAGAGAGAGAGAGAGAGAGAGAGAGAGAGAGAGAGAGTCTGCCGCCATAAGGGAACGAAAGTGAGTGTCCTTTGGTCAGTGATGACATACAGTTTCTATTCCAGGAAAAACAAGTTAAAAAAAATAAAAAAAGATCACAAGCAGAATTAAATACGCCCTGAACAATTCTAGGGAAATGAAGCGGCGGAAGTTAAGTCTAAAGTCAACAGGAAAGAATTTAGTCGGCGTTGCAGATGACAAACTCACATCATATGTACTTTATATAGATTCGTATCTGCAAAAAACATTTCTGCAATTAACTGCTTCCTGTGAAGGGTCGGGCAAAGATTGGCTATGAAAGTCAACACTTTGCATTTATATTGATTCTTAGAATCGGTAGCTCTCGCGTGACTCATGCCGGAGACAGCCTTTAAACTCGTACTAGCAACGATATATATATATATATATATATATATATATATATATATATATATATATATATATATATATATATATATATATATATATATATATATATATATATATATATATATATATATATATATATATATATATATATATATATATATATATATATATATATATGCATATATGTATATACTGTATAGTATTTATATATATATATATATGTATATATACATTAATGTATATGTATATATGTCTATACAGTATAATAAATATAATTGTGTGTATATATATACATATATATGTACATATATGCTATATATACATACATGTATATACATACATACATACATACATACATACATACATACATACATACATACATAAACATACATACATGCATACATACATTCCCCACACACACACGGCGCCACGAGGAAACGGCCTCATATCCAATTCATGTATTATTTAGGGACCTAAAGTGGTCATGTGACCACTTTCTTATTATTTATTGTATTATGAATACACAGATTTTTAGCAAATTTTCCGTTTCCGACGTTGATGACCGTTCAAGTCGTAAAGCAAATTCAATAATAATCAGTCAACTGTGACCCCATTTATACACAAACACACATGTATGTATATATAATATATGTATGTATACATACATACATACACATATATATATACAGTATATTATATATATATACATATATATATTTATAATTAAATTTCACTTCAGTTGCAGTTTTGAAGACTGGCAAGAAAGACTATGAAAATAAACAAAGCTCCGTAAGCTTTGTATATGCCTACGTTAATTTCGTCGGAAAGACACTTCGCATCGCATTCCGTCAACAGATAAATGCAAAATGCAGGAAACGAAAGGCCGCAGACAGAAAACTCTTACCTCCCGCATAAATAGAGAAGAGGGCGTAGAAGTCTTGCATTGCGAGAGGCCTCTGTACCCCAGCAAACTCGGACCCGATGGGCTTCAAGCATTCGGTGGCATTGGACACGTGTATCTTAAATAGGTAATCGATGATTCCGAACTCGCGAAGGTTCTTGATGCTGGAAGAGTGAGAGAGATGAACAGGGAATATGTATCCGTATAAATTAATGCATATAATTGGTTATTGTTGCTGTTATTATTTAGAAGATGAACCCTGTTCATAAGGAACAAGCCCACAGGACCCATTGACTTTAACTACAAGCTTCCAAAGAATGTGGTGCTCATTAGGAAGGAAGAGAAGGTAAAGGGAATTACAGAAAGAAGAGATATCACTTACGAAAAATAAAAAAATAAACTAATAAATCAGTGAATGGTTAAAAATGTATTAAATTGCAAGGAGAATAACATTAGGGTAGTAACAGCTGGTATTTCAGAAAGTCCGTCGTAGCCTCGAGAACATTAAAGAATGATAAAAGACAGGGCCTTGAAATTTGAGGGAAGACATTGATGGGTAACGGAAATTCCAAAGCGCCGCCTATTTTTGTAGGATCTTGCACAAAATAAAAAACAAGTAAAAAATGCGCCGAAGCTTCTTTAGCGCAATCGAGTTTTCAGTACAGCCGCTACAGCGTATAATCAAGGCCACCGAAAATAGATCTATCTTTCGCTGGTCTCGGTATAATGCTGTATGAGCTGCGGCCCATGAAACTTTAACTACAGCCAGGTGGTGGCCTATCCTATATCGCTGCCAGAAGCACGATTATGGCTAACTTTAACTTTAAATAAAATGAAAAGTGCTGAGGCTAGATGTCTGCAATTTGTTATGTGTAATGATTTGAGGGTGGATGATCAACATACCAATTTGCAGCCCTCTAACCTCAGTAGTTTTTAAGATCCAAGGGCGGACAGAAAAAGTGCGGACAGAATAAAGTGCGGACGGACAGACAGCCGGTACAATAGTTTTCTTTTACAGAAAACTAAAAAAAAGTAGATGGATTTCTTTCAGACTAATTTTTATGATTGAAATTAACGAATGGACCTAAAATAATGTAATACATTCGGAAAATCACCTTTTTAGGAGGTTAAATATGATGTCACCCCACTTCTAAAGGAAAACTAGTGCATTGTCTTATCCATCAATATCCAGTGTTCAGTCACTTTACTTTCATGCCTTATTTCCTTAACAATTTTTTCTTGCTTCTTTTGCAATAATAACCATAGGGATCAGCTGATTATAAATTATAAAAGGAAAAATGCCGAGGTTACACAGTTCATAATAGTTATGTGACCCATAATGGTTGATTTTTATAGCCTTGTCAACAAAATACAGCAGTTTCAGTGTCAAAGAATTGTAATACACTAAATCAACATAGTCACCGTTGAGGGAATATTAATTCTTTGATGTTACTTGATAGACAGTGCTCCAAACAAAGAGTTGTATGCAAATAAGCAAGAACTGAGAAGTATGTGTAGACTATACTTACATTTTATCCACTGGTACCTTGAGTGGCGATCTTTTAGGAAAGGCCAGGCTGAGGGCATTGATCTTGAAGATGCCCTCGGGCATTATATAAAACCTGCAGTAGCCGTGCTAGTAGGCAGAGCAATTCGAATGGAAGAGAAGTGAATGACAATGTAATACAAGGTAAGAAAATAGTCAGTGTAAGAACTATGCTGTGGATAAAAAGTCATACAAATGTTATGCTAAAGGGAGAGAAATCCTTGAAAGTAGGTTGAGCAAGGGATTAAAAACAATGGAAAACCCAGTATGCAAGAAAGAGAAGTATTTGAAACTTCATGCAACCAGGAAGATGAGAGAAGTGGTGGAGTTGCCTAGACCATAACGCAGGGATAAATGGAGCCTTCAGAACCACAGTGCCTAAGGAAATGGTGTCATGAAAGCAAAGACAGAAGGAAATAGGGTTATTGGCGGTATTATGCACGAGGAAATAGATTGATTGAAACCACGATAAAAAGGAAAACAGAAAGAGTAATGGCGCCATTTCCCTTGCATCATCGTTTCTGTTACTCCAGTCCCTTCGCGTCATGGTTTCTGTCACTCATTTCAAAACGCATCGTCATTTAAGATTTTCTATTTCCTAATGCAACATTGTTTGGAAAGAAACCTTTTACTTATGAATCATGGTTTCAGTGGAGACGCGACATCACGATGCACGAGGAAATCAAGTCATGAAACTTTTGAGGTAAAAAGAAATAAGTAATTGAAACCATGATGCATAGGAAATTGAAGTCAACTGAACCATGATCCATAAAGAATTGAAGCCAACTGAAACTGCGATTCATAGGAAATTGAAGTCAACTGAACCATGATGCTTAAGGAATTGAAGCCAACTGAAACTGCGATTCGTAGGAAATTGAAGTCAACTGAACCATGATGTATAAGGAATTGAAGTCAACTGAACCATGATGCATAAGGAATTGAAGTCAACTGAACCATGATGCATAAGGAATTGAAGTAAACTAAACCATGATGCACAAGGAATTGAAGCCAACTGAAACTGGGATTCGTAGGAAATTGAAGTCAACTGAACCATGATGCATAAGGAATTGAAACCAACTGAATCTGCAATTCGTAGGAAATTGAAGTCAACTGAACCATGATGCATAAGGAATTGAAACCAACTGAATCTGCAATTCGTAGGAAATTGAAGTCAACTGAACCATGATGCATAAGGAATTGAAGCCAACTGAAACTGCGATTCGTAGGAAATTGAAGTCAACTGAACCATGATGCATAAGGAATTGAAACCAACTGAATCTGCAATTCGTAGGAAATTGAAGTCAACTGAACCATGATGCATAAGGAATTGAAGTCAACTGAACCATGATGCATAAGGAATTGAAGTCAACTGAACCATGATGCATAAGGAATTGAAGTCAACTGAACCATGATGCATAAGGAATTGAAGTCAACTGAACCATGATGCATAAGAAATTGAAGCCAACTGAAACTGTGATGCAGAGGGAATTGAAGCCAACTGGAATCGTGATGTTGGGAATTAAAGTCAACTGAAACCATGATGCATAAGGAATTGAAGCCAACTGAAACTGCGATTCGTAGGAAATTGAAGTCAACTGAACCATGAGGCATAAGGAATTGAAACCAACTGAATCTGCAATTCGTAGGAAATTGAAGTAAACTGAACCATGATGCGTAAGGAATTGAAGTAAACTAAACCATGATGTATAAGGAATTGAAGTCAACTGAACCATGATGCATAAGGAATTGAAGTCAACTGAACCATGATGCATAAGGAATTGAAGTAAACTAAACCATGATGCATAAGGAATTGAAGCCAACTGAAACTGGGATTCGTAGGAAATTGAAGTCAACTGAACCATGATCCATAAGGAATTGAAGTCAACTGAATCATGATGCATAAGGAATTGAAGTCAACTGAACCATGATGCATAAGGAATTGAAGTCAACTGAATCATGATGCATAAGGAATTGAAGTCAACTGAACCATGATGCATAAGGAATTGAAGTCAACTGAACCATGATGCATAAGGAATTGAAGTCAACTGAACCATGATGCATAAGAAATTGAAGCCAACTGAAACTGTGATGCAGAGGGAATTGAAGCCAACTGGAATCGTGATGTTGGGAATTAAAGTCAACTGAAACCATGATGTATAGAGAATAGAAGTTAACTAAAGCTATGAGACATGAGGAATTGAAGTCAACTGAAACTGTGATATTTAAGGAATTGATAACTGAAGCCGTGATGCATAGGGAATTGAAGTTAACGGAAACCATGGTGCATTGGGAATTGAAGTCAACTGAAACCATGATATACGAGTATAAGGGATTGAAGTCAACTGGAACGA
Source organism: Macrobrachium rosenbergii (assembly GCF_040412425.1). NCBI lineage: Eukaryota > Metazoa > Arthropoda > Malacostraca > Decapoda > Palaemonidae > Macrobrachium > Macrobrachium rosenbergii. Next base: position 38,133,813 of record NC_089751.1, on the reverse strand, counting down.
TGATGGACAGGACAGTAGAGTTACTGATTTCATGAAGTAAAGGAAGTGAAGTAATTTAAAGCACATTGTGCAAAGAAATGAGTTACTGACAGCCATTACAGCCAGTGTGCAAAGGGAAGTGAAATCATGGAAACCGTGTGGCACGGGGAAATGGGTTTTTGAAAACACGATTAACAGTGAAATGAGGGGTAATGAAACCATGATCCAAAGGGAAATGGAATCTCTTAAATCATTATGGAAAAGGAGGTAAAGTAATGAAAGTCGTGTTGCATTAGAAATGAGTTTTATACCATGATGCATAGGGAAATGAATTCAAAGGTAAATGGATTCTTTGATGTGATGTAACGAGAAATTACCTTAAACCTGATTTTTAAAGTAAAGAAATAAATTGGTATTATGTCTTGATGACTACTGTAGAGAACTCTTTATGTTGTTGAGCGAATCTAAGAAAGATAATTTGGGTCATGGTTCGAGGGAAAAACTTATCTGCCATTCTTTGTAATAAGGGAATTAATATAACAAAATCAATTGCTATGGAGAATAATTTTTTAATACATAGTATACATAGAAGAATGGTTATAAAATCGGTTGTAATAAGAGAAAAATAATGTGATTCATCGTCGAAAGAATAGAAAGATAATTGAAATAGAGAGATGTAAAGCATTGTTTGGAATCATTATCATAAAGGAAATTATTCAGAAGATGAATCGTTAAACTTCAAGGTAATATTTTTTCAGTGATTGGACAGAAAACTCCCTTCAACGAAGAGGATAATCATAGTTCAGAAAAAGAAGCAGAATCTTTGTAGATATTATGAAGAAGAAAGGAAGGAAATTCAAAGAATTACTCAAAAGGAAATACTGGAAAATCATTGAAGCAACAGTGATAATTATCACAAAAACAGCGTCCGTTTTTGTGAAAATAATTCAATTAATTACTCAAATGTTATGCTGATATAGTGATATAATTAAGATAATTACACATAAAACTCCCTCCTTCAGTCCTGAAAATACCTTAGACAGTTGCAAGACGTGAGGTTGGTCTAAGAATGCTCCATCTTTTTTGTTATTTAGTTCTTAGTATCGGTATCATGGTGCCAATATCTGTCCTGTACCTATTGAACCTTATGTTTCTTTATTGTGAAGGTTTACATCAGAAAGTTAGGATCTTTCCTAGATAGTGACCCCGAAAAGGTCTTAACCCGGTATGTATCCACCTTTTCAGCGTGTTGAGTACCAGCCCGTTGGGGATTACCGTAAAAACATAAACAAAGGACTGTAAATATCATAAAGACAATGACCGCCAAGAAATATTAGTCCAAGATAACGAGCCCCGAAAACCCTTGGGGATCACTACCTACCGTAGGAAAGATCCGAAAGTTAACAGTATCATGTCTGGGATCATATTCATGAATTCTTTTGCCAGCTCTTTTGGTCGCTTAGTTATGCTGATTCAGGTACGTTAGTGAGTGCTGTGTAGGCATCGTGTGTTTACCCCTCTCCTTTCAGGTGTTTCTACTGCCTCTCTAGGTATCGTTATATTCATTTAAATGACGTTCGCATTGCATAAACGCCCATAGAGTTATGACACGTATCCCGAGTTTTGGTAAGTCCTCTAAAATAATAAAATGTTGCTTTACCTTACTTTTTCGAGTTCTGGGACTCGCACCATGTAGCTTGAGCATGATTCATTTTAAGAAATTTATTAGACATAGTTTGCCAAATTTGCATTTTTGGTGGGATAACGAATAAATTTATTTAGCATTTAGTTAGTTGTAGTTTTAATCAGTGAAATGTATTTTTGCATCTAGTAAAGATGGTCAACATAAAATTCATTACAGTATTGGAATATAAATGAAGTAAATTTAGTGGTTAACAGTAATTTTTTTAACCTCTGTTTCACTTATTTATGATTTTTTTTAAAAGGAAAGGACCGATCTTGGCTACCTATATTCTACAGCAATATCATCCCAAACGACTTCACTTACTTGTGAAAAGTCCTTGTGGAGAGTAAACGTCAGAGGTCCTTTGTAAGTTATCAGACTCCACAATCCACGTTCGTATCCTTTCAATCCTTGCCGGCCATCGGCTGACAAGAAGGTGTTCTTCTTGACTCTTCCTATCGTAGACTGCGGAGGAGCTTCCTGGAAAAGGGCAGAAACACCGTGACTGGAGTGGATAAGGGTTTGTGGGGTCGTGCTAGACTGAACTAGACGAAGACTGAGTTCGGTAATCCGTCTGGTTGGCCTCAACGAGATTTATCTGAATTCTCGTCGTTTTTAGTTTTCTGTCAAAGAAAACTATTGAGAGGGCTATTTGTCTGTCCTTCCGCACTTTTTCTGTCCTCTCTCAAATCTTAAAAACTACTAAGGCTAGAGGGCTGCAAATTGTTATGTTGATCGTCCACCCTCCAGTCATCAAACATATCAAATTGCAGCCCTCTAGCCTCAGTAGTTTATATTTTATTTAAGGTTGAAGTTAGCCATGATCGTTGCCTGGCACGGATGTAGGTGCCAACAACACAGGCCACCGCCGGGCCGTAGGTGAAAGTTTCATGGGCCGCGGCTGAGAGTTTCATACAGCATTATACTCTGTATAGAAATTCGATTGCGCCGAAGAAAATTCGGCGCAATTTATACTTGTTTGTTCCAGAAAATAACACATCCACTCTCTCCCGTAGGGGACCAGTTTCGTCAGTGTTCCTCACGTAGTGAACTGTAGGCGTTCCTAAAGGTTGTTTGCAGCGTCACTTCGGCCCCCAGCTGCGCCCACTTTTTAGCCTTTCCTTTATCACCATTCCTGCATCCTTTCTTCCAATTTACTGTCCAGCCGCTCCAACTCCTTGTTTTCACTCTTAAGCCCTGAATGGTTGAAAATACCCCAGTCTTGGTTTTTATAACCAGATTTCCTTAAATCAGTCAGACATTCTCTCTCTCTCTCTCTCTCTCTCTCTCTCTCTCTCTCTCTCTCTCTCTCTCTCTCTCTCTCTCGGGGCAGTTCTGCATTTCATCATGGCTGTAATAGCATTGTCTCAAGCAAAAGTTAGCAAGACAAACCACTTAGAGATGTTTGTTAAAAAAAATCAACTTTATTTACTGTAACTGGGAGGATTGCTTGCTGATTGCTAGTCAGACAGTAAACATTTCGAGTGTTGTAGATTATTGGTTTGGATGTATTGAATAAGTTTTATGCAGGGATATCAATTCATTGTTAATTTGCGGTGGTGAGTGTTTTTTAGTTGTTATGTGCTGTTTAATAACCGGATTATTATTTGCGATTTTTTTTTTTAGCTGAGCGATGAACGTAAGAAACTTTAAAGTAAACGCGTTTCAGTCGTTAGGTAATTCTTGCTGCGTAGTGTTGCATACAACATAGGAGAGAAGAAGATAAACTACGAGAGACGAGCAGTCTCATCACGTTAGGATTTGAAACCAAGAGTGAAATTGAAGAAAGGGCAACATGCGACCTCCTTACCATAAGGGCCTCATGAAAACGACTCCCCAAGGGCACCCAGAGCGTGATGTCAGTCTTTTCCAGCTGTTCCAGGGATCTGAATGGGAGCTGGACCTTGGGCGAGACCAGCATTGCCACCAGATTGGAGCAATAGACGGACGATATGATGAAAGCCATCAGCATCCAAGTGTAGGCGACCACCCTCACCGAACTTTCTTGAGGATTCCAAGCGATGCCTGTGATTAAAGTTTAGAGAAATACGTTAAGGCATAATGGTATATCAGTCCACGAATAGCAGAAAACATAACGTACAAACGACCTAATGTTTGGAAATACGGCTTTATAGTAAAATTGTAGCTTATATGTGAACTTCTTACTGACAAACGACAATGATATTTAAGATCCAACTGGCCAAAACAAAAAATGTGATAATTGTCTGAATTTTGGATCTGGAGTTGTGACGTGGATCATGGAATATTTCAAAGGAGACATTTGACAGTAAGACTGTGACATCGTAGATTGTTATCATTTAAAGTGTAGGAGATTGGCTGGGCTTTATAAAGTCAACTTACGACGGAGTGCGTATCAGAAATTACAACATGAAAACGAATTTTGAAGCTACTCCTGCTGAGCATCGAGAGGATTTCGCTTGTCCTGCAGATGTAGTGAATTACTGAACTTGTGAAACGGCATCAGTTTTTTTTTTTTTTTTTTTGTATGGATAAAACGGCAGAGTCAAAGAATATTTTTCCTTCGTGTGAACATTGTAATTCGTATCTCAGTTAAATTTTTTCGTCTTTTAGAAGTTATATTAGTAAACTGTCAGGTTGCTGAACAGACAGCAACCATCGTTCTCTCACCTTTTGCGTGGATATTATTTTAATGTAAAAGTGTTTTACGCGAACACGAAAAGAATTCTTTCGCGACCACAATGATGTTTTAGGGCGCTCTGTATACTTAGAAAAGGTAATTCAGCACACTTAGGACACATTCCATTTAGGACATATTTCAGGACAGAGCTTACGCTGAGTAATTAGGGCCATCACGGTGGATTCCTACTGTCCTCCTTCGCCTGTAATTTCTCAGAGATGATAATATTATGTGACAGGTAACTTGCGTCATCGCTCCTAACACTTGCTTTTGCTAGCTCGTATATATATATATATATATGTATATATATATATATATATATATATATATATATATATATATATATATATAATTAATATATATATGTGTGTGTGTATGGGTATATAACATATATATACATTATACACAAATAAAATATGTATGTACAGATATATATATGTGTGTGTATAACACATATATACATTATATACAAATAAAATATGTATACATACAATGTATACACACACATATATATACTTTTTATATATATATATATATATATATATATATATATATATATATATATATATATATATATATATATATATATATATATATATATAGAGAGAGAGAGAGAGAGAGAGAGAGAGAGAGAGAGAGAGAGAGAAGTTGGAATTGAGCTTGAAGTTTTGCATATTAGACTAACGAAAGCTGTTGAATTATTTTGAAATACCCTCGTGAGATTGTCAGACTATATTTGTGGTTGTTTTATTTTCTTTCCTTTTTAATTTTTTCTTTTTTAACCACACCAAGGTCTATCAAATTCTGGAGAAGTGTTAGTTTTTTAATTCATTTATGTGATTGACAAGTATGAAGAGCAGATTTCAAATAAACAATGTGTGGGATGATTAAAAGTAATACTCTCTCTCTCTCTCTCTCTCTCTCTCTCTCTCTCTCTCTCTCTCTCTCTCTCTCTCTCTCTCTCTCTCTCTCTCTCTCTCTCATGTAGAATTGGAATAAAATGAGAACTAAATTTACGAAATTGAAATATTTGGAAAGATTATTAGAAATGCTTCATGTGTGAAAGAGCGCCTTAGAATTATTACGTGTAGTTAATTGGGAAGAAATAGGCTTTCGGTTTTCCTTTGTATTTACTTTAGATCACAATAGTAGACAACAGTAGTTAAAATGAGACATAAACTTACTCATGTCAATTAGGCAACTGAAAGGCCAGATGATTTCAGTATATTTGTTAGATGATCCAATGCGTTGTAGTGAATTCCTGGAAATAACAATGATAAGAATAACAGTCGCAAGTAGACACAATAATAATCGGGATAAATTTTCCACTACTTTCGCTAACACTACTACTATTGATATCACTAGTAAGTAGATGGAATAATAACCATAATAAAATTTCCACTATCTTTAGCACTACTACTACTATTGATATCACCACTCATGATGATGAAAATAATAATTGTAATTAATAATAAGATTAAGAAACCATAGGACAAGGGTCGTTACATTCCTTACGAACGGAACTTACGGGTCAGACTGAGTCACAATTTGGGAGCAACTGAAATTTCTAGATAGCCTTGAAATCCCAAGGCCCCTCCGTATGGGGTTAGTGCCGTCTGTGCACCTCATGCGGTGCACTGTAGGCATTACTTAAGGTTCTTTGCAGCGTCCCTTCGGTCCCTAGCTGCAACCCCTTTCATTCCTTTTACTGTACCTCCGTTTATAAGCTGTGTCTTCCATCTTACTTTCCACCCTCTCCTAACACTTGATTCATAGTGCAACTGCGAGGTTTTCCTCCTGTTACACCTCTGAAAACTTCTACTCTCAATTTCCCTTTTAGCGTTGAATGACCTCACAGGTCCTAGCGCCTGGCCTTTGGTCTAAATCTTATATTCCATTCCATGCCACCCCAAGGCCCAAATCACGTACCTTGATGGAGAAGGTTGATTCCAGGGGAGGAGACTCAGGACGTAAGTGATGACCAACAAGCTGGCAGAGATTGCCAATGTTCCCAATAGAATTGCAATCCAGACCTGGAGAAATAAAGGGATACAGATATTACTATCCCTGTGTTAAAGGGATACAGATGTTACTATCCATGTGTTAAAGGGATACAGATATTACTGTCCATGTGTTAAAGGGATACAGATATTACTATCCATGTGTTAGGGGGATACAGATATTACTATCCATGTGTTCAAGGGATACAGATATTACTATCCGTGTGTTAAAGGGATACAGATATTACTATCCGTGTGTTAAAGGGATACAGATATTACTGTACATGTGTTAAAGGGGTGCAGATATTACTGTACATGTGTTAAAGGGGTGCAGATATTACTGTACATGTGATAAAGGGGTGCAGATGTTACTATACATGTGTGAAAGGGAAACAGATATTACTATACATGTGTTAAACACTAGTCACTCCCTTGGGGATTTTAACCACATGCCGCTGATTATACTGTATACTACACATGAAATTAAAAAAAACAAGAATATTTTTTCAAGTTTAATTTCCCTTAGGGGGTAGGGCCATCAGTGCACCTCAAATGGTGCACTGTATACATTGCTCAAGGTTATTTGCAGCGTCCCTTCGGTCCCATAGCCTTACCCACTATTTAGCCTTTTACTTTATATCTGTTCCTGCTTCCTTTCTTCCATGTTACTCTCCAATCATTACAACTTCCTCTTATCTCTCATTTAAGTACTGAATGGCTGAAAGTACCTCACTGCTTGGCTTAATAGCCGAATTTTCATAAATCCAATCCAGTATAAGTTTGTTGCCTACATTTTCGCGGAACTGAAGAAAAATTCGTTCAGGCGATTAACAAACTCAACAGAACAGAATGCTCATATATATAAATGGAAACAGCAGAGACGAGAGTATGATAAAAACTGGATTTTATCCCAATTTAGTGTTGTTTCAAACTTTTATCTTATAATAGATTATAGAAACAGCAAGTGAAATATAAAAATTAGTCACAATATCCCCCACACAAGTTCCCCGCAAATATACACATGCAGTCACATTCTCTCTCTCTCTCTCTCTCTCTCTCTCTCTCTCTCTCTCTCTCTCTCTCTCTCTCTCTTTCTCTCTCACCTCCAGAGTGTAGGGCTTGGTGAAGCCCATCATATCTGATTGGAGAACAGGCCTCACGTAACCGATTGTTAGCTCGTCGATGAAAAGCGGCTCGCTGAAGTCCATGGCTTTGGCTCGATTTTCCGTTATGGAGTAGACGGCTGCGGACATGGCCACCTCCTGACGGGGGGAAAGAATTCGAATCCGTTAATCACGGAGCTTTATGGAATATTTATGGAACTTAATGGTTAAATATTTGTTTAACCAGGCAAACTTTAAACGTAAAAATTTGAACTTTACGTTATGATAATCAAAGTTATTTGGAAATGATTAGTATTGGTCAAACTGTCAGTCTTTCAATTAGAAGTTTAATAGGGCAAAGTATGCATCTTGTGATACTATTTTGCCAGCATATTTCCAAGGTACTCTGCTTTATATTATAATACAGAAATGAGTTTTAATACTTTTCCGAGGCTCTTACAGTTTTGTATGATTTTACTTCGGACGTATTTGTTTCTCAAAATCTGTTGTTTATATTTATTGCTCCGTCAAGGAGGTTATGTCTTGTTCAGTTTCATTATCTTTTGGTTTTCCTGTGTAATTGTTTGCCCGTATGTTGTTTGATTGAAGGATTACGCCAACATTAAAAGATGCACCTTGATGAAACTGTGAAAGTATTCTTTGGGTGATCCTGTACAGATGCCAGGTTTTTTGTGAAGAACGACGGGCATTGGTACAATTTCTTTTGCTCAAAGAAGCTTCGCCGAATCTGACAGCTGCCAGAAATGTGTCTTCTGGAGGAGGTCACCCGGTAAATGTTCCCACCAAAAGTTGTTCGTCAGTTCTCGAGATAATTGTATTTGTTTGTATCTGTGCTAGCAGGATTACGCTAGATCTTAACAACTGCTGAGGCTAGAGGGCTGCAAATTGGTATGTTGATCATCCACCCTCCAAGCATTTCACATACCAAATTGCAGCCCTCTAGCCTCAATAGTTTTTATTTGATTTAAAGTTAAAGTTAGCCATACTCGTGCTTCCGGCAACGATATAGGATAGGCCACTATCGGCCGTCTTTAAAGTTTCATGGGCCGCGACTTATACAGCATTATACCAAGACCACCGAAAGATAAATCTATTTTCTGTGGCCTTTATTATACGCTGTACAGAAAACTCGATTGCGCAGAAGAAACTTCGGTGCGTTTATTACTTGTTTGTTTGTATCTGTGGAAGCAGGATTACGTGAAACCTAATAAACCGGTTTAGATAAAACTAAGTGAAAACATTCATTGGGCAACACTTTATAGATCGCTAACTTTGGACGAGTGGCGATGAAAGATAGACCTTTAGTGTTGTGCCTTAGAAATTGCTTTAAATTTTCTTTGATATCCATGAAAAATACATCATGTGGAGGGATCGCCTGGTAAATACTTCTACAGAATTTCATAGGAATATGTTTTTGTTTCTTTTGAGTTATTTTTTTAAAAAACAGCTACTCATGCCACCATATGCACACGCGCACAGTTACCTTAGCAAAGTTTTACTCTCATATATTTGCTTATTTAATTTCTTTTACCTATAATTTTACTTTGTATGCTGCTATACCTTTCATTTCTTTTCTTGATCCATTGTTATTCTAGTTTGTGAAAGTTTGCTTAACTAATAATTTTTAAATTTTTTTTTTATTATAAATATGTATATATTAATAAGAATAGTGAGGTAAATTTTTCTTGTTATAATTACTATTGGGCCAAACCAGCAGAGCTTACTCGTGTTTAGATAATTTTATTGTATTTTAAAAATATTTTTACCTACTAAGACTCACTACATTTGACCTCCCAAGTTCATTCTCTTAGGATACACTCCTCGGTACTTACTCCGCGGTGGAGCATTCCCAGTGATCCACTCCAGGAGCCGTTGGGAAGTTCAATACCCCAGTCGTTGTCCTGGGCTCTCACAAACTCGTAGCTGAGGAAGTTGGAAAGGAAAGATTATTTGAGGAACACTGAGTTTTTAATGCTAATGAATTTGAATATCACTGTCTATGTTTAAGCAGGTTTATTTTATCACCAAGACGTCAGAAGTGAATTTGATCGTTTTAGCGTAGGTTGATAAAGAATATATTAGGCTGATAAAGAATATATGATTGAATATTAGTCTCTATTTATGCAGGTTATATAAAAGAATCAATGAAGACGTGTAAGGGAATTAGTTTTAGCGTAGGTTGATAAAGAATATAGCATTGAATATTAGTCTCTCTTTATACGGGGTCTCTCTTTAAACGGGTTAATTAGAGGGATCAGCTAAGACTTGAGAAGGGAATTCGATCATTTTGGCGTAGGTTGATACAGAACATATCACTGAATCTCACTGTCTCTGTTTACGTGTGTTAATTAAAGGTTAATTAGAGGGATCAGCTGAGGCGTGAGAAGGGAATTCGATCATTTTAGCGTAGGTTGATAACAAAGAATGTATCGTTGCTTTCAACATTATTTGAAACCCTCAAATCAGCCACTGGTTTTGGGGGCGGACAATAACATTCACTTTCACTTGTATGGTAACTGGAGTCGGTCCTCTACTTCGTCCGGTTTTCCTTATTCTGCCATCTTTCATCTTTCTTCCTTCTTTTACTTTTCTCCCCTCTTTCGGGTCTGCACTAGGCAAGGAAATTAGGTTATCCGTCCCCCTGGACTTCGGGCTTTGAAGTAATGGGAAAAATGGAACGCTGTTGAGATTGCAAAGTTCTTGTCAGCTGTGGCGTAAAACTCTGTCCTCACAGATTTGATGATTTTTGGAAGAATGTATCGTTTTTAGATTTTTCTTTTTTTTGGGGGGGGGGCGGCTGTGCTCTGCCTGTCCATCCTTGAGTATTCTGTTACAAAAATGTATGAAAAATTTTTAGGACGAAATTTTACTCCACAACCTATTGAATCTTGCAGGTTAATTGACAGGTTGCGTATAATGTACAAGAGTTACAACTGTTATCGTGATCTTTGCTAAATATGAGTTATTTTCTAACATGAGAGCAAAGCCATAGAAGTTTCGCTAAAAATATACGTGCAATTCATGCGTACAATATTTCCGTGTAGTTATTTAAATAAAAGTATAATCTAACACAACGCTCATAAAGCAAACATATACATTTTTAGTGATAGTTTTCTGAGTTTTGCCAAAATTTAAAATTTAACTCATTCAGTCATCATCAGACTCAAATACCTCGTGTTCATCTTAACGCTCGAGAAAATTTTTTCGTTGACAAAGAATTGTAGTGGTTTGTTATCTATATCTCTCCTTTCGTTACTCACGATCTACGTTAGTTTGCAGTATTCATTGGTGCAAAATATATTAATATTGATTAAGACCTTGCAAAATGAAGCTGGTGACAGATTGCGATACCATGTCGCAAGACTGCTTGTGATGTTCGCATTCGTATTTGGAAGAATATATATATATATATATATATATATATATATATATATATATATATATAGTATAGATATGTTATATAGAGATATCTATATATTTACTTATTTACTTATTATTTATTTGTTTACTGTATGTATACAAAAACACGCATATAAATATATATATATATTTATATATATATATATATATATATATATATATATATATATATATATATATATATATATATATATATATATATATATATATATATATATATATATATATATACGTATAATAAAGAAAGTAAAAGGAGGTGGTGCCAAGACTTTCAACTTTTATTCCAAAGTCATCCTCGGGAAATGACTCTGAAAATGACTTTGGAATAAAAGTCGAAAGTCTTGGTACCAACTCCTCTTATTTTCACGTGAGGACTTATTATATACTTCATCCACGGGAGCATTGTGGAAATACAATATATATATATATATATATATATATATATATATATATATATATATATATATATATATATATATATATATATTGTCACGAAGTGTTCTAAGTACCTGGTTATTACACAACTAATCATAGAATTAAAAAAATTACCTCACTGTAGCCAGAGATCTGAACTCTCATGACAATAAAATTATGTCTGAGTATTCTAAAGGCAACATGGTCCCATAAACACTTACTAATCATGTGAGAGCTCAGACTAAGTTTATCAAAACAAGTGTGAGGTATCAACATTTAAATAAGAGATATACTACAGTAAAAGGGCATCACTCCTTCAAGCAACTTTTAACTGTTTCCTGGTCTTAATTCACTTCAGCAGAAATAAAGGAACAAAACATGTTTATCATTATGCCTTATGCATACAATTAATCCTATCACTGGAGGCCAGTAAATGAAACACTGTTGTAAAAATCTTAAATACAAAATTCATCTATAAATTCAAAATTTATAATCAGAATATACAGTCTGAAAAAAATTTACTACTACTTGAAAACAACACAAAATTTCATTAATTCTTGAGTTAAATTACAAAGGTTAATTTATCAAGAAACTGAATTAATCAAGCAAAATTTAAACTATTCAGAAATTCTTAAGATTTGTAAAGAAAATCTAAGTAAATGAAAATTAAATCAAGTAGGCAGTGTTAAATTATTAAGAAATACTTAAAATGGTAAGTAAATAAATGTTAAGTCACCACTACATAAAATGTGAAAAATTAAGAGATTGCAGAAATGTAAAATATGGCAAAGTGTTAAATTCACAAAGAAATAAACAAATAATTCAAAAAAGAATCAAATAATTCAAATGACATTAAGAACACACTTTTTCACAAAACATAAAACATGAATTGGAGCACAGATTTACTAACCCAAAAATCCCTGAATATATCAACCGTATTATACCATGGTAATAATAAGTAAAAGTCACATTACCTTACACAAGCTTGTGAAAACATTCGCAAAATCACCACAAATGCAGCTGCTCAAGATTCACAAAACACTTTTGATGGGCATCATTACCCATATAAACACTTTTTACTAGTGTTATCAGATCTCAAAAGCTAAGATTGAGATCAATGACCACACAAATATTTTACATTAATAACTTCTCTCTTTTGAAGAAAGAGAGAGAGAGAGAGAGAGAGAGAGAGAGAGAGAGAGAGAGAGAGAGAGAGAGAGAGAACCACACGAAAGGTCTCTGAAATCAGAATGAGCAAATTTTTAGGAATCCAGCTAGAAGTAAAACCCCCATAGAATTACGTCAGCACATTTTGAGAATGAGATACAATAGAAAATTCTAGAAAAGGAAGATGATGTCACTTCCTGAGCAAAGTGACTTGGGGCCAAAACCTAATGTGTGATCAGAGCAATGTAATCTTAAACATGACACAATTACCATGTGCTTATACTCCCAGTAAATCTAAAAAAAAAAAAAAAAAAAAAAATGTGACTCAAACAGAAAATCGTATTGAACAAAGCTTTTAACGAAATCTCAACACGATTGATACAAGACACAGGTGGCTAATCATGATTGGCATGTTTATAAAAAGGGTGAAGACCCAAAATTGGTTTTCAGAACATAGCAGCCTATTGTTATCTAGACCTGTAAACACGTTGTTATCTTTCGCGATGACACTCGAAGCAAAACAAAGCATTTGCTCTCATAAGTACAGGTCATATGTTGCTGGGAGACAAAATATGTGATTATATATTACATTTTTATCAAGAAACATGTTAATTTTAAATTATGCTGTTAAGTTATCTAAATCATTAATTCTTGTGAGATCTGACATTACATTACACATGATACTTCAACAATCACTATCATTACACAGAACACATGATAACTAGAACAGTAAATATATCAAAATCATGGAAAGATATACATTTTAAAGACATTATCATAAGAATATATATATATATATATATATATATATATATATATATATATATATATATATATATATATATATATATATATATATAAACATACACACATAGTGGCCAGGACAACTTTTGATCATGTTAATCACACAAGTTGAGATTTTAAGATACCACTTTTGAGGCATGCTAATAAGCAAAAGGGCCAACATTAGTATCATATTGTGGATGAGCACAACTGAGGTTTCGAGAAGTCTACCTTTTTCATAACTATTTGTCAAAGATAAAATTAACAATGGTCATTTTTGTCTATTTTCTATTGATAATAACCCTGATGAGTGGAAGGTTTCCAAAATGTTTACTTCTCAAATACATGCACTCCTGTATTTAATGGCTTGTCTTTTGTTGTCCGTCACCTCCATTTTTTGGATGGGGTCCGAGAAAGCAGTTCTGTTATTCTTTTCTAATTCTGTCTTCATTTTGTGAAGACTGAATGAGAACTCCTCAGATCGAATTCCAAAATGATGAGAACACCTCAGATCAAATTCCAAAAAAATGAGAGCTCCTCAGATCGAATTCCAAAAAATTAGAACTCCTCAGATCGAATTCCCAAAAAATGAGAGAGAACTCCTCAGATCGAATTAAAAACAAAATAAGAACTCCTCAGATCGAATTCGAAAAAATAACTCCTCAGATCGAATTCCAAAAAAATGAGAACTCCTAAGATCGAATTCCAAAAAAAAATGAGAACTCATCAGATCAAATTCCAAAAAAATGAGAACTCCTCAGATCGAATTCCGAAAAGATGAGAACTCCCCAGATCGAATTCCAAAAAGATGAGAACTCCTCAGACCGAATTCCAAAAAGATGAGAACTCCCCAGATCGAATTCCAAATATATGAGAACTCCTCAGATCGAATTCCAAAAAAGATAAGAATTCCTCAGATCGAATTCCAAAAAAGATGATAACTCCTCAGATCGAATTCCAAAAAGACGAGAACTCCCCAGATCGAATTCCAAAAAGATAAGAACTCCCCAGATCGAATTCCAAAAAAGACGAGAACTCCTCAGATCGAATTCCAAAATGACGAGAACTCCTCAGATCAAAATCCAAGAAATGAGAACTCCTCAGATCGAATTCCAAAAAAATGAGAACTCCTCAGATCACATTCCAAAAAAAAATGAGAACTCCTCAGATCAAATCCAAAAAAATGAGAACTTCTCAGATCGAATTCCAAAAAAATTAGAACTCCTGAGATCGAATTCCATAAAAATGAGAACACCACAGATCGAATTCGAAAAAAAATGAGAACTCCTCAGATCGAATTCCAAAAAAATGAGAGCTCTTCAGATTGAATTCCAAAATTTCAAAGTAGGCCTATTAGTCACACGCATCACAGTACATGAGCCTGAAATGCCGTTACGCTTTGTTGTTTTCGAATTTTGCATAACTGACTTTGTGAGCTCAGATCGTCATGGTTTTAACTTACAAACAACGAGAATGGTAATATTTTCAGTTACTTGCGGACCCTGCCTAACTGACTCTCGTGGGCTCAGATCGTGCGATAATATTTTCATAACCTGAACCAGTAGGTTAGCTAGTGTTACACATTTGATGACGAACTTCAGGCTTCATACGTCATAATAATACATATCTTCAGTCAGCGATTGTTATTACTAAGCGTGTCAGTTAGCAGTAATCCTCAAAGTGAAAAAAATATGTATAATTGGTATTGTAACTGATTTTGATGTCAGAACTTTATTTTCTGTACGTACCAATAACCAAGATGTTCAGTTACAATGTTGACTACGTCGATGACGCATCCGCGAACTATCCAAGGAGGTTTCCTGGTTTCGAAGATGGTGTAGGGCCCGCCCTGCAATATCGGATTTCTTATATATATATATATATATATATATATATATATATATATATATATATATATACATATATATATATATATATATATATATGTATGTATATATATATATATATATATATATATATATATATATATATATTACGAGTATATAAATATATTATGCATATATATATATATATGTGCAATGTATATATATATAATGTATATATATGTTATATATGTATATGTTGGTTAAACAATCCTTGCTTTCATGCAGTTCACCTTAAGCAAAAAGAACAATTATGAGCAGTGTGCATCCAGCAGCAATTGATAGTACACGTAACCATTTATTGCATTATGCCTCTTCTGTAAATATTATGACTTGGATGAACGGATCTATTTTCATTGGGTGAGAATAGATGAATGCGTATGTCCTTGTTGTTTGTTTTGGAATAACGAAGTTTTTTTTATGGTGGTCCGTCTAATGCGATGGCTATTTGTTTGTCCGTCCGCACTTTTTCTGTCCGCCCTCAGATCTTAAAAGCTGCTGAGGCTAGAGGGCTGCAAATTGGTGTGTTGATCATCCACCCTCCAATCATCAAACGTACCGAATTGCAGCCCTCTAGCCTCATTAGTTTTTATTTTATTTAATGTTAAAGTTAGCCATGATCGTGCGTCTGGCATCGCTCTAGGTGCCAACAAACATGCCACCAACGGGCCGTGGTTGAAAACTTCATGGGCCGCGGCTAAGAGTTTCATGGGCCATGGCTGAGAATTTCATACAGCAGAAAACTCGTTTGCGCCGAAGAAACTTCGGCGCATTTTTTACTCGTTTTTTCTTGCCACTAATCATACTTACAGATACATACAGTTTTAACTTTTGGAGACATATTTTATGAATACTTATAAAAGCACCTTGTCTTATATCTAACACATTGTGATTTTTTTAATGTATTTTGTAGAGTGACCGCATGACGACGGTATTATATTTATATATGAAAAAAGACCATTCTCAGTTATCGTGAGGCTACATTGCTATGTCATGCATAAACAGCTTTATGCATTTGCTTTCGTAATATAAGCATGAATGTATACATCTCAGCAACTTTAAATAACAACACCATGAAGGAAGATTCTTTTACCTCAGCAACGACGAGTTTCAGACACTTTGCGGGATTCGGTAGATCCATGGCCCATTCGAGTTCTCCGCTGCTATGCGCGTTCGAATATGAGTGAAGAAACTTTCAACTTGGGCTATTTATAATCTCGGCGAGTGTTAATTCGTTCCGGTCCGATCCCACACATTTCTTTTTCAGATTGGCTTTTGAATGCCCTTCCCATCTCACGCGCAGTGCCAGAAAGCATACTGAACTCATTTGCGAGTATCAATAAATAAAGCCATCATTTAGGAAGTGGCTTTAGAACATAGAACGTCAGACAGAAGTTTCGTCAGTGATCTGGTCTCATTATGAGACTGACAGATTATTCCCATCATCTATTATGTGGCTGATCGTTTTTGGAGATGAGATTGATTTGATCGTTCCATTCTTTGAAGGGATGTAAATTTTTTTTTTTTTTTTTTATAGTGGTGATTATGACCAGAATTTGAGATCTGAAATGTTTATATATATATATATATATATATATATATATATATATATATATATATATATATATATATATATATATATATATACATTTTTATTGTATATGAGATTAATTTGATCATTTCATTCTTTGAAGGAATGTAACAATTTTTTTACTCTTTTAGTGGATTTGAGATCTGAAATGTTTATATATATATATATATATATATATATATATATATATATATTATATATATATATAATATATATATATATATATATATATATATTATATTATATATATTATATATATAATATACATATACATATATATATATATATATATATATATATATATATACATATATATATATATATATATATATATATATATATATATATATATATATATATATATATATATATATGACAGGTAAATCTGTTAACTCCATACGAACTCGGAATGCTATTTTGCTCGTCCCTTCTAGTGTGTTCAGACTATACAGCAACATGAATGTAGATTGTCTTATAGACAAGGTTAGTAAACCCACATGACTAAAATGCTTTTCTCTCTCTCTCTCTCGCGGCGCCCCAGGGTGGTCCTGAGAATATGGTGAAAATTGATACGTTATTGTCGTTGTTGTTAATATTTCTTCCTTGTTCTTGTTACATTCTTATTTATCTTGTTTACTGGTTGTTGATTTTAATGAAAAATTTCATAATCATGCATTTAAAAGATTTCTTTTACATTAATCAGTGTTTTTTTTTTTAGAGAAAAGGAGACACGTTCTTTGGTAATAAAACTGTCATCCTTGGTGGCCCTCGCTGTAAATTTCATGCTTCAGTTTTATATTGTCTTCAGTAAATATTGAAAGGTGGCACTATGGTTTCTCCGATACTGGAGCTGTCGTCACAGATTTTGTTAGTGTGACTAATGCAGCTGAACTGAGCATTTCATATTTTTCTGCCGAACATGCAAATTTGTGTGTAAGTGTGGTCTCCTATTCCCCCTTTATCCCAGCCCGAGAAGAACCCTAAAAGGGTTCAGAGGTCTGGTTAAAAAATTCATTTATAACTAACTATTCTCCCTTTAGTGGGTTCAATGACAGTCTTCGTTTCCAAGGCTGTCACC
This sequence comes from Macrobrachium rosenbergii, assembly GCF_040412425.1. NCBI lineage: Eukaryota > Metazoa > Arthropoda > Malacostraca > Decapoda > Palaemonidae > Macrobrachium > Macrobrachium rosenbergii. The sequence continues at coordinate 38,116,031 of NC_089751.1, read as the reverse complement.
AGGTAAGTGGTGTTAGTTGTTCATTTTTTATAATACAGTTATTCTTTGAGTTCTCTTTGGGTGAAAACCCTGCTCATATAAGTAGACGCTACTAAATATCGGCAGGACCTAGGAGCAGGGATACTCTCGAATGGAAATTCAGTATCCACCAATGCCGTGGCACCTAATGGGATCATCCTCAGTAGGTCTGTGAACTCGTCCGGTGATTAAGGGATATTTCCATTCAGTGGCATAGCTCGCTGATAACTTCCCTAGGCTGTGACGAATGAGTATTAGTGACACTTCGAGAGATTGTTTGGTTTAAAGTTTTGTAACGTTCTCTTTCCCGCATGCATGGGGAACTTGCCATTATGCTGGGCATTGTTCGGCCGTTATCCTAGGGCCTAGGCACTATTCTGTGCAGTCGTCAATCTGTTAATCATTCTTTTTGAGTCATTGTTCTTTTGTTTTGGGTGAGAAATATTTCAGTAACCACCTAGTATTTGATCCATTTTTCATGTCTCCTGAATGAAGGCTTAGTATTTTATTCTTTTTCTTATTTTTTACAATCTCGCTGCAGAGTATGGGCTGCAGTCCTAATGTCTCCTGGTTTGGTGACTTTTACACCTCACATAACATTGAGAATGAAAGTCTTGTTCTCTTCCCAGGTTCCCACTCTTGAATGCCATTGGCCTAAGAAGAGGTTCGTGTACCATGTAGGAGGCATGTCCTCACACCAAGAGATCCGCAACAGTTACTAGGCGGTTCTTTGCTTTAAATTATGTTATATCCATGCCCAAACCTTTGGCTCTTTTTAGGACAGAAATGTTCGAAATGTACCGCTTGCTATCGCCGAAGTAATCCAACAGTTGACGCCAGCATTACATCGTATCGCTTGTCTTCCGATCAGGAAGTTAATCAAGGCGGGTCTGCTTAGCACATAGATGGTGACCACCAAGAAGAGCCAGAAAGGTAACACCCATTGGCGTCTTCCTCTAATTGAAACAAAAGTGTAGGCCGATATATATATATATATATAAATTTCTCACTCACATCAGGATCGAACCCAGGTTTTTCAAATGAAAGACCAGAGCGCTGCCAACCAGGCCAGACAAGTATTAGCTTGCATAGGTAATTCCTTGGGTACAGTTGTGCTCAGGTTCCAACTTCTTTTATGACTTGTGTAGCCTGGTTGGCAGCGCTCTGGCCTTACATTTGAAAGACCTGGGTTCTGATCCTAAGGTGAGTCAGAAATTTATTTCTGTTCCAGACGTAATTGTGTGTTGACATTTATATATATATATATATATATATATATATATATATATATATATATATATATATATATTATATGTTTTGTATATATATATATATATATATATATATATATATATATATATAGAAAGAGGAGTCTGTCTTTCAAAATGCATATTTTGCCCAGATGTTTTTGCCTGAGAGTTAAAGCTTGTGATTAATGGATTATTCGAACGTAATTGCAAAACCGAAGAGATTCACTCTCTCTCTGTCTCTCTTCCTGCAGTACACGGCAAACTCTGGCTGCTTATGTCTTTTCATCAAAGACCCATCAAAGAATTAGGGTACTGGAATATAAAAGTAATGATGTAACGGAAAATTTTGTCTCATTCATGCATTTTCTTTCTCCCTCGAGAATATCGCCGCACGAACGACTCTCCCTCTCCCTTTCCCCCCCCCCTCTCCCGCTTTCTTGCTCTCTCGCATCTCTTCTGAAGGGGATATGAAATTTCTTGTCTGATTCAAAGTGACATCAAACCCTTGAGGCCTGGAAGCCTCGTCGCGACAGCCCACCTCCAAAACCCGTTAACGCTTTCGCTGAAGGTTTTTGGGCCACAAAATGACATTACTCTAAGGCGCCATGAAACGCCGTTTGGAAAAGTCGCGTAATATCGTTAGAGTCGTTTATCGAAAAGTCTCTCTCTCTCTCTCTCTCTCTCTCTCTCTCTCTCTCTCTCTCTGTCTCTCTCAGACGCTTTTGCGACGTCTAGTCTTTTGCGGTGCCCATGATGATTTTCATTTATTTCATTTTTTCCCTCCGATGTTGAGAGGTAAAGCGTTGTGCGTTTGGATAATCTCTTACCTTCCAGAACGAGGAGACTGTACAGTAGATGCGGTCTCTGTCTGTCTGTCTGTCTGCTGTGAGGCGTTGAATTGGTATGGGAAAGAACCTGTTTTGCATTGAATGTATTTCCCTTTTTTTGGGTGGGGTGGGGGAGAGGAAGGGATGGGAATGGAATCATAGGTGATGGGTTCTTCAAGTTCTGAGTTCAGTCTTGAATTAACTGATTCCTTGTTAACATTACAAATCATCACATTTAGGAATAGAATGCAGTGCTTACTCCTTTGACTGCCATTCTGTCACCAGCATACATTAACTGCGAAAGACCACATCTTGAATGGCGTATAGTCCACGTCGAAACTTTCGTTTTTCCTTTCAAGTTTGAGCAATCACCCACATCACTTTTGCAGAGAATGGAACTTTGTTTCATCTCCTCCACACATCATCATTTAATTTGTTGAAGTACTACGTATTCTGCAGAACTAAAATAGACCCATCCTCGCTTTGATGAGCAATATTTTCTTTCATATTTATTTTGTATGAAATTTATGGAATCTGTCGGTCGCATTCACTACGTCGGTGTGATGAATGGAATCTTTAATGCCAACTTCAAACTGATTCCACGCTGGTGTTTACTATCCGAATTGGCCGGCATTAAATGAAATCAGTAAGGAAAATCTTGAATTTCTTATTTTTCTCGAATCCTTTGCTTTCATGATATGGTATTGATTGAGGACTCTTATGTTTCTTACTGATATTTTGCTGATTTTATGAATTTTTTTTTACCTTTATCCAGGAATTAAATTGGATTATGAAGGGTTATACTAACCGGCTGATCATACAATTTCGTCCTTTGAGAATTGAACTGCTAAGTCTGAATTTGATGTTTCATGAATATTTGATCGAAAATGAGGTGATGGTGATCAGTTTTTCCTTTATTTTAATGATGCTAGTCGAATTGGAAGCTGAAATATGCCTTTATTAGTCATACGTTTTACAGAATTACTGTTTAAAAGAACCAAGAATGATGATGCGGATTTACAGTAAAACCTCTCATTTGAGTTTTGGCGGTTAAGGACCATTTGCAATGTTTACCACATAATTACTGTGCATAAATCGGACTTCGCCCACTATGCGTTTTACTTCATAATATTTCTTTCTTTATTTGCTTAAGGCTTTGTGACATAGTTAGTTGCATAGTGGATATATATTTTTTAAGTATAATCAGTTTCATCATCTCATCCATAGTGCACAAGACTTGAACCGAATTTGATTTTGAAAGCCGGGAGCAGCTGTTAAGGAAGCCATCATTAATAGCAGATTATTATATAATTTTTAATATTTCAGTAGATGAAACCTATTCACATAGAACAAGCACACAGGGGCCACTGACTTGAAATTCAAGCTACCAAAGAATGTTGGTTTCAACCTCCCACCACAGACCCCACACTGCAGCAGTAACTGATCATGATACAGATTTTTCATTGCCCTGTGGGAGACACGAACCCGCGACATCTGAGTGGCATGTCACGACACTAACCACTATCCCAGCGGACCAGGCGGTTATTTCTACCCAGAGCAGAAAGCAATTGCAGCCTCCATGTTTATCGCAATATTGTTTGCTATTGGCAATAAGCGGAGTGTCATTTACGCAAGCAATGTCGTGCCTGGATGCATGCATGTAATTAATTTGTAAATGAAAGTGTTAGTATGGTCTTATTTCATATTCATGAAAAGCTGCGTCGTTTTTCATGCAAATAACTTAAACTCAACTGAACGAGGATATTAGGCGCTAGCTTTTTTTTTTCTTTTTCTTTATTGATTTCCGTTGGTCGTGATAAGAGTGAAAAAAATTCTCTTTATTAAGTCTCCGGACCTCCGAATTTTTTTTTTCGGATTTAAAATGCGAACCCTCCCAGTGCCTGAAATATTGTGACATTTCAGAGAAGTCCTCCTGAAAAATGAAATTTACCATTTACGTTTTGTGTCGCCATTTTCTCATTGCAAAGAAATTAACTGTCAAAACTGGCCGCACAAAATCTCTTTTTCAGTTTGCTCTTTATTTAAATGTTGCAACAAGATATATTGTTTCTTTTGTGTAAGCTTTCATCAGGAATATGCAGAATGATCTCTCTCTCTCTCTCTCTCTCTCTCTCTCTCTCTCTCTCTCTCTCTCATTCTAATATATATATATATATATATATATATATATATATATGTATATATATATATATATATATATTTACATATATACATGTATATATATATAAATTATATATATATATATATATATATATATATATATATATATATATATATATATATATATATATGTACGTACGTATTTCTTTTTTATGCCAGCCATCACGGGCTAGCTAGGATGGTTCCCTGGCTTACAGCAGGATTTGCAATTTTTTAAATATAAATTTGAAGAGATATATACAAGAAAAGAATCCCAGACGGTTATAACACCAATTACAGTAAAAGGTTTAGAGAAATCGTAGGTAATTCACTAACCTTGGAATGTACATTGTGAAATCGAATGCAGTATCATAGTTCGAATTGCGCCTTTCAATTTAGGTTTTAGGTGTACTTGCACTTGAAGTAGCTTAAGATAGTAGTATTATTAGTAGCAATAGTAGTAGTTTAGCGGCAGCCCAGCAGCACTAGTAGCAGCACATTTACCCCGGCCACAATACTGATAGTTTCGGGAAAAGCAGCATTCGGGGAAACCTCGGCGTTCATCACGGTACAGTCGTCTTTTCACATACGCATTCCAGATTAAGGCAGCTGAATTGGCAAATCTAATATTTGATTAGCGCTCTGATTTGCCGCTGATTTCCAATACGTCCCGAGCTGCATATTAATAAGTCACGACATTCCGAGGTGAATTGGCAAATGTTTTCACCGAAGAGCTTTTCGCTCTCATTTCAAATTGCGCGCCAGTAGATTTTTTTTTTTTTTTCCTAGTGGGCGCATCAGTGGCCCTGCTGTTATTTCCGTTTTAATTTTAACTCATCATGTTTCTGTTTCTCTATTTTACCATCTTTAGTTTTGTTCGCTAGGAAAAATGTTCATATTGGCGGAAATGTATATAATTTTACTAATTGCATATATGAAAAAAGATAGGTGTGTGATGTGAGATTGCGCTTATATTTTTATACAAATAATTTGTTTGTGTATCTGTGTGTGCCAGAGAGAATGAAATGTCTATGATTAATTAAAAACATTTTTCATTTGCTATTCAAAGAGGAGCTAGCGAAGTGCTGCCATCTGTCGCAGCCTCACTGGAAAGAAAATGAGTCCCACCACAGCCTCATTCTCTCGTGTTGCAGTTGGCACCTAAATTCTGATGTAAGAAGATTTTGCTTTTTAGGAGTCACAGAAGACTCTGAAGAGTGTGCCATGCTTAGGAGGGTAAGCATTTTATATGCATTGTATGCTGTGAAAGTATCCTTTTGCTTTCCAAATTAATGGCCTTATAGGCTTGCTCCAAACGAGCGCTGGTTTTTATTAATAATAATAATAATAATAATAATAATAATAATAATAATAATAATAATAATAATAATAATAATAATAATAATACCTGGTCGCAAGACTGACTCTTGTTCACAGAGGGAGTGAGGGAACAAATGAGTTACTGAACCGGTCGAAAATCCCGTTAACCACTTATGCATTTTCAATAGAAAGCAAGCATGAAAAGCTCAGGAAAGTAGATAAGTTTACGGCGATTTACTGTCTCAGATAATGAATCAAAGTTACAACTTCCTCGAATTTTTGAGTAATTTGATTTAGGGCCAAGTATCACCAACGACTGATGTTATTCATTCTATTCTGTGACTTATTTCTTGAGAATGTTATAACTGTTTGCAGAAGCACTTCGTTGGAGCTTACGAATGGGAACAAAATAGCGAGTATGGACACGGAATCATATTACCGACTGAAAACAATAATTCATCACGGGAGTGTCAGTAGAACGTATTAGTTCTTCATTGGACGGATTGGTATCGTTCTCGGCTAGCACTCTGCTGGGCCCGCGTTCGATTCTCTGACCGGCCACTGAAGAATTAGAGAAATTTATTTCTGGTGACAGAAATTCACATCTCGTTATAATGTGGTTCGGATTCCACATTTAGCTGTAGGTCCCCTTGCTAGGTAACCAATTGGTTCTTAGCCACGTAAAATAGATCTAATCCTTCGGGCCAGCCCTCTCTAGGAGAGCTGTTAATCAGCTCAGTGGTCTGGTTAAACTTAGGTATACTTAACTTAACTATATAGAACGTATTACGTAGCGCTGTGTATGAAAATATAAATAGTACCTTATAGGCCATGAGGGCTGTAGAGGATATCGAAAGCCATTGAGGAATAAAATATATTTTCTTCTCCGACTTCCTGAGAGTCAAGGTGCCGGCCTCTTGTCAGTATTCGAAGAGGGCAGGAATTCATTTGCTCCAAAATAAAATTCTAGTGTGAGGTTGCCAAGTCTCTTGTTAAAATACAAAAATCTGCTGGCTATCATTGTGCTTAGTTTATTCTGTTATTAGATTTTAATGAATTACACAGTTGCGAGTCACCACATATATCATCATTACTCTGTATTAGAGGAGTACGCAGATTATTACTTTCAGTATTGCTTTCTCTCTCTCTCTCTCTCTCTCTCTCTCTCTCTCTCTCTCTCTCTCTCTCTCTCTCTCTCTCTCTCTCTCTCTCTCTCTCTCTCTCTCGTAAATTCGAGGACTGTCAGTAAACACTAAGATCATAGGTCACGATTTTGAAATCGGCATTTACGTGATTGATTATACATTTCAAAATTCATCTGGAACCTTGTAAATCCCAATATTCATTAAATTCAATTGACGGCATATGTCACATAATGCGTGTACAGTACAACAAGTGATCTTATTCATAGCAAAAGTCACTGCAGTTTTACGGAGATTACCATCTTTTGAGGGCTGCAGTGAACAAAAACAGATCTCATTAAACACGTAGTAAATCCAGGCAACCTATTGGGTTCATATTTTTGTCAACCGCCGCTGTTTATTTTTCTAATGGGAAATATTTTAATAATGAGGTAATACTGTATGATGAGTAATATTGAATATGCACGCATCCTTTCGTCACTGTCTTCCTCTCGCGTGGAGAGAGAGAGAGAGAGAGAGAGAGAGAGAGAGAGAGAGAGAGAGAGAGAGAGAGAGTATGTAATTATCTTTAGCCATCGAGGGAGACACGGCCAACGCAGATACAATAATTAGTCATATTATCCTTTCATAATTGAATGCTAATTGTGTGAAAGTTAATTCTACGCCCTGCTTCGAGGCAAATTCAGCAGAAAATCAATCATAGTGAGAGGTGCCATGCTAACTAATGCCGGCTTATTAGTCAGGTAATGCTATTACTGCAGGGCGCTCGTCTGAATTTCCAAGTCAAGTTACCATATGTGCGGAAGAGAAAAATCCTGACTTCGCTATGTCAGGTTATGTTACAGACTGTGGATTTCTTTTACGTGTCTATATATATATATATATATATATATATATATATATATATATATATATATATATATATATATATATATATATATGTGTGTGTGTGTGTGTGTGTGTGTGTGTGTGTGTGTGTGTATATACTAGCATTAAGCTACAAACGTCCTTTAATATCCAATTCGCTCTACCTCGGAAATAATATATTTTCATATATGTTACCCTAAGGGGAATTTTCTAGTTGATAATAAGTTCGTCGTCTCGTGGGCTTATTATCAACTAAAAAATTCCCCTTCTGGTAACATATATGAAAATATATTATTTCCGAGGTAGAGCGAAATGGTTATTAAAGGATGTTTGCAGCTTAATACTTGTATATGAACCACGGTGATGTGATAAAGTTCATATATATATATATATATATATATATATATATATATATATATATATATATATATATATATATATATAAACATAAGTGTGAGTAGCTTCATTGTTTAGAACCTTAGTATAAAATATTGAATAGACCAATCATCAGAATTTTCCAAAATTAAAAAGACCTTCGGTGGTCTGAAGGTTTTTAAATAGAAATTCTAGTTCGGTAAGCGGAATCTTTCATCTTTGACTCCTTGACAGTTATAAATTTCCACGAAAGCTAAAAATTCAGTTACCTCTGCAAGGAAAGTGAAGTTTCGCGTGAATGTTTAGCAGGCTATATGTTGAATGCCTTTTACTTCCACAGGGTTTTTTCCAGTGACAGATTCACTTTGGCCTATGGCGTAAATGGTGCAAGTGAACCAGGGCTCCCCAAAATGAGGGCACAGTGAATTTACATGGAAGATAATAACACTAGTGATAGAAAAATTTAAAGACATTGTAATCTCCGTGGTTGATGCTTATCTAGAGGACTTGAACAATGATTTCTCAGCTGAGCTCCTGCAGATTCACTAAACCTTATAAAAACAGTTATATGAAGTGATGTTAAGTGTCTTTCAGAATGTAGGCAGCATTCTCCGTAATATTTACAAAGTAAAAAATTGCACAGCTGAATGTTGATTTCGTGGGACTAAGTATATTGAAAATCCAACAGACTAATCATGCAACAAGACCCAGGCTGGATGCCTTATCTGAGCTAAGTGCAGAAGCAGATTTGTTTGTTAGATTAGTTTTGATGTTAGGATAAAACGTTTTTTAATCCAAACAATTTATAAATGCGCAACATTAAACCCTAAACCTTATTCTGTGTCTTTTTTTGTTTATGTTAAAATGCCGTATATTCAGGGCGAGAAAGCAATGGAATAGGATTTTTTTCCCCCTAGGAATAATGATATTTTTTTCATTAGAATATGTGGATTTATATGAAGCAACAGCGATTTATATAAAAAAACTTGACACCATCTTTTATTTTTGTATTTTTCTCCATTACACTTTATAAGGAATTGGATTAAATGTGCTTCTACTGTGTTTGCCAAGGCAAAGTTTGCTCAGTATATGTTGTGGTGATCTTTTGTAATGAGTTACACTGCGTTTATTGGTATCCAGTTCTCATGTTGAAATACCGAGTGGTTTTTCCCTTTATTGGATTTAGAGTCGTCTTTGTAATCTCAGCCTAAGGACACGCACTTTTGATGCAATGAAATACTGGTAAAGGGCATTTATTGCCAATTGATCCTACTGGAAGCTTCGTGTCAGTTTGAATAAAATTTTAGTTTACTGTCCATTATCTTTATGTTTTGAATTGTGTGTATATACATTTATATATATATATATATATATATATATATATATATATATATATATATATATTATGTATGTATGTATGCATACATATGCACTCACACATATATATACTGTATATATATAATTTTTATATATATATATATATATATATATATATATATATATATATATATATATATATATATATATCCAATACAGTTCAAAATACAAAGAACTGAAGTTACTAATATTTAAAAGACTGACGTTATGTGCCGCCGTGCATAGTTTTAGCTACTGTACTTAAGTATGTTGATGGGAGTGAATAAAATAGTGGCCTACCCAGTTTCGTAAGTACTTGCGAACATTTTCCCCTCACAGGTTACGATAGTGACTATTTTATTCAAATGTCTGAATTGCCTAGAGGAAGCTCATTATCAGCCCCTGCGAATTTGCATTGACAATAACTTTCCTCTTGAATCGTTAATGCCTGCATTATTACGAAAAGTAGGTATGAAAGTTCTCGTAAACTATGCACTAGCGGATCCAGGGCTGGGGGGTGGGGCACCTGGGCACGTGCCCCCCTTGAAAAATAATGACAAATTAATAATATTGAAGATTTAGATAATAATAACATAAATGAGAAATATGTAAATGGGAAAAAATATAAAATCTATTATAGAAATAAGAAATTTTGAGAAAAGAGAATAATAACAATTATATATGCATATATATATATATATATATATATATATATATATATATATATATATATATATATATATATATATATATATATATATATATATGAAAATTGGTGAAACTATGTACAATCTGTAATGCACAAAATGTTAATATAAATATGCTTATTAGAATGTAATTGGGTTAATATATAGGGTACATTTTTAAAGCGAGGAAGTTAATGTTGGTAGGTGTCAGAAAAGGGATTTTGACAAAGGAAAAATCTATTTCTGAGGAAGGTCCCGTGTCACCCGGTGAAATTCCATTACAGCACGAATTTCTAAGTATAATATGCTAGATATACCAGAGAAAAAGAGCTTTCAGGAAAGCTGGGGTTACTACCCCCAGTCGAGCGTCTTCTAGGAAGACGTCGGTATAAAGAAGGGTGAGTGAAATACCACTACCACGGAAACATACTCGAAAGATCTCTCCCTATCAAAACCCCCGGAACAGAGCGGTGAGCCGTTACAGCCCCTACACTCGACACCTGCCAGGACGGCGACACCAGCGCCATCTACCTCATTCCATTTTCTAGCACGTGATAACTATCTTGTGATTTTGTGTGCTCGTGCCTTTTTGTGGAATTTTCCCATCTTTCATCATGTCATCGAGCAGCTTTACTATCTCCAAGTTAAGTACTATGTTATAGTGGGGTTTTTCGTTCTTTATTTGGCTGTTTTGGTCTCATTTTATATATATATATTGAGATCTTATTATGACGCCACGGCGTCCCCCGCCAGCCATGTCGACCACGAGGCGACCCCATCAGTTTCCTTCTGTTGGAGTTGTCTCATTGTCGTTATAGTTAATATATATATATTTTGCCCCTGGTTCTCCTCCTGGCGGGTTTCCTGCGGTGGCACCCCCTTTTTTGATAATTTACATAAATTTGGCCTACCGGCCCTTTTGAGGTGATGCCCCGTCCAGGTTCCCCCCCTCCAGGTTGGGTTCCCTTTTATTTTAGTCTGTATTAGGCTATTATTATTTTATTCTTGGCGATAGTGCTCTCAGTTCGTTATTTTTCATCTTTACCTCCTTGTGGTGGCGGCAGCCTTAGATCTAACCGTTGCCTCGGGGTAGGCTACGCACCCTATTGAGCACATTTTTATTTCATGTTTTTGTGTGATGGTTTTTTAGTGGAGTAGGTTATTGCTTCCATCCTCTTACCCTCGGCGTGGAAGTCCATCAGGTTGAGGGAGTTTTAGTTGCTGTTTCCTCCGGGGTCATTTTTTGGTGGGCAGAGTGAGCCCCTTAGTTCTCTTCCTTCCTTTAGGGGAATAGAGTTCTTTGGATGTGTCTCCTCTAGGCTATTTGCCTTCTTGCCCCCTCTTCTCGTTCCCGGTTGGTTCTCGGCACAAAATTTCTTTCCTTGTTTGTTCCTCCTCCCCTCCGTACTCCTGCCCTTTTCCTAGCCTATACTAGGTTAGGTCCTCATTAGGCTGTGCCTAGGCAGGAGTCGGGCATCGAGGCTTGGTCGCTCCCCTTCCCTAGTAGTAGGCCACCCTCCTATCACAGTTCCCAGTTCATTCTTGGAGTGGTGTAGTGCAGTTGAGCGGGTTATAGGTTTCCCCCGTCTCCTGTTTCGTAGCCTACCATTCTCCCCTACTCCACCCACTCCCCCCACCCTTCCAGCTTTGCTCTACTCGTGCGGGTGACGCTAGATGGCGTTTTCTCCGAGTTCAGGGACTTCTCTATTTGGTAGAGGGATTCGCTCCCTCCCATACAGTCCCTCGCATCGCTGTGTTGGGTTAGTGATTCGTTCACTCGTAGCTCGAACGTGTTCGAACACTTTATCCCGCACTCCTCCCGCCCCGTCGGGCTACTCGGCTGGGTTATTATTTTTGCTCCGGTTTATGTTAAAGATACGAGCATCTGGCCCACCTTGTTTCTCTGGCGGGGTAGTAGTGAAGAAGAATTTATTTATTTATATAAGGGGAGCGGATCCCTCCTGTCTCCGGAGAATTTCTATTTACCGTCATTAGTTTATGTTATTACATGATATATGTATTTAAATATAAATATTTTTGTTATCTTCGGAGTACTCTCCTTAGTTTTATACGTGAGTCCGGTTCTACGCCCGGGGGTTCCGCCGTTAAATTTACAGGCAATCCCTGCGGCGAGTTCCTGTTGTCTCATTCCTTCCATCCCCCGGAGTATTCCGGGGTCTGGAAGTCTTGCCTGCCACTCTGTGTATTTTGGAGCTTATTGGCCTAGTTTATTAAAAGGTATTTCTTCTCCACCGGAGTATTCCGGCTGCAGTTGAAATTCCCGGCCTTACCAGCCTTAGATTGCTTAGAGTGGTAGGTTCATGTTCGTTTTCCACTTACAGACTGTTCGCTGTGAGGAGCCGGGGTGTACCGCGTCACTGCAACAACCTTACGGTCACGTAGTGTGCCGGACCCACGCTGGTTGCGCGGTCCGGCTCGACGACCTGGTAGTCTGGCACCCCGATGGTTGTGAGGTTTGTTTCGCCTTGTGCGCAACCATCCAGGATGAGTCGGTAAGTGACAATCTTCCTCCGTTTTATGCTCCTCATTTTGAATTTTGTTTATGTGGTTTCCGGACTGTTTTTTCACCCTTAGCTAATTGTTGGCTTTCTTTCAGGCTGACGAGTCCTCTAAGAAATCGGCCTTGGAATCTCTCCGGGCCTGGGTGGCTGGGTTTGGAAGGAATGTTCCGTCGGGGAAGCCCTACGTCCTCGACACGAAGTTGAGGGACCTGCTCTACCCCGGCGCACGAGTGGCGACCGCAGTGCCAGAAGATCTTGCCACCCCCATCATCCAGCAGATCCGGGATGCGACCCAGCCACCCCAAGTGGATATTCTTTACTCAGAAGTTTCAGAGGACGTCGCCGCCTTGAACTTAGACCTCGAACCCATGGCTATTGAGCAGGACCAGGGGGTAAGTAGCGAGGTAGGTGAGGTTGTTGGGGCGGGCGCCCTTTTCGATTCCCCAGCATCTTCATTATCTTCCTTTTCAGGTTTTGGGAAGTCTTCCTCCTTGGGTGATAGGGCTCCATCAGCTATCCCCAAGTTGAAGTTGAAGACTTCATGGAAGGCGAAGGGCTATAAGTCCTCGTCCTCCAAGAAAGCATCGCCTTTCCCCCCGTCGAAGGCTAAGGTCTCAGCACCTGTAGCCTCCGGGAGCAAGTCTAGTTCCTCCGGCAAAGGCGCGAGTAAGAGGGCAACAAGATCAAGCCCTCCTCGCCAACCTGCCTTTGATGCGGAGACCTTTGCGAAAGAAATGTTCCAAAGGTTCTCCGAGGACTTCAATGACAAGTTTAACCAAATGTCCGAAAAGTTTGCCACGTACGACAATAAGATCTCTGAGAAGTTTGCCGCTTATGACAACATGCTGGCGGGAATAGCCAACCCACCCCCAGCCGAACCCCAGTATGTCATTCCCGATACGGCGGAACTCCCGCCTTTCGATCTTGGCAACCCTTGGCGTTTCGCCCTCCGGGCCATCCAACACGATGGCAAACTGACCATTGAAGGTCTTGGCACGAGACGGTTGGAGGAGTTGGAGTTCTTCCCCGCCGATCTTTTGCCCCCATATCCAGGTTTCGTAAGGTTGACAGAGGAAGCTTGGATACGTTCGGATAAGGTTCCCAGGGAGACTGTCATCATCCCCAGGGACCAAGCTCAGTCATCTCTCCTGCGCACTCTGACGGAGTGGCAGGCAGACAACACAAAGTTGACTCCTTTCAAGGGCAGCTTTACTATGTTTGCCCTGGGGGACAACTTACCAACTCCCTGTTTGAACAAAGTCGCCCTGGCTACGGCCCGAGCGTGCTTTTGACGGTAATCCGTTACCGCAGCTAAGGGAACAGACCCCACTTCCTGGTGTTCCCGGGAAGTGATGAGTTCTGGATGGATGCTCCGTCCACCTTCACGGTCGGGAAGTTGGACCCCCTCTGTGCTTCCTCACAGTTTAGCGAGGAACTCCCCAAGCTGCCGGAATCTTTGCTAAAGGCGGAGTTTGATGCCCGGACTAAGCTAGCCCGGTCCCTGAACTCCGTCTGCCTCACAGAAGCCACTGCCGTCTCCTGCGCGGACGAGCCCTTTTTCCAGGTCTTAGCTAAGTCCCTGTTAGCTGGCTTTCAGTCTGACCTGTTTGAATTCATCATGGCCAGACTGGAATGTAGGAAGTTCGTCTTCGCAAACGCTACTATCCGTCACGAGCCTAACAAGCTCGTAAAGAGCTCGATCTGGGGACCTAACCTCTTCCCAGAAGAAGAGGTTACGAACGTCATGACTGAGGCTACAAGGGCCAACCAGAGTCTGCGCTCTCGCTGGGGCATCCCCACCTACAAACGCAAGACCCCTGAATCTGGCGGCCCCCAGACGAGAGGAGGCAAACGTTTTAGGAGACATAAAAGGCCCCACCAGCAGACGGTAGTTCAAGCCGTCCCAGTCTCGGCAGCGGCACAGCCCTCCACTTCAAAAGCTCTCCCCCGACAATATGTGCTGGTCCAACCAGCTCATTCCCTTGCTGCGCCCTCGTATGTTACTTCACCAGCTTACAACCCCACCTACGAGGGCCGGGGTTACTTTCACGGCCTTAACAGAATCGCAAGGGGGGGAAGAGGCAGGGCCCCTCACAGAGGGAAGGCGAACACCACCCCAAGGGGAAAACCTGGACGTGGTAGAGGGAACAAACCCGCTCCCTCCCACTGAGAAAACACAGGTAGGTGGTCGCCTCTATTGGTTCAGGGACCAATGGACCTTCAGCCCTTGGGCACACAGTATAGTGTCCAAAGGTCTGGGTTGGAGTTGGATCAAGGAACCTCCTCCTCCGAACAGGTTTTACCAGCCACCCTCATCAATCCTACGGGATTATGTGGCAGAATTGCTCAACAAACGAGCAATAAAGAAAGTAAGGCACCTAAAATTTCAAGGCAGGTTATTCACAGTTCCCAAAAAAGACTCAGATCAGCAAAGAGTGATCCTGGATCTGTCGCGTCTAAATCTCTACATAAAATGCGACAAATTTCGCATGCTTACAATAGCTCAGGTACGGACTCTACTTCCGCGTGGAGCCGTCACCACCTCCATCGATCTTTCAGACGCTTACTATCACGTCCCGGTTGCGCAGAACTTCTCTCAGTTCCTCGGTTTCAGACTCGGGAATCAAGCCTACTCGTTCAAGGTCATGCCCTTCGGCCTAAACATTGCGCCCAGAGTATTCACCAAGCTGGCGGACACAGTAGTTCAACAACTCCGGTCCCGAGGGATATCCCTAGCAGCGTACCTGGACGATTGGATAATTTGGGCACCAACAGTTCTGGAGTGTCAGAAGGCTACGACCATAGTCATCAACTTCCTAGAATCGTTAGGTTTTCAATTGAACAGACAAAAGTCTCGCCTGACTCCGAAGTCCCGGTTTCAGTGGCTGGGCCTACAGTGGGATTTGTCTGCTCACACGTTATCCCTCCCACCTCCCAAGAGGAAGGAGATAGCATCTCTCACCAGAAAATTTCTCAAAAATCAATCGGCATCCCGCCGATCCCAAGAAAGGGTCCTGGGTCCCTTCAATTTGCCTCAGTGACAGACCTGCTCTTAAAAGCGAAACTCAAAGACATAAACAGTGTGTGGCGGAGTCGAGCCAATGTCAAGCTCAGAGACAAGGTCTCTCCATCCTCGAATCTTGAAAACAAGACTGCGGCCTTGGACCTCAGTCAAGGGCCTCTCCAAGTCAGTTCCGCTTCAGTTTCCCCCTCCGGCACTAGTTGTCCACACAGACGCTTCCCTAAGCGGCTGGGGGATATTCCCAAAACAAAAAGTACAGGGAACGTGGTCCACAATGTTTCAGCAGTTCCATATAAACACCCTGGAAGCTATGGCGGTCTTTCTAACTTTAAAGAAAATCCGCCCCCAACCGGATTCATATCAGGTTGGTATTGACAGCGCAGTGGTAGTTCATTGCATCAACAGGGGCGGCTCCAAATCAGGTCGAGTAAAACCAAGTAATGGTTGCTATCTTCTCCTGGCGAACAAGCACGGCTGGCACCTGTCAGCCACCCACCTTGCGGGGTATGGAACGTGGTGGCGGATTCCTGTCCAGAACGACTCCGTTGGAGACGGAGTGGTCCCTGGACACGGAATCTTTCAAATGGATTTGCCGCCAGGTTCCTGGTCTCCAAGTGGATCTGTTCGCGACAGAAAGCAACTTCAAGCTCCCTGTTATGTGGCCCCCAACCTGGACCCTCAGGCATACGCCACGGACGCAATGACAATAGATTGGAACAAATGGGAGAAAATTTACCTATTCCCTCCAATAAATTTACTAGAGGAATATAGCTTATGATAATTTTGAGACATGCAGCTTCGCTGTTCACAATGATACGCGGATCAATAAAATGTATAACTTTCATAAAATCATAACAATCAAATTTGCATTGATACAATTAATTTTAAGATTAGGTAACAACACTTCTGAAGGATGTGAAGTTTCCAGAATTATGATTGATGAAACATTTTTTATTTACCCAGACGTTCAGGTAGTCAAACTTGAATACAGTATGCTAAATGCGCTAATAAATTACGAAAAAAATTATGATATCGAAAAACCACTGAGTATTGATAGTTGTGGAGCCAGTTCCAAGTGAAGTGTAAACAGAGTGCATATGCGCTTGCGCGCACACACACACACACACACACACACACACACATATATACGAGTATATGTATATGTAATACAGTTCAAAATACAAAGAACTGAAGTCACTAATATTTAAAAGACTGAGGTTATGTGCCACCCTGCACAAAGTATGTTAATTCTGCTCATAAATCACTGCAGATATTATGCAAAATAAGTAAATGCTTAAAGCATACTAATTCTGCCGGAAAAAAGTAATAGCATGCAAAATGCTGATTATGTAAATATGTGTTTGCATGTAACATTTAGTTTGCAAATAAGTTTCGCATAAAATATGACATTTATGCAAATAAGTGACCACGCATCGTATGCTGACTATGTGTGAAAAGGATATAACAAAACAAGTTAATACAACATTATCAAAGTGAAGAGATACTCCGTAGGGGGTTAGTGCCATCAGTTCACCTCATGCGGTGCACTGTAGGCATTACTTAAAGTTCTTTGCAGCGTGCCCTCAGCCCCTAGCTGCAACCCCTTTCGTTCCTTTTACTGTACCTCCTTGCATATTCTCTTTCTTCCGTCTGACTTTCCACCCTCTCCTGACAATTGATTCATAGTGCAACTGCTTTGAGGTTTTCCTCCTGTTACGCCTTTCAAAACTTTTACTGTCAATTTCCGTTCCAGCGCTGAATGACCTCATAGTAGGTCCCAGTGCTTGGCCTTTGGCCTAAATTCTATATTCAATTCAGAATGAAGAGGACAAAACATTATAGTGTCTTGAATCATTTCCGAACTTAGTTTATAAATTAATATGACAGGAACACATTACATACACCACCGTACCTGATTAGCCAAAGGTTTTACGACGTGTTCGCAATGGACAGCATGATGACTGTCGTCTTAAATAATGTTACTTTATCACCTTGCGTAGTTCCATAATAACGGAATGGAACGTGATGCCATATAGCAAGAATAATGTTTGTTTTTAGGCGACTTAGTGTATTAAGGTTAGACCTGCATAGAGTGGATGGTGAATGAAAGTGGAAATGACTCTTTAAAAGCTTCGAAATGACCTTTTAGAACGTATGGTTCGAGGTAGGTGGGACACGAGAAGTACGGAATGCCAGTGGATACTGCGATACAAGGTCTTGCTGTTATATATCCTTCTTAACTTAACGTAGTACTCATCTTTGTTATCATTATATACACGGACTGAGGTCATTATTACCTCAGCATTACAAGTGGAAGGTATGAGTACTTATTGACAGACACACACACACACACACACACACCACACATGGTTTACAATATACTCCTCAATTCAGGCTGTCAAGTTCTAAGTGCCTAACAATAAACCAGGGAAAGGGATGGAAGAGGTGATAAGAAATTAATGGTATATCGCGGACTGTGATAAACCTTTCCGCTTCGAGAAGAGGAGCTAAAATAGTTTCCGGAGTCCACTTTCAGATGATGTTTGCTCTCCTAAATGGCTAATCGCTAACTTACTCCCACTCAGTTCTTACACTATAGATGTCCTTTCTTTCTTTCTTTCTTTCTTTCTTTCTTTCTTTCTTTCTTGCCACTATCCAACACGTGGATAAATGATTTAAAGTATTGCAGATTCACTAAATATTTTTTAAACTGTAGGTCAATTACATATTAAATTTCACTCATAACTCACAAAAACTCTAATAATAATTAAGGAAAAGCTCATTCCAGAATTGATGTTTGTTAGCTCTTTCACGTCACCTATACTCCAGTCTTAAGGTATTTCTCTTAGCATTTCTGAATCATACACCGTTTTCACAATCCCATCTTCCTCCATCCTTTCAACATGACCAAACCACCTCAGAACACTTATTTATCCTTTCACTTATGCCAGTCTTTTTACCACTTTTTTTTACTTATCTCCAAACTTCTGAGAATATTACACCCTAAGATTCTTTCAGTCGCCTCTGTCGCCCTCATATATATACAGTGGAATTATTATTTCTCTCGCCCATTCCTTTGGAACCTTTCCTTCATTATAGTATACCTTACAAACCATGGCCAACCACTGTCACTGCGGTACTGCAGCATCTCACTTCTCATCCCGTCACCTTTGGTGTCTTTCCATTGTTGCACCTCTTAATTGCCCTCCTTGTGTCCTCCCCAGCAGTTCCTCGTTGGACGGGTCGATATCGTTCTCGGCTAGCACTTTGCTGGGCCTGCGTTCGATTCTCTGGCCGGCCAATGAAGAATTAGAGGAATTTATTTCTGGTGATAGAAATTCATTTCTCGGTATAATGTGGTTCGGATTCCACAATAAGCTGTCGGTCCCGTTGCTAGGTAACCAATTGGTTCTTAGCCACGTAAAATAGGTCTAATCCTTTGGGCCAGCCCTAGGAGAGCTGTTAATCAGCTCAGTGGTCTGGTTAAACTAAGCTATACTTGACTTTTTTACTTCCTCCAGCATTCTATCAGTATGCCACTAATCCTTTTCATTCTTGTGCCTTATATTTTCCGCCTCCACCAAATCTTCAAAATAGTCATGCCATCAACCCTAGACTGCCTTTTACTTCAGACAGCCTCTAACGATTTGTTTCTTTTATTGTGAGATCCATTTGTTCTCCAACCTTTCTCTCTGCATTGGCTTACTACCTGCAGAACAACTTGTTGACCATATGGTTCTTGATCACCTCTTCTCTACATTTTTTTTTATTATTTACCTCTTTGTTTTTGTCTTCTTGACTAACATGTATTTCCTCAAGTACATGCATGCATATACACATGCACACACACACTCAATATATATATATATATATATATATATATATGTATGTATATATATTGGTATATAAGACTTAATACATACAAACATATATTTTTGTACACACAAATATATATATATATATATATATATATATATATATATATATATATATATATATGTGTGTGTGTGTGTGTGTGTGTGTGTGGGTGTGTATGTATGTATGTATGTATGCATGTATGCATGCATGCATATATGTATATATTAAGGCCAATACAATTTCATGTCAATCCTGACTTATAACGAGTAAGCGATACTACCAAAAAAAAAAAAAAAAGACCGATCACAATTATTATTTGGATAACGGCAGAAAACAGAACATCGACCTTTACCAGATTAACCACCACGGGAATGAAAATATTACAAATTTCCTTTTTTTTTTTTGTTCACTTTTTGGAACACTGAGGGCAAAGAGTGCTCGTTCAACGCAATATCATTAATATCCCAAGGAGCCCATTTGTGACCTGAGAGGCATACTTGAATCTATGCATGAATTAATCTCGAGGACTCCACTCCTCTCGCCATTTGCATGATTGCAGAGGTGGGGGATCCGAGGAAGAAGAGCGTGGGAAAAGGAGGCTGGAAGAGAGGGGAAGGAGGGAATGGGGATGGCAGAGAAAGCAAAGGATTAAATGAAGTGCGGAAGGGGAAATGGAAAGGATGGGAGAGAGGGGAAGGAGGGGAATGGGGATGGCAGAGAAAGCAAAGGATTAAATGAAGTGCGGAAGGGGAAATGGAAAGGATGGGAGAGAGGGGAAGGAGGGGAATGGAGATGGCAGAGAAAGCAAAGGATTAAATGAAGTGCGGAAGGGGAAATGGAAAGGATGTGAGATGGGGAAAGGAGGGAATGGGGATGACAGAGAAAGCAAAGGATTAAATGAAGTGCGGAAGGGGAAATAGAAAAGATGGAAGAGAGTTCAAAGGAGGTAGACGCCAAAGAACTGGAAGAATGTGGTAAAGGAAGGGAATAGAAGGAAATCAATGTTGGGAGGGTTAAGAATGAGCTGTAATGTGGTGAACACTTTGTCAGGTGTGATAAAGAAAGCTTGACTCACAATGAAGCTGCATATAGGTAAGTTACCTAAAAGTAAGCCATTATAAATTCAGGTATGTAAAACGGAACAATTAATTCTTGAAATAGTTGACTTTGTGTGTTAACTTGGTATGTATGGCTGTTGAAGAAGCAGTAAATCAAGGTGATGTTCTTGTTCTGTGTATAATTATGATATATATATGTGAATTTATTCCCATTGCCGAGTATGATTTTTCAGGTTTTGGTGCAAAGTGCTAATGAAATGTCAATGAAAAGCTGGAAAATTTGAAAGTGGCTTCAGAATTTAAATTACAGATGAAAAAATGAGAAAGGAATAGGAAATTAAAGGGATATGTGCATCATTGATTCCATAAGTTACAGATAAAACTATAATGTAGAAAAATGGGACGTTGGAACTATCTAACAGCTGTAGATCAGATGCACTCAGAGGCAAATTTAGAAATCCGCAAGCCCCACATTTAGGAAATAAATGCAAAAAGATTCTTTATAGATAGGAAGTTCAAGGTTCTGTGAATCTCGTGAAATAGGCGAGAAAGTAACGTTGAAAATATGGCGTCCTATATGAACTTAGACGTTGTGACGCCAAATTATTTAAGTTAGCTTAACAATTAATCAATCGCAACCGTGGACTAAGTGACCAAAAAAAAAGAAAATAAAAACTAGACCTTGGTCATATCCGTTTAGTCTAAGATTAAAAAAATGCCCTGATTTGGTCGTAAATGAATTTTGAGAAAATCATTAAAAATGACCCCGTAGGAGGGTAATGCCGTCAGTGCACCTCACGTGGAGCACTGTAGGCACTGTAGGCATTACTTAAGGTTCTTTGCAGCATCCCTTTGGCCCCTAGTTGCAACCTTTTTCATTCCTTTTACTGTACCTCTGTTCATATTCGCTTTCTTCCGTCTTACTTTCCACCCTCCCTAACAATTGTTTTCTAGTGAAATTGCGAGGTTTTCCTCCTGTTACACCTTTAAAACCTTCTTACTGTCAGTTTCCGTGTCAGTGCTGAATAACCTCATAAGTCCCAGCGCTTGGCCTTTGTCCTAAATTCTATATACTTTATATATATATATATATATATATATATATATATATATATATATATATATATATATATATATATATATACAGTATGTGTATATATACTGTATGTATATTACATATATATATATATATATATATATATATATATATATATATATATATATATTCCAGTTAAAACATCACACCTAGTAATAAAATGATAAATTGAACTTTGTACCAGGGCCAACACGCACAAAGTTTTTTTAAAGAACCTCTCACATGCTTCATTGGTAAGATACTCGGCACTTGGTCTCAAGGACATAACTAACCCCTCCATAGGCTTTACCTTTTTGTAAAAAAAGCAATTAAGAACAAAGATAGCAAACAAAAAGCATCGACAGAGTTAATAATGATAACGTAATAATTAATTTATGGTCACATAAACAAGAACAAGAAAACATAATTTTAGTTTTTTCTTTTTTTTTTTGTAAAACTTTTGACGTCATAATAGCTAAAACCCATCGCGCTTGAGGGCTCAAAAGCCTTACAATCATCGTAAAGGGGTGGAAGTTGAACCAAGACTTCTCTTTAAGACTGTACAAGAAACGTTCCGAGTCCCAGCTATCAAAGGAACGTCAATAAGAAGAAAATCATCCTAAAACTTTCCTTTGGAGTCTATTCCAAACTTTAATACTTTTATTGCTTCTGTGTGACAAAGGAGAGGAAAGCGAGCCTTCAGATGTTTTGGTGTTGCCAACACATCTGTGATGGAAACGTTACTTTTCTTCTTCTCTCTGTTTCCTTTATGGAGAGAAACAAATCAGGAATTATTTTGGTTACCACTCGCCCTGCTTTGGAATTGGAATATAAAATTTAGGCCAAAGGCCAGGCGCTGGGACCTATGAGGTCATTCAGCGCTGAAAATAATGTTGGAACAATTGTCAGGAGAGGGTGAAAAAGATGGGAGAAAGAGAATACCAATGGAAATATAGTACAAGTAATGAAAGGGATTGCAGCAAGGGGCCGAGGGCACGCTGCAAAGAATCTTAGATAACGCCTACAGTGCACCGCGTGAGGTACACTGCCGACACTACTCCCCTACGGGGTCGCACTATTTTGATAATAAGACAGCCACTTTTAACTTCAAAATGTCATTTTTAATGACAAAATGCCGCTTTTATAAAACGATCTTTTTAAAGAAAATGAATTTGTGTCAAATTCTATAAATGAGGAAACTGTTCAGTAGCATCTTTCTTAAATTTAATAATTAGGTTTTAGAGGCAGACTGTCACTCGATGGACCGGAGTTCAATTCCCGCGGCCGGCTGATGAAGAGTTAGAGGAATTTATTTCTGGTGATAGAAATTCATTTCTCGCTATAATGTGGTTCGGATTCCACAATAAACTGTAGGTCCCGTTGCTAAGTAACCAATTGGTTCTTAGCCACGTAAAATAAGTCTAATCCTTCGGGCCAGCCCTAGGAGAGCTGTTAATCAGCTCAGTGGTCTGGTAAAACTAAGGTATACTTAACTTAGAGGCAGACAAATCATTTAACTGAAGTTTATTGTAATTTTTCTTGATAGGAGAACACCTCACTTGGTGCACTGTAGGCATTACTTAAGTTTCTTTGTAGCGTCCCTTCGGCCTTTGCTGCAACCCCTTTCATTCCTTTTACTGTACCTCCGTTCATATTCTCTTTCTTCCTTCTGACTTGACACCCTCTCTAACGATTCTTTCATAGTACAACTGCGAGGTTTTCCTCCTGCTACACCTTTAAAACCTTCTTACTGTCAATTTCCCTTTCAGCGCCGAATGACCTCTTAGGTCCCAGCACTTGGCCTTTGGCCTAAATTCTATGTTCTATTCTATTCTTGATATGAATAAAATGAACCCACCGGAAATCTCAGCAATGAGTGGCGTCATTTCCAAGGCACTTGAAATCTTCTTCTTTCGACCTTATTAATCCCACTGTATAGCAGGGTCAGCTGCTCAAGTTAACTTTCTCCATCTATTTCTCTTCCTTGCATTTTCTTCCCCAAGTCCCACCTCACCCATATCCCTCCTCACCACATCCATCCATCTGATCTGCTGACGCCCCACACTCCTCCTCCTCCTACCCCCCATCACTGGCATGTTCTTGGCTCTCTTGATTGGTTCCACCTCCTCTCTTCTTATTACATGGCCATAGTATCTCAAACGAGCTTCCCCAGCCTTCTCCTTTACTTTACATATACTACACATTCTTCTTATTCTTCCAAGGCACTTTAAATGAGTTCCTCGAAACCATTTGGTAACAGAGAGCGGGTTCGTCTCTGTTCCTGCATTTAGTTTTTTTCTGTTACATTACTGGATTTTTTTTCTTACATGCTTTACCACTTTATTTCTCATGCATAAACTTATGATTATTTTTTTTTAATTTAGTCAGTTTTTTCATTCATAATTCTGTTACATATGAATCATATATTTCTAGCTTTTCCTATTATCCGCTTATTCTCGGTTAGCCGTCCCCCCCCCACTCTCTCTCTCTCTCTCTCTCTCTCTCTCTGCTTGCCTTATTTCATCATCAAATCTAGTTGATTACTTTTAGCCCCAGTTTCTTTAACGATGATCACACAGTACTAATTGTTTTTTATGCATCCGCTTGCATTTTATAATTTATTGTATTTGTACTGTATTATGGCAATAACAAGCAATTTATAACATTTCATGCATTCAGTCCCCTATAAATTTGAATGCTTCGCATTCACTTGTTATCTCGAAAGATAATTTTGTCAACACCAGCTGCGGCCTTTTGTATATCTATGTTAACTTAATCGATTTAAGGTAATAATATTCACTTAACGGTATACGCTACGGGTCCTACACTTGCTTAATGCTCCGCTGGTCCTCTGTAGAGGATCCCCGTTGGTGGGGGCGGGGGCGGGTTAGTGCCGTCAGTGCAACTCATTCGGTGCACTGTAGGCATTATTTAAGGTTCTTTGCAGCGTGCCTTCGGCCCCTAGCTGCAACCCCTTTCGTTCCTTTTACTGTGCCTCCTTTCATAATCTCTTTCTTCCATCTTACTCACCACCCTCTCCTAACAATTGATTCATAGTGCAACTGCAAGATTTTTCTCCTGTTATACCTTTCAAACCCTTTACTGTTAATTTCCGTTTCATCGCTGAATGACCTAATTGGTCCCAGTGCTTGGCCTTTGGCCTTCACTCTATATTCAATTCAATTCTGTAAAGGAGTTAAAAAAAAAAAAAAAAAAAAAATTCAAATTGACGGAGGAAGTAAACGACTGCCACTTTAGAGCAGGCCGAGGTATAGGCATAGTGTAGTGTGGGTATCGTCAGTAGTCCTAGATTGCATTTCTCCCAGAGGAGCTGGCTTCTCATGCGAGGACTTTTTCTCCTCTGATGTTTTGTTTGTTTTCTTTGCTCTGGTTCTGCGCAGTGCCCGCTCGAAATAAAGGTTTTATCAACTTGAATTATTCCGGTTCAGTTACAAGTTGCCGTTGTGGTATAATACTGTGAACGAAATTATCCTACACCGCAACTCTGTGATGATAAAAGGAAATAACCATTTAAGACTCAGCAATTTCCTTGCGTACCAAAAAAAAAAAAAAAAAAAAAATCCTGTGGTGGAAATTTTAATAAATTCTTTTCAGGTTTTATTATCTTTCTTCTAAATAATATCTTTGAATTGGCCAGTTTATTGCCAACAGTCATTGACCTCAAAATGATAACAAGCTTTTGGGAGATGTGGACGGAAAATGAACGATGAAAACTGGGAATGCTTGAAGACTGTAATATGTTAATTTATTGAGCCTGAAGAAGTACATAAAACCTCGATCAAATTAACTCTGCAGATTGCCAGAATATCAGCTTTGTTTGTTACTGCCGAGACTTCCTATGACAGTTATTAGTTTTCTGTAAAAGAAAACTATTGAAGATGGCTGTTTGTATGTCCGTCCGCACTTTTTCTGTCCACCCTCTGATCTTAAAATCTACTGAGGCTAGAGGACTGCGAATTGGCATGTTGATCATTCACCCTCCAACCATCAAACATACCAAAATGCAGCCCTCTAGCCTGAGTAGTTTTTATTTTATTTAAGGTTAAAGTTAGCCATGATTGAGCGTCTGTCAACGATATAGGAGAAGCGTGGCTGAAGTTTCATGGGCTGCTGCTCATACAGCATTATACCGAGACCACTGAAAGATAAATCTGTTTTCGGTGGCCTTGATTATACGCTGTACAGAAAAACATTTCTTCGGCGCATTTTTTACTTTTTTTATTCTTCCTCCCGTTCTGTCTAGTCTGTTTGTAGTTGCCTCTCTGTCTTCTCTGTATGCAGACTTGTTTCTCCCGAGGCATCCGATATCCGGTCGGCTTTTGGCATCTGACGACGAGGAAATGGAGATCAAACGAATCGCCCCCTCCCCCCCCCACTAGAGCGAAGGTCAGCAGATCGAACGAAGGCCTTCTCAATACTACAGTTCGCCCTGACGAAACGAAAGGACCGGAAGGAACGTACGAGGCGACGAAGTACTTCTTCAGCCCACCCACTAACGTCCTCCCATCCTCAACCCCCCTCCCTTCCCCCTGCCCCCGGACCCACCATCCTTTCTTCCTTCTTCCTCCCCGTTCCCCGTAAACTCCCATTTCCTCAAGAGGGAGGCGATCAATAGGGCTGATAATAAAGGATCTTTATGTCATTGAAGGAGTTAAGATCTGGCATTTCCGATAAGGTACGAGCAATAAAATAAGGAAATGGAAAATATATTTTTTGTTGGGGGGGGGGGGCGGCGTTATACTGGGGAAGACATGGGTGACTGATAGAGATGATGCGATGCAACAATCGTTTTTTTTTTTTTTTAAGTAGGCTAAGATAGTCGCCATTCACCAGAATGTTAATAGAGTGATAAACTGGACATCACTGCATTCTTGACAAGCGAGGATCGTGAGGGGCGGTGGTTCTCAAATTTCTTGGTATCGTTACCCCCGGGGGCAGTGGTGTGATAGATCACCATTACCCCTACTCCACTCCTATTCGGTTATGTGGAGTTCAAAGATAAAGGAAAGAACACTATTGGAATGCTTAATTTCTAATGCATTTTATATGTAATAAATTGATCTTTTTACTTCTGTATTATTTATTAATTAATTTATTTATTCATTTATTTATTGTTATTACTTATAAATTTACCGAATTTTAATCCAGAGAACTATTGCATTTAGAAAGTGCCTCGTTACTCCCCCCCCGGCATAAACGGCTTCATTATCCCCACGGAGGTAATTACCCCCCAGTTTGAGAACCACTGGTGTAGAGGAAGAAGAATGTGTATGAGAAAAAGGCGGACCATAAACTTAAATTTATTAGTTTTACGCTTAAGTTTTTGTGCAGTGATAAATGACATATCAAGCAAAACCAATAAACCAGCTTCATTTAACATTATAGTCAATGACATTGTGATTATGTTGTGTTGCGGTAATTCATTTTTGTGCAGAATGTCTCACATCTCGTCCTGACGTGAACAGGCACAAATCTGTAGAGCAGTTCTGTCCCTGTGACTTATGATATCCGTAGAGGTTTATGCTGTATTATTAATTTAGACGTTAAATTATATTTCTGAAGCTTATTTTATCCCACTCGTTTCCTTCCCGTGTTCTCACTTTCCATCTTTCACGCGTCATCCTTAGTTCCCTTATGTCAAGTACTCTTGTTAACCACATTACATTTTCAGCCTTACTTGACGTCCTCTCCTCCTCCTCCTCCTCCTCCTCCTCCTCCTCCTCCTCCTCCTCCTCCTCGTTCCCGCGAGCCTCCCCCGTTAATCCTACTCCTACTATAATACAAATAGGAGTGACTTCATCGAGATTAATTCATGCGTAGATTCAAGCCCACATCTCGAGTCACAAATGGGAACTTGATAATAATGACCTGGAGAGAACGAGTATTTGAGTATTTCAGATACTGTGAAGCATCTTCTCGAAACCAAAAAGAGGTTTATGCTTATCATGTCTTTCTGTGTAGATTTATTTGATAATAATCATCCTGTCATTTTACAAGTTTGCGATGGGATGCAGTTACGTAAATGCTGTTGTCTGTTATCGTGAGGATTGTGGTTATTAAAAGTACAAGGGGGAACTTTCCCTTTTTTTTTTTTTGTAAAGATCAGGCAACATTAAGTATGATAAATCCTAAGGTAATAAAGATTCATGCCGATTATAATTAGTGCATAGAGGAAATAGTCATTATTATTACACCGCTGAAGCATGTACAGCTGTCTACAGTTCTAGTAATTATACTTGTCAATGATCGAGGTGTAGATATTTTGCGTTTTAGCACCTATAGTATTGTTTCTCACTATTTACAATCCTAAAATTTCAAGGAACCGTTCAAGGATTAATCTCTAGTTATCCCTATAAAAACGAAAAATTAATGATGTACGTTTAGCACTGATTGAATTATTAGCGCTGTGTGCAACTGTTCTTAAGCTTTCTCACTGAAGTGGCAACTAGAAGATCCTGATATGGTGATATGTGATTAAAGTTTCATTGGCCGCGGCTCATACAGCATTATACTGAGACCACCGAAAGATAGATCTATTTTCGGTGGCTTTGATTATGCGCTGTAGCGGCTGTACAGAAAACTCGATTGCGCAGAAGAAACTTCGGCTCATATATTACTTTTTTTTTTTTTTTTTTATTCCGAGACCGTAGATCCCTGAAACACGGTGAAAAATTACTTTTTTTTTAACAACACTCTTAGCGTCACACACAGCGATTTTGCACTGACTAAGCAACAAACAACGTATGCGTCAAATAATACGTCGATACTTTACTTCAGACGTCAAAAATTATACAAATTTGATCACTGTGTAGCCCTTTACCCAGCTGCCAATGCTGGATACCCCACTGCTGTCCAAAAATTATGAGAACTGCCTTCCTTGGGTCATTCTTCTGAGATATTTTACGCGGAGCAGAGCGTGATTTAACCGGGTCTTTCAAAACTGCAATTCTCCACTTTTCCCCTCTCTCATCATGGTGGGCCAATGCAGTCACTTTTGAGAATTTTGAGTTTCCTCCGGCACACTACAGTTCTTTTCGGTTTCCCGATTAATTTTTCTGTGATATATGATAGCCTCCTATCTTCTCTTTAGCCATTTTTTATTTCTTTAGAATCCTATGGTTACAAAAATTAAGCGAAGTTTGTCAAACTTTGTAATCGTTTAATCGCTAAGTAAATAAACTATTTTTGGCTCTCATTCACCCTTAACAAATATATTTCTTTTGAGGGTTAGGTGGATTCATGCCTTTCATTCAAATTGGTTTTATTTCTTTATGTAATGGGCCTAAAAAATCACATCTTACTGATTTTTGTCGATCGCATGCTAAAAACTTGTGTGACTTGTGAGAGAATCTAATTAGGTGGATGCCACGGCACTTCTGGTGGATTTATTCATTAGCTGACTGACCTGCACAGGTCATCCTTTCTCCGTTTAAAGTTAAGAATTTTTTTTCTCTAAAATTAAGAATTTTTTCTTCTCTTTGGCTGAAATGTGGATTTTTTTTTATTCAGTAAGTTACAGAGCATAACTTTGATAAAACTTAGCTTAAGAACGAACCGTGATTGTGAACAGAGTAGATTTTGTATACAGCAAAATTGACGAAAAAATCACTGTATTTGATGTAACGATCTAGTTACTGACCGGTTGGCATTTATTAAT
The DNA here is from genome assembly GCF_040412425.1 of Macrobrachium rosenbergii. Classification (NCBI taxonomy): domain Eukaryota; kingdom Metazoa; phylum Arthropoda; class Malacostraca; order Decapoda; family Palaemonidae; genus Macrobrachium; species Macrobrachium rosenbergii. Next base: position 38,086,817 of record NC_089751.1, on the reverse strand, counting down.
TAATTTATTTATTTAGTGTGAACGCTATATATATATATATATATATATATATATATATATATATATATATATATATATATATATATATATATATATATATATATATATATAAACCCTTATTTGAGTCTTAACCTCCGGTAGGGACAACATATTTTGTTTTTTAAGATGAGAAATTATAGCAGTTCATCTTCAGTGGCCCCATATACCTGACAAGCAAAATTTTAATGCCTCGGGATTGATAACTTGTTTGTTGTGCGCTAGGTAAATATAAATCGATCAAACCAGGATAGAGAAGAGTACGGGAACCGATGAGAATGAAAGGCGCAGACACAGAGACTTTCGGAGTAAGAAGTAGGTCTGAGACTACTTTTTAGTCATAGGTTGCCAGTGTTATAAATTCGCGAGCTCCATAAAGTCTCCATATTTTCTATCGCCACTGAGAAAATCAGTCTCCATATTTTCTATCGCCACTGAGAAAATCAGTCTCCATATTTTCTATCTCCACTGAGAAAATCAGTCTCCATATTTTCTATCGCCACTGAGAAAATCAGTCTCCATATTTTCTATCCACTGAGAAAATCAGTCTCCATATTTTCTATCTCCACTGAGAAAATCAGTCTCCATATTTTCTATCTCCATTGAGAAAATCAGTCTCCATATTTTCTATCTGCACTGAGAAAATCAGTCTCCATATTTTCTATCTGCACTGAGAAAATCAGTCTCCATATTTTCTATCTCCATTGAGAAAATCAGTCTCCATATTTTCTATCTGCACTGAGAAAATCAGTCTCCATATTTTCTATCTGCACTGAGAAAATCAGTCTCCATATTTTCTATCTGCACTGAGAAAATCAGTCTCCATATTTTCTATCTCCATTGAGAAAATCAGTCTCCATATTTTCTATCTCCACTGAGAAAATCAGTCTCCATATTTTCTATCTCCACTGAGAAAATCAGTCTCCATATTTTCTATCTCCATTGAGAAAATCAGTCTCCATATTTTCTATCTGCACTGAGAAAATCAGTCTCCATATTTTCTATCTCCACTGAGAAAATCAGTCTCCATATTTTCTATCTGCACTGAGAAAATCAGTCTCCATATTTTCTATCTCCATTGAGAAAATCAGTCTCCATATTTTCTATCTCCACTGAGAAAATCAGTCTCCATATTTTCTATCTCCACTGAGAAAATCAGTCTCCATATTTTCTATCTCCATTGAGAAAATCATCAAGTAATAAAAATCGTGGCTGTGATAGATCCCCCCCCCCAGCCCCCGTATTTTACGATGCTTTTGAATTTCAATATTTCATAAAAAATATTAAAATAAAGAAAAATATTAAAGTTTGTTGTTTATTATATAGAACTCTATGATGCAAATGCTGTTTCAAGTTTATTCATTTTGCAAAATATTAATTTCGTTGTTTATTGTGTAGAACTGTATTATGCAAATGCCGCTTCAAGTTTATTCATTTTGCAGAATATTAAAGTTGGTTGTTGATTATATAGAACTGTATGATGCAAATGCCGTTTCAAGTTTATTCATTTTGCAAAATATTAAAGTTTGTTGTTTATTATATATAGAATTCTATGATGCAAATGCCGTTTCAAGTTTATTCATTTTGCAAAATACTAAAGTTTGTTGTTTATTATATAGAATTCTATGATACAAATGCCGTTTCACTTTTATTCATTTTGCAGAATATCAAAGTTTGTTGTTTATTATACAGAATTCTATGATACAAATGCCGTTTCAAGTTTATTCATTTTGCAGAATATTTAAGTTTGTTGTTTATTATATAGAATTCTATGATGCAAATGCCGTTTCACGTTTATTCATTTTGGAAAATATTAAAGTTTGTTGTTTATTATATAGAACTCTATGATGCAAATGCTGTTTCAAGATTACTCAGCTGACAGAAGTTTGCAATCAGAGGAAAAAATATGATGAATGAAAATTGAAGGGATTAAAGTTGTGGGCCAGTGAATATACACACAGACTTGATGATCTTTTCTAACTTTAATTGGACCAAGGTATTAGGCACCTCTCCACGCTCATTAAATTAGCATAATACATTCTTCAAGCTCTCTCTCGCAGGGTTCATCGTTCATTTTTGTCATCCTCCAAGTTATTAACAATATTTTTAATGTAAATATTATTCTGTACTCCTTTCCTCTCGTTCTTTTTTTTCCAGTATTTACAGTTTTATCTATCCCCAGATTATCTTTTTGCCATTTTTCTCTCTCCCCGTTATCTTTGTTCCTATACTCTTTTCTTTGTGCTCAAAATGAAACTCTCAATTTAATCATGTCAAATAATTAATTCACGTGCGTTTCAAATCTTCTCCTTCAGTCCTTTGTGTATCTATTTTCATCGTTTGCCTCTCCAAGAATCATTATTTCTTCTTCTCCTCTCACCTATCCTAGTCTCGCATGACCCTTTTTCAATCCTACTCCTGCAGTCAGGCTCAAGGCGAAAGGAGGAGTGACCTCGGAAATAATCCAGGCATAACCTTAGGTCACGAATAGGGCCGCGCGTGTTATAATTACATTCCGTGGGAGGGGGAGATGAAATTCATATGTTAATTTTCCCCCACAGCTGAATAACTGGATAAAATTCGTTAACCCGTGCATCGCCGTTATTCGGATTGGTGTATTTTTTTCTTCAAGTTTATTCGGCACACATTCCAGTTCATGTCACAACCGCAGTCACCTTTTGATGCTCATTTTAAAAAGGTGTTTAAAATTTCAGTTAACTAGAATGATTAAACTAGTTTAATGTACCGGGAGGAATTAAAGCCGTCAGAAAAAGAAATTGATGCAATAATGGTTCAGTGTTCGTGTTGTAATCGCAGTAACCTTCTGATGCTCATTTTAAAGAATTGTTTGATCTTTTAAATAACTAGAATGATTAAACTAATTTAGCGTACCGGGAGGATTAAAACCATCTTTTAAGAGAGACCAAATTGCAACCGTTAGCAAAGGAAGTGGATGCAATATTGCTTTAGCGCGAAGATAATGGTACGGCACGTGTGCGCATCTGATCATTTCCATAAGTTCTGTTGTCAAAGTTTTGCTGATGAGGCAGCCTGAGTCTCAGGCTTGCTCAGTCCACATTTTTCTCTCTTGCTGTCTGGTGTGTACGTTTCTTTTGCAGACTGTTTGTGGGGAGGAGGGGAGGGGAGAGACGTCTTTTCATTTATGTCAGACCAATGAATGTTTCAAGTTGCTCTATTCGCATAAAATATACTCGTTTAACATACAATTATTATTATTATTATTATTATTATTATTATTATTATTATTATTATTATTATTATTATTATTATTATTATTCAGAAGATGAACCCTCTTCAACAAGCCCACAGGGGCCATCGACTTCAAATTCAATCTTCCGTAGAATATGGTGTTCATTCGAAAAAAGTAACAGAGAGAGAGAGGAGGTCAGGCATTAGAAAACAAAGTTAACAAATAAATAAATAAGTAAAAAACAAGGTAATAGACTATACTTATTCGGCATTGATCAGCATAGGTCCAGAATACTAACAACAGTGTTCAGTTGTTGTCATTTCCATTTTATACAGGCTTGAAAAATTTGTATGAATTACCAGAATAATAGATTTTACCATACTAATTAAGTTTCCGAGCGGAATACAAAGAATCCATTCAAAGAGTTTTGCGTCAGTATTATAAAAAGCGTAAAATTTCATCCGCTTTTATTATGTTACTAGCGAGAGGCGCGCGCTAGGCTGCTCGGGGCAGGAGGGCAGTTGAAGGACTCGCTGTTTAAACGCGGCTGTCAGTTGTGAACTGGGTTTCATTGATCTCATAGAAATCAACGTTGCAATACCTGTGGTCATCATCGCCATTAATAAATAATGTGGCGTCAAGGGAATAAAAAACAAAGTTTCCAAGAAATTGATAAAATGATAAAAATAAATTGACTATACGTTATAAATTTTCAAGAAAACCAGCTCCCTCCTTGAACTTCAAAATATCCTCTCCGAGACCCCAGGAAAGACGAAAATTACCCTCTGTATCAATGAACTCTGAGATGAAACGATTTCTCAAGTTCCCAAGCTTGGGGCACTGAACCAGCGCAAAGTACTACAAAGAGACTGATGGCAGTAATGCGAAATACACTTTCCCCTGAATGAATTCTTGGCATGGAAGAATTTTGATAAAAACTAAATGAAAAAAATATTTTAATCATCTGGAAAACAGAAATAGAACAATAAAGAGCGTTCTGTTAATGGGAAAATACGCTGCAGTGATTTTCTTATCAGATTTTGCAAGAAATCCTGCCTTTCTCTTCTGGAGAGGGCACTCCCCTTCAAGGGCGCCCTCAAAGAACTGGCCTTCTTGAGGAGTGTTTGGTCGTCACCCTTGTGGCCCTCACCAGGCCCGCTTCCCAGCCTAGCAGGATACCTGCCTTCCTCCGAGGAAGCAGCCTCTGGGTCGGACCATTCCCTTCAAGGCTGCCCTCAAGAGACTGACGAGCCTTGGGGGCTATAGGGCCTCATCCTTGAAGTTCTTGGCCTTCTCCAGGCCCGCTTCCCCAACCTGGCAGGACAGCTGCCTTCCTCCGAGGAAGCAGCCTATGGGTATGACCCTTAGCTTCAGTGTTTCCCTCAAGAGACTGACGATCCTTGTGGGCTTTTGGGCCTCATCCTTGAAGTTCTTGGGCCCTCTCCAGGCCTGCTTCCCCAGCCTGGCAGGATACCTACCTTCCTCCGAGGAAGCAGCCTCTGGGTCGAACCCTTCCCTTCAAGGCTTCCCTCAAGAGACTGGCGAGCCTTGTGGGCTTTTGGGCCTCATCCTTGAAGTTCTTGGGCCCTATCCAGGCCCGCTTCCCCAGTCTGGCAGGATACCTGCCTTCCTCCGAGGAAGCAGCCTCTGGGTCGAACCCTTCCCTTCAAGGCTACCCTCAAGAGAATGGCGGGCCTTGTGGGCTTTTGGGCCTCATCCTTGAAGTTCTTAGGCCCTCTCCAGGCCCGCTTCCCCAGCCTGGCAGGATACCTGCCTTCCTCCGAAGAAGCAGCCTCTGGGTTGGACCCTTCCCTTCAAGGCTACCCTCAAGAGACTGGCGAGCCTTGCGGGCTTTTGGGCCTCATCCTTGAAGTTCTTGGGCCCTCTCCAGGCCCGCTTCCCCAGCCTGGCAGGATACCTGCCTCCCTCCGAGGAAGCAGCCTCTGGGTTGGACCCTTCCCTTCAAGGCTACCCTCAAGAGACTGGCAAGCCTTGTGGGCTTTTGGGCCTCATCCTTGAAGTTCTTAGGCCCTCTCCAGGCCCGCTTCCCCAGCCTGGCAGGATACCTGCCTCCCTCCGAGGAAGCAGCCTCTGGGTCGGACCCTTCCCTTCAAGGCTACCCTCAAGAGACTGGCGAGTCTTGTGGGCTTTTGGGCCTCATCCTTGAAGTTCTTGGGCCCTCTCCAGGCCTGCTTCCCCAGCCTGGCAGGATAGCTGCCTTCCTCCGAGGAAGCAGCCTCTGGGTCGGACCCTTCCCTTCAAGGCTACCCTCAAGAGACTGGCGAGTCTTGTGGGCTTTTAGGCCTCATCCTTGAAGTTCTTGGGCCCTCTCCAGGCCCGCTTCCCCAGCCTGGCAGGATACCTGCCTTCCTTCGAAGAAGCAGCCTCTGGGTCGGACCCTTCCCTTCAAGGCTACCCTCAAGAGACTGGCGAGCCTTGTGGGCTTTTGGGCCTCATCCTTGAAGTTCTTGGGCCCTCTCCAGGCCCGCTTCCCCAGCCTGGCAGGATACCTACCTTCCTCCGAGGAAGCAGCCTCTGGGTCGAACCCTTCCCTTCAAGGCTCCCCTCAAGTGACTGGCGAGTCTCGGGGGCTTTTGGGCCTCATCCTTGAAGCTCTTAGGCCCTCTCCAGGCCCGCTTCCCCAGCCTGGCAGTATACCTACCTTCCTCCGAGGAAGCAGCCTCTGGGTCGGACCCTTCCCCTCAAGGCTGCCCTCAAGAGACTGACGATCCTTGTGGGCTTTTCGGCCTCACCCTTGTCCTTAGAGGAGGGCTGGCGTAGTCAGCTTTTGGACTCCATCCTAAGGAGGGCCTTCTTCTTCTTGTTTTCTCGTCCTCTTCTGAATTTCCATTTCCATTGTGGTGATGCAGTGTTCTTCAGGAAGTTCTGTTTTAGCTTCTTTATCTTCTCCTTTTAAACGGTCTGCCCTGATATCAAAGTCCCTTCACTCCTTGCTTTCTCTTACCCAGCTTTTCAAATATGACACTTGCTCTCTCTGAAGGCTTGAAGACGATTTGAAGCATCTCGGAGATTGTTCCTGGGGACTTTAAAGTTCGGCCCATGCGCGAATGACACTTCTCTCGTCCTTCCAGTAGCCGGAGACTGGAGGGTTCCAAAATGGCTTCAAGGAAAATCCCGAAGGTTTTAGTTCATTTTAACGTCGCGTTAACCATTATTTATTTTTTTCTGACACATAAGCAATTTCTTTTCTTTAACGAGTTGTCGTCTTTAATCTTCTGGGATTCCCTCCTACTGACGATATTGATCATCCCTTCGATTTTTACCTTGCTTCTCCATAAGTAATTATGTGAATCCAAAATTTTTCAAGCAGCGTCTAACATCTTAGGTTCTCTACTTTTTTCTTCGTCAACATTCTTCAGTTTACCATTCCTTTTCTTTCTGATTTCGAGCGAAGAACTGCTCCAAGTGGTAATTTTGGGCATCCAGAATCTCCTCTCAATCAGCTTAGAAAACACCTCAAGTTCTCTACCTTTTATTTCGTATAAATTCTTCAGTTCCTCCACGCCACTGTCTTCCTTTCTTCTTGATTATCTCCAGCCTTATTTCGAATGAAGAACTTGCGTCCATAAGTGACAATACAACTGCAGAGCTGCTGAATAAATCCATAATCGCACAAAGCAGGAACCTCGACTCCATACTGCTCTGCTAAGTAGTCCATATTTTCATCAGTAAACAATTGTACACCGAAGTTATCTGCCATTCACCTGATGTACTTTTCCCCCTGGAATATCTCTTTTAGTCGATCTGCTTCGTCATGCAATCCATTTTAACCATACTCTTCGCCTTCTTTGGTCACATGGTGTCTCTGAAGGCTTCAAGACGACTTGGAGGACCTCGGAGGTGGCCACTGGAGGCCTTGGAGTTAGTGCACCTACTATATATATATATATATATATATATATATATATATATATATATATATATATATATATATATATATATATATATATATATATACATACATATATATATATATCCCGACGACGAGAGAAAAGGATACGATGATGATTTTTGCTAAATTTATAATTTTTTTTTAAATAGTGATATTTTCGTGGAAATAAAGCTTTCAAGAAAATTTCATATCATTTACTGCGAGAAAGAATCATTGTCGCCTGTACCGAAAAAAAGAATCATTGTCGCCTGTACCGAAATATCTTCGTGTTTTCCCTGAAGACGTTCTAGTATCCTTCCGTCTCCAGCTCCTGAAAGGACAAGCGTGATGCCAATCGCGCATGCGTAAAGCGCCATAACTCATTATATAATATATATATTATATATATATAAAAATATATATATATATATATATATATATATATATATATATATATATATAGATATATATATATATATATAGATATATATATATATATATATATATATATATATATATATATATATATATATATATATATATATCTTGACGACGAGAGAAAAGGATACGATGATGATTTTTCGCAAAATTTATATTTCTTTCTTTTTTTAAATATTGATATTTTCGTGGCAATAAAGCTTTCAAAAAAATTTCACCTCAAGGAGGGCAAGATCCACTTGGAAAGTGTTATTGTAAAAAGATAGTTACATACCGTTATCTCAGCAGTTTTATTTTTTTCATCTATTTTGTAAAATTATTTAATCAGATCATCTTCAGTTTAAAATTTGGACTTTCATTTAGCTAATATCCGAATGTTGAGGGTACTCTTTTTTTTTGTTTTTTTTTTCTTAAAACCACATAATCCTGGTACTGGAGGCATGATTGTTTGTTACGTATCGTAACAGATATTATATTATGTAACCCCACTGACAGAAGCTTTAGATATATATATATATATATATATATATATATATATATATATTATATATATATATATATATATATATATATATATATATATATATATATATATATATATATATATATATATATATAAAATTTCTTTAATAGATTTTTATTTTTCTCCTTTTTACATTTCTCATTGACTTAAAGGAGAAAAATTTAAAATCTATTAAAGAAATTATATATATATATATATATATATATATATATATATATATATATATATTATATATATATATAATTTCTTTAATAGATTTTAAATTTTTTCTCTTTTTATATTTCTCATTTACATTATGTTATATATATATATATATATATATATATATATATATATATATATATATATATATATATATATATATATATATATAAATATATATATATATATGTTTATATATAATTTCTTTAATAGATTTTTATTTTTCTCATTTTCATATTTCTCATTTACAGTATGTCATTATTATGTAAATCTTCAGTATTATTATTTTGTCATTATTTTTCGTTGGGGGGAGGGGCGGGCACGTTCCCAGGTCCCCCGCCCCCGGATCCGCTAGTGAGTGTACAGTGAATGTTACTGAAAGACGAGGGGAACCTACTGTACACAACGCATATGATAGTTGTTTCTAAGTACTTTGCAGATAATTTTGCAATTACAATTAATTGATGATTCCAGTTTTGTAAAAGTGATCAAAGGACTTTGATAAGTAAATATGTCGTCGTTGTGATGACGGAAAGCTTAATAAAGAAATACGTCAACGATTCAGGTAAATTAAGAAACTGTTAGATTTGTGACTGGACATAGTTTTACATCGTTTTCCCACATTCAGTTTCCAAAGAGTGTCTTTTATCCTGTTGTCTAAGAATTTTGAAATATAAATATATGTAGTCACTGTTTCTTGGTTATGTGCACTCGAGAAAGTTATTCCCTGGATCTTTGTTAGAAAAAATGAAGTAATATGGCAATGTCTTTCAGCCTTTTTTCAACGTAACGCAAGTATGTCATTGCTAAAGGACCACTAAACATAGTGGTTGTGACTTCCATGAACTTGCAAAATGCAAGGACGAAAGAATTTTCGTTTTACTCGATATCTTTTCCTTTTACTGGAAATTCTGTATCAATTTCCCTCAGCGATATAAAGATCTACACCGCTGCTCCATTGATATGGTCTCTCATGGGGGCGAGGGGGTGGGGGGTGCTGGTAATGGGGAACGGGGAGGACTGAGGGGAGGATGAGAATGAGAGTAGAGGGAAAAACGAGTTCTTTCATATAATTTTCTCCTTTCGGTAAGTGAAGATTACATTAAGGCTCTTCAACCCCTACTCCACGTAGATTCAAAGGGCTCGATCTGCTAACATCCTTTGATGGAGGGGAGTCATTTAACCCTCTTCCCCGTGTGTTTTCGAATGCCACACAAGGATGTGGTATCGGATATCCGACTCAGGAGGACCAGGTTTGCATACGAAAGACTGGAGAAAGAAGAAAAGGAAAAAAAAGTAAAAAGGGGGGCGGGGTTATATGGAGTACAAGAAGTGGAAAGGTACGCAATAAGACAAAGAATTATCGAATTACAAAAGAAGGTGAAAAGGACTGGAGAAAGAGAAAAAGAAAAGGTAGAGGGGTTATATGGAGCACAAGAAGTGGAATGGTCAATAAGACAAAGGTTTAGTGAATTACAAAAGGTGAGAAGGACTGGAGAAAGAGGAAAGGGAAAAAAGTTAAAGGGGGTTATATGGAGAACAATAAGTGGAAAGGTACGCAATAAGACAAAGAATTATCGAATTACAAAAGAAGGTGAAAAGGACTGGAGAAAGAAGAAAAGAAAAGTGGAAAGGTACGCAACAAGACAAAGAATGAGTGAATTAAATATGGTTATTAGTTAATTTAATGACGTTACTTAACTGATCTTCGTATTACTGAAGCGTCGAAAGTTAATTCGCCGACGCTTCTGGGGTTTATAATTGCTAGTCCGGTTAAACCTTCAATGAGCTCTGTTTTGAATGGACAGTTGCTCATTTTTATGGGTGTCGTATTGCTTGTAAATATGATGAGTTTTTTTACAAGCCGATACAAAGAAAAATGGAAAATAAGAGGTACTGACGACATGACAAACACACGAGAAAAGATAAATTGTAGTCAAGAGCACAACTTACACCGTCAAACTCAACCAGTACTATTACTTGCGTGACGATGAATATTTTCTTTGTTGGTTTTTATAGCACGAAATATTTTCAGAGCAATAGATCAAAGTATATTATGTGTAAGGCAAGTGGAGTGAAAAGACAGCAAATAGCAGCGAAATCCAAAAATGCACTGAAGCATCTAGTCAGCTCCTGTGGGAGACATGTTGTGCTTAGGCCTACCGACTAGATGAAGGTAAGCCTAGACCTACTCTAAAGTAGCAGTAGTTGTATACGTGGCTCATCTGTTTACAAATTGCTTGCTTATTTTATGATTATTTCTCTCGGCGTCCAATTTATCTTTCTGATGGCCTCCTTTCAAGTACCCTCGTGGTAACTTCATTTCTTATGAATATTGAGTCGGTTAGGGTTTTCTGTTTGTTGAATTTTCTTGAGAGAGATGGGCAAAATCGAGTGGAATTATGTTACACATAAAATATCGGGCTTCTTTTGGTTACATTTCATACCTTTTAGTCATGTTAGGTTAATGTAAATAGGTACGCGGTACAATATTGCTAGGTAATTATATCTAGATTTTAGAAGTCGTTACCATAACTTTAAAAAAATCATACAATTTTTTAAATGTATGCTGCATTTCTGGAAATATTCTTCGCTGAGAAATTCCAGGGTTTTAGAATCAGTAATACATTCGGGAGTTCATGTTCCCTCTCTCTATGTAATACCGTATTACTGTGTTCGGTGGTCCCTTGAGGGAAGTTCTGTGATGTTTCTCTGTTTATTGAATTTCCTGGATATTTGAGAACCCGGACCCTCCTGATATAGTTCCGTTATAGTCCTGATATAGCCTTCCTGATATAGTCTTGATATAGTCCTGATATAGTCATGTTATAGTCCTCCTGATATTGTCCTGATATAGTCCGTTTATAGTCATGATATAGTTCTCCTGATATAGTCCTGTTATAGTCCTGATATAGTTCTCCTGATATAGTCCTGTTATAGTCCGGATATACAGTAGTCCATCTGATATAGTCCTGATATAGTCCTCCTGATATAGTCCTGTTATAGTCCTCCTGATATAGTCCTAATATAGTCCTGTTAAAGTCCTAATAGTGTCCTCCTGATATATTCCTGATATAGTCCTGATATAGTCCTCCAGATATAGTCCCGATATAGTCCCGATATAGCCCTAAAGAGAAGCCCAATTAGCCGAAGAGGCGGCAGAAAGGTTCACCCTCCTCTCCTCTCAACTTCTTTCTTTTATTCTTCAGCTTTCTCCAAAGCACATTCCAGAATACTGGAAATATTTTGTAAGTTTTCCAGCGACGACCTTAATTCTTGATAGTATTGTTTTTCATAAGCCTGTCGTATTGAGACCGCAGTTTCTTAGTAAGATTACGCGGAAAAAGATAACGCGACATTTACTTGAAGATTTTTGTTATGAATTTGAACAAAGGTCTACTTACATTTTATCAGTGGGTAAAATGTAAAGACATAGAGGAAAGTATCTTTTGGAGGCAAAGGAACTTTTTTGGGGATGGAGTGATCAGCCTTGGCGCAGGTTTGCGGTCTCGAACGCTCTTGTAATTAATATTTTTGTTATTTATTTTACTTTTATCTGTTTTACGACTTTCGAACATAATCTGTTCCTTACTAAAATTTATGGGCGAGTATATGAATTGCCGGCCAGTCGCCAGTAAGTTTGATTGACTTGGATTTATATCCTGGAGAGTTGTCAAATTTCATTAAAACTGTGTTAGTTATGAATTGGACAAAGTAATTTTTTTTAGTGTTAATATCAGTTTTCTGCAACAAGGCGCCCAAGACCAAAACCTAGTGAATTTTGAGGAAGGCTGCTTAGTCCACGGTTGGAACGTGACGTTTAGATCGCTTTCTCTCAGCTCTCCGATTTTATCTTCCCTTAATAAAGAAGCTGTTTTAAAGCTCGAAAATGTTTATATAGTAAGACTGTGGTTTTATTCTGGTACCAGATAATGAATGTATGTGAATATACGCTCATTTTATTGATTTTCAAAGTCGTTAGATTCCCTAAACACGGGGGAAATCTTGACTTTCTTCATGCATTTTACTCCTTTGCCCAGTGTTATAAAAGTTGTCATGTGCAACATAATGACTGTGCCTACCTTTTGCTACCAGCGTTAATTATTTACACGAAACTGTTTTATTTGTTTATTTAGTTTTACAGAGTAGTTTTCTCCAGCGGAATAAATCGCTAGATAATTATGTTTGATGAATGTAGCTCTCATGAATTTAGTCTTTTATGAAGGTTCATCACTTTTTATGACTTCATGTAGTCATAGAAATTCAAATTCAAAATTTATATTTATCTTTCTCTCCTCGTCTTTTTTTTTTTTATTATCTAATAAATTTTCTAGGTGTCGGTTATTCCTGTGGTGACTTTTCAACTTTTTTTCTTCCATTCCAGTCCCTATCATGAAATCTGTTTCTTGATTATTTTCTCTTCCTTGTCGTATCATGCTTTGTATCTTCCTCAAACTTCGTCTAACTGTGGCCGTTCTTCCCCTTACCTTTTTCTTCTTTAGCTTCCCAGCTTTGATTGTAATCTACCCAAACATCCTCCTTCCGTACCATCTCTCCAATTACGTTGAAGCGAGAGGGAGGCCCTCGTACATCACTGAACGAGCACTGGGCTACAGTATATCCACCAGCCTCCATGCTATCCCCACAGGGAGAGACTAAAGGTTGCCTGATGTTTTCATCTCCGAAACTGGTTATTTGGATAGAGCTGCTAACGAATTTTTCTTCATGTTAGAAGTAAATATTGTTGTTCTTTCTTCTTCTTCTTGACAGTATTGATGACAAGTTTAGGCCAGGTATGAAATGACGATAATTTATTTGATTGGGAATATTTCGTTCACTGAATACGTTGTGTTTACTGGATACACTTCATATATTGGGTATGTTTTCTGCACTGGGTACATTTCATCTGCTGGATGCATTTTTGTTTATTGGGTACATTTTGTCTTTGGGTTACATCCGTTCCGTTGGGTACATTGTGTCCGTAGTGTCTCTCTCTGCAAGACCAGTTGCCTATAAAAAAAAATGGAACTACAGGTTCAAAAATACTTACCAACCAGTATAATGCAAAAGATTTTGATTAGGTTTCTAATATATTAGTTACTTTATTGTCTATTCTTTGTATTCAAGTTTCAATGCTTAAAGATGCCTCTATTATGCCTTTTTGTAGCAGACGACACTCAGTTTTATTTTTTTATGATTCTTAGTCCTAATATAAAACTACTGTAGTAGGGATCTTCAGGTTTTTCAGTTATATTTTCATTTAATGTTTTAGTTTAAACTTGAACTGACCAACTCCAAGCAAATTCTCGTTCTCAGGTGAGGCGGTGTTCATGGCTGTTACTTAGGCTAAAATTATTGTGACATGGCAACGGCAACAGTATATTCTAAGTGAGCATTGTTTGTTCAACTCGCATATACCCTTTATGAAGTTTTTAATCCATATTTTGTTTTGAGTACCCACACTATTCTAGTTTTAGTTTTCTGTAAAAGAAGACTATTGAGATGGCTATTTGTCTGTTCGTCCGCACTTTTTCTGTCCGCCCTCGGATCTTGAAAACTACTGAGGCTAGAGGGCTGCAAATTGGAATGTTGATCATCCTCCCTCCATTCATCAAACATACCCAACTGCAGCCCTCTAGCCTCAGTAGTTTTTATTTTATTTAAGGTTAAAGTTAGCCATAATCGTGCCGTGGTTAAAGTTTCATGGGCCGCGGCTCATACAGCATTATACCGAGACTACCGAAAGATAGATTTATTTTCGGTGGCCTTGATTATACGCTGCACAGAAAACTCGATTGCGCCGAAGAAACTTCGGCGCATTTTTTACTTGCGTTTTTTATGTTGATAAAATTAGTAGCGACTTTATTCTGAGTCCATGGGTTGTCTAGTTGTTTCTTGTCCTTAACTCGTCAGTACAAAGGTCCTCAAATTGCAGTATCATTTTGCCATGAATTGCTCACAGCAGGGAGGGGACGTTCGAAATCAAAAGCATAATGTTCCCGAAGATGTTCGTAGGTATGATGAGTCAGCATTTATTCCCGTAAGAGTGCATTCGTGATTTTATGTTTGTGTCAGTGTGGGAGTGTATGTGGGTGTGCGTGTGTCTGTGTGTGTGTGTGTGTGTGTTTTTAACTCTCAGGCGGACCCTTTCTGCGTCAACTGATTGACGTATGTATCAATTGTCAACAGACTTTGTACTGTAGTTTATTCCTGTGAGGTCGAACCCTGTAAAGGATGGTTCTTAAATTGTTATGGGCAATTTGCATTTTAAATTCTCTCCGGTTTTCCTTTAATCCAGTTCGTATTTGGTGGGGAAGGAGTGTGGGATTTCACAGCCAGACAGAAAAATGTTGCAATCAAACTGAATTGTTCTTCAGAGAAGGAACGTAGAAGGACTGTGGATTCGTGGTATTAGTGGAAGGTAGGGGAAGAAAAAGGTTACTTGTAATGCCATATATTTCCCTTCCATAGACGCCTGTTTCTGTGTTTTGTCACGGAGGGCTACTTAAAGACCCTGGCTTCCGCACTCATGCAAATTGAAAGGGCTCGAACTGCTGACCTGCTCTCATGAGGGAGTCGTGTGACCTTCCATCCCCGTTTCGTCGAATGCCATAAAAGGAACCAGATATCGAAAGGGTCAGAGGAGGAGGAGATCAAAGTATATCTTAGTTTAACCAGACCACTGAGCTGATTAACAGCTCATCTAGGGCTGGCCCGAAGGATTAGACTTATTTTACGTGTCTAAGAACCAACTGGTTACCTAGCAAAGGGACCTACAGCTTATTGTGGAAATCCGAACCACATTATGACGAGAAATTAATTTCTATCACCAGAAATCAATTCCTCTAATTCTTCATTGGCCGGTCGGAGAGTCGAACGCTGGGCCAACAGCGTGCTAGCCGAGAGCTCTACCCACTCCTCCAATGAAGAACTAGGAGGAGATCATCCTTCCCGTAAAGGGAGTAGGGAAGAACCGAAGAAAACCAAAGCAAAGAACACCAAAGGGGGAGAAAGGCGTAGCCAGAGTAGGCTCACTAACAGGCAGAAACTGTGTGAGGTTGTATCCTGACTTCCCAGCATGATGCTGGTCGAAGTACTCGATACTTTGTAAAAATTTATTCAGTTAGTAATAGTCGCCTGGTTATTACTTTACGTTGTTGCGTATGTAATGTTACTCTTTGTTTTGGACGAGCTTGTTGGCTCATGCTACGCGCGCTGGAACTCGGCGCTGCTGTCTCCCCTACCCTCCCGATCCCCTACCCACCGGGTCCCCACCCAGGGCTGACAAAGAGGTTTGCAGGAGGAGGGTGACTGTCTCCCCTGCCCTCCCGTTCCCCTACCTACCCCGCCCCACCCGGGACGGACAAACCGGTTTTCAGGGGGTGGGTGGCTGTGTCATGTCTCCCCTTCTGTCATTTCCCCTTCTGTCACCCGGGGCAAACAAGAAAGAGCCACATGAATTTTATTATTATACATATAAGATAGTAACACTGGCGCCGAAACGTTTTTCTCTCGAATGTTATTCCTACTTTGACAATAGTTAAAAAAAAAGGAATTTAAAAGTCTTCTTATCATGACAATGTGTAACCTGCTTGAAATGTTTTCTTATTTCTGAATACAGTGTGTTGGATGCCTCCTTATAAGTGGAATAGAAGGCTGACCTATTGCAGTGGGGTAAATGGTTTATGTGATGAGTGAAAACAACAGAGAGAGAGAGAGAGAGAGAGAGAGAGAGAGAGAGAGAGAGAGAGAGAGAGAGAGAGATACGGCATATAGTCATCTCGAGGGGGAGAGCGGATATTGAGTAAAGACCCTTTACAAGTACCTTCGACGATCAAATTTTTGACGCAGTGCTAAGAATTGCTCAAAATTGTGATCGTCCACCAATGCCCTTGGGAGGATTCAGGGCGAACTACTTATTTGATACAATATTTAGCGAGCCGAGTAATTTACCCCTAATTTGGATTAGATCTACTGGGTTTTACCTTTATTTTTATATTTTTTATTTTCGAAATATTATTTTCATCTATGTTACATCTTCGTGGTGACCTCTGACGTCATCGGGTAAGGAGATCAGGTCCCTTAGTTTGTTGCTCGTTGTATCCAGCTGTGGTTTTCAAGAGATTGAGATTATCTTAATAGAACGGACCCTTGTTTTCAAAATATTATTTATTGTTATTAAATCGATACCTTTGATTTTATTACCTTACTGGTATTGAAGAAATGCATCTATAATTGGAGTTTTTTTTTGTTTGCTGCAAAAGAAAACTATTGTGCCGGGTTTGTCTGTCCGCCCGCACTTTATTCTTTCCGTACTATTTCTATCCCTCCTCAGATCTTAAAAACTACTGAGGCTAGAGGGCTGCAAATTGGTTTGTTGATCATCCACCCTCCAGTCATCAAATATACCAAATTGCAGACCTCTAGTCTCAGTAGTTTTTATTTTATTTAAGGTTAAAGGTAGGCATGATCGTGCGTCTGGCACCGCTTTAGGTGCCAACAACACAGGCTACCACCGGGTCGTGGCAGAAAGTTTCATGGGCCGCGACTGAGAGTTCAATGGGCTGTGGCTGAGAGTTTCACTCAGCATTATACTCTGCACAGAAAACTCGATTGCGCCGAAGAAACGTCGGCGCATTTTTTTTTTTTTTTTTTTTTTTTTTTTATTTTGTCTTTATGTCAGAGGAAAACCAAGACCGATTGTCCGGGGCCACGATGACAGTCCCTCACTTGAACAAAGACTCTGGCAGCGGAATGGATAAAAGTTACAGACTTGAGTGAGTGGCAGGAAAGCGTCGGAAGAAAAGTCTGCTTTCGGGAATATTTTGCTGAAAATTCCACCAATTTTCCTGAAAATTGCTCCGAAATAACCAATTTCAAGAACGAAAAAAAGTATATCTTAGTTTAACCAGACCACTGAGCTGATTAACAGCTCTCCCAGGGCTGGCCCGAAGGATTAGATTTATTTTTACGTGGCTAAGAACCAATTGGTTACCTAGCAACGGGACCTACAGGTTATTGTGGAATCCGAACCACATTATAGCGAGAAATGAATTTCTATCACCAAAAACAAATTCGTCTTGTTCTTCACTGGCCAAGCGAGTGTCCTCGTAGGGGGATAGTGCCGTCAGTGCACCTCACGCGGCACACTGTAGGCATTACTTAAGGATCTTTGCTGAGTCCCCTCGGCCCGTAGCTGCAACCTCTTTCGTTCCTTTTGCTGTTCCTCCGTTCACATTCTCTTTCTTCCAGCTGACTTTCCACCCCCTCCTAGTTCCTCGCTGGGTGAGCGGCTTCCGTTCTCAACTACCACTCTGTTGGTCGTGAGTTCGAATCTCCGAGCGGCCAGTGAAGAACAAGAGGAATTTGTTTCTGGTGATAGAAATTCATTTCTCGCTATAATGTGGTTCGGATTCAACAATAAGCTGTAGGTCCCGTTGCTAGGTAACCAATTGGTTCTTAGCCACGTAAAAATAAATCTAATCCTTCGGGCCAGCCCTAGGAGAGCTGTTAATCAGCTCAGTGGTCTGGTTAAACCAAGATATACTTAACTTTTTTTTTCCACCCCCTCCTAACTATTGTTTCACAGTGCGACTGCGAGGTTTTCCTCCTGTTACACCTTTCAAACCTTCTTACTGTCAATTTCCCTTTCAACGCTGAATGACCTGATAGGCCCCAGCGCTTGGCCTTTGGCCTAAATTCTATGTTCTGTATTCTGTAACAAGCAAGGGTTAATATACCGTACTATTTCGGGTGGAAAGCTCTTCAAAGTTCTCATTCAGAAAGAAATTCTGACTTTTATGAGAGTTATCTAAGCGAGAAACATGTGAGAGATATATAAAGTACCGCTCTCTCTCTCTCTCTCTCTCTCTCTCTCTCTCTCATCTGATCTCTATTTATTACATCCTACATTCTTTTGTTATAATTTAAATTCAGGTTTTCACGTCATTAACATTACAATGATTTTCTTAATACAACCGATGTAAATGAACCGACAGTATTTAGCTGCAGGGAGAAAAGGCAGATCATTAATAACATAAGACCCAACATAGAATTAGGAACGACATTTACTTACTTTCTCGATAAATATTTACCCTTATTTATAGAGTTGTGTCTAACTGTCACATGGAATCGTTCGAAATTCCCGTAATTAGTATATCATAATAAATAGCGTACTAATTCTGTTCAGTACACTTAGTACGTTGAAACTTATATCTATTTCATATACGTGTATTAAAGTTATCTTGAATCATTTCACTATTTAAATTCTTAATAAACAAGTATTACCATAAAGTTATCGTTAAAAAAATTAAGCAGCAGCATTTTGAGATCTGGACAGACAACTTCAGCTATTCCCCCAGTGGACATCCAGCTGCTTTTCAGACCAAAGGAAAACAGTTCAGTTCGATTGAGACGTTATTCTGTCTTGCAGTGAAATCCTACGTTCCACTGTGAAAAAGTTGTAAGGAAATACATCACCTAGCGATTGTTTTTTTTTTTTCACCAAAAAAGAAACCGGACGTAAAAATATCTTTCCCACTACTTAGAAATGTCATCTAATTGTCCTTGAGTTTGTGAGGACTAAATTATCCTCTCTGTGGATCATCGCCTTCCTTTTTTGAGGAAACAGGACCTAAGCTGATAACCGAGAGAGAGGAGGCGGAGGGAGTTGACCCTAGTGGGAAAGAGGGGGGCGCGGGGGTGGGGGGCGAAGTACCTGTAGTGCCATAAATTTTCCCTACGGCTTCCTGGATGCCACCTCCTTCTTTTGTAAAAAAAAAAAAGACCACATTAAGACTCCTCGCCCTTCCTCATACAGAGTCAAGGGATCTGATTTGCTGACCTTGGCTCAGGAGGGAGTACTTTGACCTCCCTCTCCATGTCGTGGAAGATCATAAAAGAACTGAATATCGAGTGGCCCAGGAGGAATAAGTTTACATATAAAGTGAGTTCCAGGAATTGAAGGAAGGTAGAAGGAACGATTGCCAAGCGGTACAAGTCTTTAAGTGTGAGAACTCAAATAGCCAAGGAGGCCGATTTAATATTTATTTTTTTCATTGTTCATTTCATATTGGTATTCGTTGTTTCTTTGAACTTTCTGAATACCGAGTAAATCATATTTTAGGCGTTTTGACAATGAAAAAGAGAAAGCCATTTATTTTTATTCTGTTTTTTTTTTTTTCAATTGTCGCCAGAGAATTAGTTTTTCTCCACTATTACCGAGGAAGAAAGAAGATAAGAAATGTTAGTGATATAATGCATTTGTAGATAGCTAAATATTTTGTCCTATTATGCTTTATAGCTATTATTTTTATTTAATCTATTGATTGAATTTCATGGCCCTGGATTGCAGAATATGGCAAGCCCTCCAGTTCAGTGGTAAATCAGATGGTCTCCAGTAGAAGAGAGAGAGAGAGAGAGAGAGAGAGAGAGAGAGAGAGAGAGAGAGAGAAGAACTCCCAGTACAGGCATCTTTTCTCGGAGGTATGAAATGTTAGGCCTACTCGCTAGATCAAGTCAAGCTTAGGCAAAATCTCTGACGCGTCGGTTGTTTATTTGGCTCAACTACCTTACCGATTGTTTGTCCAGCTTTATTTTCCTGCTGTCAGAGCTGTTTTTCCTCTTTTCTGAGATCTCTCTGTGGCTTTGTTTCTTTATTGTTCTTAATGCTGTGGAGAATACTAACGCTCGATTCCCTCAGTGGTTTAAAGGTCATTTTGGATGATCTGTTCTGTTGATATCTGAGAATTTATATGAGAAGGAAGGAAGGAAGGAAGGAAGGAAGGAAGGAAGGGATGTAAAAAGAAGGATGCATTAGCAGGAAGGAAGGAAGGGATGTAAAAAGAAGGATGCATTAGCAGGAAGGAAGGAAGGGATGTAAAAAGAAGGATGCATTAGCAGGAAGGAAGGAAGGGATGTAAAAAGAAGGATGCATTAGCAGGAAGGAAGGAAGGGATGTAAAAAGAAGGATGCATTAGCAGGAAGGAAGGAAGGGATGTAAAAAGAAGGATGCATTAGCAGGAAGGAGAAAAGTACTTGACGTGTCTTACATGTTCCTTCTTGATCGGATACGCCAGTCTTGTATTTTTAGTCACGAAAGACTACATTAAGACTCTTCAGTCCTTCTTCATGCAAATTCAAGGGACCTGATTTGCTGACCTCCGCTCGAGAGGTTGACCTCCCTCGGCGTGTCAGCGAGTGCTATAAAAGATCCGGATATTGAATGACTCCGAAGGATTAAGTTTGTATGCTATAGAAACGATATAGAAATAACAGAAGAATAAGACAGAGAAAAAAATAAGTAAAAAATGCGCCGAAGTTTCTTCGGCACAATCGAGTTTTCTGTACAGCGCTTAATCAAGGCCGCCTAAAATAGACCTATCTTTCGATGGTCTCGGTATACTGCTGTATGAACCGCGGCCCGGTGGTGGTCTGTCCTATATCGTTGCCAGACGCGCCAGTATGGCTAACTCTAACCTTAAATAAAAATAAAGACTACTGAGGCTAGAGGGCTGCAATTTGGTATCTTTGATGATTGAAGGGTGGATGATCAATATATCAATTTGCAGCCCTCTAGCGTCAGTAGTTTTTAAGATCTGAGGGCGGATTGAAAAGTGACGCGGACGGACGGACAAAGCCGACACAATAGTTTTCTTTTAAAGAAAACTAAAAAGACATATAGCTTAGAGAAAGTAGCTGAAGGAAAAGAATAAATAAATACAGACTGAGTTTACTATTCATTGTTTGAGTTATTGGTGGTCTTCGTCCATAATTCAACCACACTGTCGGAGAGCAGTGTTGCAAAGCCAAAGTGGCTTATCAGTGAATTTATTAATTTAACCGTCTGGAGCTGTGTTCTTCGACTATTATGAGAATAAATATGAAAATATGTTTTAATGATGAATGTTTAGAGCAGAGGACGATGTGTTGGCATTTAATTATGCAAATTAGTTGCTGACATTTTTGTATGTTGCTGTTGGTCAGGCTTAACAGGGATTATCATATTTCATCAGCTAATGGTATGATGCTACTGTAGATATATTTTCCCGCATATATATATATATATATACAAAAGATTAAATCTTTGGTTATCTGGATTATGGGGTATTGCCTGATGAATTTGTTAATGAAAAAGGATAAACATATATGGTAATATTAACAGTAGAGCACACGAATAACATGTTCTTATTAAATTTAGAGACTGTGCATTTTTCCCTGACGGAATTCACTTATTTTTGTCCTATGAATGAGCAACGAGTTTCATGAAATGACGCCCAATGATAAAAGGATACCTTGGGTGCAAAGGCAGCGACTTTATAAAAATTATGGTGTCATGGGTCAAGCTGAAAGAAGTATATAGTCATTTTAAAGGAAAATTATGGTGTCGTGGGTCAAGCTGAAAGAATTATATAGTCATTTTTAAGAAAAATTATGGTGTCGTGGGTCAAGCTGAAATAAGTATATAGTCATTTTTAAGGAAAATTATGGTGTCGTGGGTCAAGCTGAAAGAAGTATATAGTCATTTTTAAGGAAAATTATAGTGTCGTGGGTCAAGCTGAAAGAAGCATATAGTCATTTTTAAGGAAAATTATAGTGTCATGGGTCAAGCTGAAAGAAGTAAATAGTCATTTTTAAGGAAAATTATGGTGTCATGGGTCAAGCTGAAAGAAATATATAGTCATTTTTAAGGAAAATTATGGTGCCATGGGTCAAACTGAAAGAAGTAGTCGTTTTTAAAGGAAGCGGAGAGTCCACAAGTGGAAATTGTCCTCCAAAGTAATATTTTTGTGTCTCTGAAATAACATTTTGTTTATAGGGTGATGCTTGTACGCTACAGTCATCTATTTCGTTGAAACCAGTGTTTCAGGATTTTTGCATGAAAAAATTGATATTTATAGGAACATGATTCAGTCTTTTTTTTTTTTTTTTTTTAACAAAGCGTTTTTTTAACACAGCGTTTGGACATTTTTCTCTCCTTTGTCTGTCGGAAATAATAAAGGATTATTAGTCTGGATAACTGCCTAAAGAAAGCTCAAGCCGATTTTCTTCTTATTAATAAGTCTTTGACAACTGGGACTTGGAACTCTCCTGGCGTAGCGGAACAAAGAAGCACAATAACGGAACGTCTGTCTAAAAGATTCTCTTTTTCATTCGTCATTGTTTTATTTTGACGGTTGATATTTCGTGTCAACAATGGAGATGTTCGGATTGTTGCCTCTTGATTTACTCGAAGGTCATTCCGAAAGTTCTTGTCTGCACACGGAAAGAAGACCAGCAACTAAAGCTTTTATTTGCGTGGCTGCATAATACATCACTTTGTGGACTTCTTACGTGAAAATAAGTATTTTGAATTTTTATAAAGTCATTAAGTCCATAAAAAATCTCAAAATAGACATAAAATAAGGCCATGCCGTAATTAAGTATTTGTCAAAGGAACGTTTAACCTTAAGACAATGAAGATCAGCTCAGACATGGTGAGGTTTTCCCCTTTTTATTTTACTATTAAAAAAGTGGGCCACTGAATTCAAGCCGGACATGGAAAGTACAGATTCTCCCTCTTGTTCCTCATTGGAGGGGTTGGCATCGTTCTCGGATAGCACTCTGCTGGGCCCGCGTTCGATTCTCCGACCGGCCAATGAAGAATTAGAGAAACTTATTTCTGGTGATAGAAATTCATTTCTCGTTATGATGTGGGTCGGATTCCGCAATAAGCTGTAGGTCCCGTTGCTAGGTATCTAATTGGTTCTTAGCCACGGAAAATAAATCTAATCCTTCGGGCCAGCCCTAGGAGAGCTGTTAATCAGCTCAGTGGTCTGGCTAAACTAAGGTATACTTAACTTATTCTCCCTCTTTGGGACATCCAAGAACATGAACCACTGGTGGCCAAGTGGATACCAGTATCACATGGTTTTGGTTGACAGACGTTTGACTTCTTACCAGGTAACAGAGACCAGGGGCAACTATGCTGGTTCAGTGAACAGTACTTCACCAAAATCTCGGGGGATGAGGAAGGTGCTTGCAGGATTGGCACCACAAATGTTGACACCAGGGCAAAAACTGACAAGAGTGGAAACTTTTTGAACACTTCTGATTCATTTCCATGCTTATGAAGACAGTTTCTACAGGAGATCAGTGCAGAAACTAAGGAACGATTTAAAGCAATCAATAGGAACATTGTGGCTCTCCATCTCCCCCAAAAATTGAAGTAGCGTGGTCTCGGTGTTATGAGATTCTTAGGGTGCTGTGATGATAGATTGTTTGAAAACGTCATTATTAACGGTTGGGATATACTCCTCCTAATATATATCATAAATAATAGCTATAATTTCGGTATTTCTCTTGTTGCTGCCCAGAGTAGGGACCTTCTATGACATGGGGTCTTCCTAATCCAACAATGTGATTTCTCTCTTTCCATTTATTTGTAGGATGAAATAATCTGTTTTTTTTTTACCGTTTTTTTTTTTTTAGTAGCAAGTGTTTTTTTTAATAGCAAGTGTAAGTCAACTGAATTATGTCTGCAGTTTTCTTTCATTTCTCAATATCAGTAGATTTTTTAAAACCCTGTTCCATTTTATTTACTTACACGTGACATTTGGCTAATTGGTC
This sequence comes from Macrobrachium rosenbergii, assembly GCF_040412425.1. Taxonomy (NCBI): domain Eukaryota; kingdom Metazoa; phylum Arthropoda; class Malacostraca; order Decapoda; family Palaemonidae; genus Macrobrachium; species Macrobrachium rosenbergii. The sequence goes on along the minus strand of NC_089751.1, from coordinate 38,062,910 downwards.
AGGCATAGAACCCATTGCTTAAGAATAGCCATTCGGACGTACGAATCAGGAACCCTGGAAACAAATATATAGTTAAGAACTTGTCAGCGGAAACTGGCATGAATGATATTCGATATCACCGTTGTTGGCGGACATGAAATCACACATTCGAGAGACCATGGATCACGTCGCATGAATGGATCAGGGGCCATTCGTGTGATGGATCGTTACGATCCAAACTGGCTATATTACAGTGTCGACGTTCCCGAATATGAAACTGTTCAGAGGTCCAGTTTTGTAAACTAGTGTATTCAGCACCCTTAAAAGCTTTCTTTTCACGCTTAATACCTGATAACAACGTTAAACGCAAAACATGCAGGTTCACTTATTAATTATTAACGACGCATTTTGTTATTCCCTAAATAAATGATCCCCACATACGCAGACACATTTAATTAACATTTTATGCCAGTAAATTCTATAGTCATTTAGCTCACGGTTTTCGCAGTAAGTACTATATTCCCTTACTCTTACCGCCCCGCGAACATTTGCATTGCATTTCCATTACAGAAAATAAATATACTTTCGGAAAGTACATATTTCACCCTTTCATCTCTGAATACACGAACCTTTGTTCAGGGTAATGTATGCTAAACTTTTCCACAGAGGACAGAGCAGTCCGAAGGGGACTGTAGATTATGGATCCTGGGAATATCCTGTCCTACCGTCCATCTGTCTGAATTTATTTCACTGTCGAGGCCCGGACTTGGAATTTCATCTTTAAATTTCAATAAAGATAACCATGTCCCCTGCCAAAAAAAAAAAAACAGACAGACAAACACACATACACGCACGCACGTACACACACACACACACACACACACACACACACACACACACACACACACAAAGTACCTGAGTATTGAAGCATGCTCGCCAAGAAGATTAATTATTTATACAGTATATACGAACACTTGCAAGACAGGTGGTGCACGGTAGGCTTTACTAGAAAACGCTCGCAGCGTCACGTCTTATCCTAACTGCACCAATTCTTTCTCAGTTAACTTTATGTGCATGCATTCCCGCATTCTTTCTTCCATCTCGCTGTGCAACCCCTCTAACAATCACTTCTTGGTGCTACTGTGGGGTTGTCGCCCCCCCCCCAGTTTCACCTTGAGATCTCTGAACGTCATTTCATGTATTTTCTGGAACTCTTTGTCTTGCTGTCCAGCCACTGCAGCCAACTCCTTCGTTTCATGTCTAAGTGCTGAATGGCTGAACATGCCGCTGTCTTTGGCTTTGTAGCGTAAATTTAAATCAAGTACGAAATGCGCCGAAGTTTCCTCGGCGCAGTCGAGTTTTCTGTACATCGTATAATCAATGACACCGAAACTTTAGCCATGAAACTTTAACCACGGGCCGTTTGTGGTCTGTCCTGTATCGTTGCCGGATGTACGTTTATGGCTAACTTTAACCGTTAATAAAATAAAAGCTACTGAGTCTAGAGGGCTACAATTTAGTATGTTTGGTGACTGGAGGGTGGATGATCAGCATACCAATTTGCAGCCCTATAGCCTCAGTATGTTTTAAGATCTGAGGGCGGACGGACAGACAAAGCCGGCACAATAGTTTTCTTTACAGAAAATTAAAATCGTCCAAAGAGCATGACAAGGAAATTGTTGCTTGTACTTATCTTAGGACTTTCCCGCTCAAAAAAAGGAAGGGTTATATGAACTATGAAAAATGAGTAGAACAATTTGTTTAAGTAAGAATTTGCATTCTCCGTGTAGTTGTGTCTGGCGTCCACCCCTTGTAAATAATTCTTTTAGAACTCTTTTATTATGTCTGTCCTTGTGCTTTGGTATTTCTTACCCGGTGTATTTTTCTTTATTGGCCATTATTATATATATATATATATATATATATATATATATATATATATATATATATATATATATATATATATATATATATATATATATATATATATATATATATATATATATATATATATATATATATATATATATATATACACACACACACACACACACACACACACACACACACATATATATATATATATATATATATATATATATATATATATATGTGTGTGTGTGTGTTATATGAATGTGACTTGTTTTAATTTATGTCTTGAATAGGAGTTTCATTTAAATTTAAGACTTCTTTGATTCGTAGCAAGTAATGATTTTTTCGATCTCAGTGGCCTTGGGTATTGCGAAGAGAGTATATGAGGAAAATCAAACAAACAATTAATCAGTCCTTTCTTTGTTCTACGGTTCATAATAATGCAAACTGTAGACTGCACGGGACTGCAAGATAGCCAGACATGAGCTTTCATCCATCAGACGAACGGGTCTCATCAGTCAAATTAATTTTTAAGCCTGCTGGCTGAATAGATATGTTGAACAGGTGGATGAAAACTCTCGAATCGATCACCTGACGGCGGTAGAGTGTGCACTTTGCTTTATGGCGAAATTTTCTAATATATTTAGCGTTCATTCTCCCGGCGCATGGCATTCATAGTTCCAGCGCTTTGATGATCAAGGGGTTTTGGATCGAACCGTCTCCTTGCACCTGCCACTCCCTAGATACTGCTTTAAACCATGACTTTTTCATTACACCAACGTTTTCCCCTTTGAAGATATACACAGAAGGACTTTTGAGCCCAAGGCAAAGTACTGAGATAAATGAAAAGTGGTCTTGCAGAGTTATGAACAAGTATTGAAAAAATGAGGACAACATTAAAGACAAAGGACCCAATATCTGAATCTGTGTGAAATAATTGAATATATAATCACAAACTAATCTTTATGCGGGACTTCAAGTTGAAAAATTCACTGTTTCCATTGAGTACGTATCCAAACAGCCCACATCTTCCCGTGGCATTGTAACCGAATAGAATGGTTAAGTATACCTTAGTTTTACCAGACCACTGAGCTGATTAACAGCTCTCCTAGGGCTGGCCCGAAGGATTAGACTTATTTTACGTGGCTAAGAACCAACAGTTACTGGTTACTTAGCAACGGGACCTACAGCTTATTGTGGAATCCGATCCACATTATAGCGAGAAATGAATTTCTATCACCAGAAATAAATTCCTCTAACTCTTCATTAGCCGGCCGGAGAGTCGACCTCGGGCCTAATAGAATGGTGATTTGTCGTAGTGAGGTTCTAAATAACTTGAGCCCTTGGGTGTGTGATAACGTTGTATGTCTTTTATATTAGAACAATGTTAGTCATAATGGCAGAAGTACTTACAAAATACAAGTATTTGCTAACTGCGTTTTCGTTCGTCTCTTTCTAGTTACTTGGAAGTCATTTTGTGACCATCCCAATTCAAAGTATTTCGGTTTGAAATGTGATCGCTAAGATCGATAGATTCTTTTGGGTCTAATATACAACCTTTCTTTATTCCATTATGTTCTTTAGTGGTTATTTTGTTTTAGAGCTCATCTTTACGGTATTTTCTCTGTGTCTCGTTTCTTTCCGAAGAAGAAACCCCGAGACGAGACGACCGTTAGAGCGCCGATTCTTGTCATTAGTTTGATTGGATAAGTGAATAAATGAGTGGAAGAGAAAAAAAAGACGTCGCTGTTATAAGTCTTTTAATTCAGAAGAATGAAAGGCAGAGCTGACAGCATCTCCTTGTCCTTATATGCATTGACAGACTGACTGATTGATTGATTGATTGGTTATGTCTATTAAAACAGGCGTCAGAACATCTAGGTTATTGACGCCGTAATGACGACTAAAATTAAATAAGTTTAAAAGAATTTCATATAAAAATATCTAAAAATGTATATGTAAATAATCATATTTGACAGACTGATAGGCAGAGCTGTTAGTCGAAAGACCGATGTGGGTCTCAGAGCAGGAAGGTGTTACGCATTCAGTAGTGTGAAATTTCAGGGGGGAGTTTTTTAAATTTCTTAGTCTAGGCTAGTTAAAGGAAATTTATTTTTTTTATTGCATTTGTCACAATAATGGAAAATATTATATTGATGGGTTCCCATCTCAATAGATGACAGCTCTCTCTCTCTCTCTCTCTCTCTCTCTCTCTCTCTCTCTCTCTCTCTCTCTCTCTCTCTCTCTCGTTGGGGTTTGAGTGACCAGAATATTTCTTTGCATGCAGTGTGCCCAAAGTTCATCCAAAGCACAACTATTTTAACTTATTTGCTCTGCGGAAATTCATTAAATATTGAAGAATTCGCAATCGAACATGACTTGACTTTGCTCTAAAACAGGAGAGAAAAAGCGAGTAAACAAACAAACAAACAAACAAGACGGACAAACAACGAGCAAAACCTGCGAGGAGCGTGCAAGAAAAGCCATAGCCCCGAATCTGCATCGCTGTAAACAAAATATCCCACTCGGATTTACGCAGCCCTTGTGTATTTACATAAAGATTTTATCCATTGTGTGGATCGAGCATATGAGCTATTCAGAGAGAGAGAGAGAGAGAGAGAGAGAGAGAGAGAGAGAGAGAGAGAGAGAGAGAGTCCAATACGAGTCGTCGTCATCTCCTTTTGTCTCGAGACCAGCACCGTGGAAACCAAATCGATATAGTAATACTGTGTACAGACTTTTTTGGGGTGGGAGGGGTGGAGGGAGGGGGAGAAAACGGGGAAGGGGAGGCAAGGCGAGGGGGAAGGAGCGTAGTGGAGAAAAGGGAGGACTGGAGGGATGCTGGAAGGTAGAGAGTGGTTGGGGATGCCGAAGAAGGGAGATTGGGAAGGGGATGGTGGAGGAGAGACGACTGGGGGAAGAAAGGAGGGGGAGGATTGTAGGAGAAGGGGATGTCGAGTTAAAGGAGAAACTGGCAGGGAGAGGAGGGTGGGGGAGATAGAGGTGAATGAAGTGGGAGTTTTTGTTTTCCTGTTTTTTGTATGACTCATAAAAGATTTGTTTAAGAATGGTAGGAAACTTACAACAGGAATGCTTCCTGTTTTGTGAGGAAATTGTGAGTGGCAGTGAATTTCGAGAGTCGCTGGGATGACAAGAGAAATAGACAATAATAATAATAATAATAATAATAATAATAATAATAATATTATTATCATTATTATTATTATTATTATTATTATTATTATTATTGTTATTAGTTAGTTTCGCTATAGGTGTCGGCTTCGGGAAACGATGAAAGTAGAAGTCACTGTTGAAGCCCATTGACAACTGAAGTAATAAGACTGTGAAACAAATAACTTTTAGAGCTTCACAGCCGTTTCTTTACACCAACTGAGCCACCTTGTGAGCAGCATGAAGACGATCCAGTCTGCAAATGTTTTGCTTTTCAGTTCTGTATTACATGCGCAGTTCCACCTTCAGGAAATAACAGCCATTGTTTATTGAAACACTTAGGCAAAAGTCCAGACTAGAAATTTTCAAGTTTTCTTCCTTAAATATTTCGTTGTTATACACCCTTTTGACCAACTAAACTCGTATTCTCTCAGTATAGCCTAAGCAATTAGCCTTTTCTATATATATCTTTTACATCTTTGTCCCCTGTGTTTCTCTATTTTACATCTCCATATTCTACAGCTGAAGGTGACCCTTTTACCATGCCGTCTTGCGTCTCAGTCGTCATTTTTCTTATATTCAGCATCTATTGCAGTCATAATCCTGTTTACTTCTTCTCATATAGTAAATGATTGATCTCATCTGACAGTGAACTATCATCGTTAACATTCTCTCCAAACGTCTAGTGAGTTAAGGAGTCAAGTCTTTCCATTCTTACACCATCTAAGTAACTTTCACGCCCTAGGTTGGTGATTACCATCTACCCTCATAAACTGAGTATTAACATTTCTTTTCAGCTTTCTGATATTCCTAATACTGAAACTACTCTTCTCGATAATTAGCGCGTGCATTAATTTTCGCTTATCTGCCAAGCCTACACTTACATCTCCATTTGCCACATTGATATAACACCTCCTTTTTGAGGTTCACTTTTATACCAAAGCATTCATTGTCCTGGATGGGCATTCTTATTAAGGTACAGCTTTCATCCTAAAAAAAATGTCTAATTATTATTAAACTTTTTTTATTCAATGTACCCTTCACTGTTTTCACAAGCATTTATGTCTCTTCATTTTTACCATGCGCATTTGTCTCCTGTCTTTTACAATTTCTATTTAAACTGTCTTGTAACAGACAGTTGGCAGACAGCTGAATAAACCTGCAGTTCTCTTCCACGGTCAAGCTGCTGTTATTTGTCTCTGTTTCTCAGTTAAAATCTACCTAAATCAGAGTGTTCGTATGTCCTTTATTTATTACAGTCTGTTTTATAACCTGTACCATGTACAAAAGGACAATAATTCCTCATTTTTATTGCTGTGGAATTTATCCTCTTCGAGATATACCTCATATACCCTGGCCAGCCATTCAGTTACACTCACCACCATACCACAGCATCTCGTAAGTAATCCCGTGGAATCATGATGAACATTTTATTCATCTGTCTGTTAATTTCCTCCCTGAACCCCCAACATTCTCTTCCACAGCCATTCATATTTTTTTTTTCTTTAATATCTCTGTGCTCATAATCATATCTTTTGGTAGATCTGTGTAACAGAACAATTTCTTTTCCGTACCAATGTTCTTAGCCTCTTAGTCCCAAATCCAAAAATCTTCTCATCGGTTCTCATTTCTTTCGCTTTCATTTTCATTTTATCTATCCTCTTTTCTTGAGTTTCTCTTCAGCAGTGGAATTCATAAATCTTAATTGCCTGCTTAATGCCATGCAGGTATTTCTTCTATGAAGTAACTAGAAGAATTTTTGCAATCATCCACACCTACTGACAACAGTGGCACCTGATTTTTTCATAGTATCATGAGAGTACCATCAAGGGTGCAACAGTGCAACCTTGACCTTTGCATCAACCAAGTGGATTATGGAGGTGAGCCCTTTACCATCCATTGGCAAGTGAGTGTTGTGCAGATGGGCGTTGTATTGTCTGCTACTGGCAGAAACATGTAGCGCGCATTCCCATTGCGCTCGGACGAAATAGTACCATCCTGCTTTTAATTTCATTTTTAGTTTTCTGAAAAGAAAACTATTGCGCCGGCTTTGTCTGTCCGTCCGCACTTTTTTTTCTGTCCGCACTTTTTGTGTCCGCCCTCAGATCTTAAGAACTACTGAGGCTAGAGGGTTGAAAATTGGTATGTTGATCATCCACCCTCCAATCATCAAACATACCAAACTGCAGCCCTCTAGCCTCAGTAGTTTTTGTTTGATTTAATGTTAAAGTTAGCCATAATTGTGCATCTGGCAACGATATAGGCCAGGTCTCCACCAGGCCGTGGTTAAAGTTTCATGGGCCGCGGCTCATAGAGCATTATACCGAGACCACCGAAAGATAGATGTATTTTCGGTGGCCTTGATTATAATCTGTACAGAAAACCGAGTGCGCAGAAGAAACTTCGGCGCATATTTTACTTGTTATTTTAGAAATTTCCTACAGTTTTACAAGAAAAGTTTATTGTATCTGTAACTTCTTTGAAGAAAACCTCACCTTGTTGACCTTTGTCAAGAAGAAATTGTTCAACGGAAAATAAACACTGTTGAAGAAAGTACAATGGGAATAAAGACTCAGTTCATCATTGGGAATGAAATACATTTAATGCAAGAACAATTACGAACTGTTTAAATTTAAGACGACATAAACTGAAGATATCGCTGAAAAAAAATTCGCGTAAGACGTATTGTAATGATCTAATTAGGAGAACCATTTTCGCCAGTTTAATTCGTTAACGGTCGGATTAAGTATTACCACCATTGTTATGGAATTCAGTGAAAGAAATGCTCCTTTATGCTGACACTTGTATCATCAAACACGTCCAAACCCACTAATAACCTCAGGGTGGAAAAAAATTACGTGAAGATACATTTCATATAAAATTAACTATATTTTATTACTTTAGCCAAGGGGACACTGAAAGAAGGTTTAAGCTGCCGGGATAGGATTTTTTTTTCTTTAATGAATTTATATTGCAAGGATTTGTATCAATTGTCTTCAGAAAATAAAACTGAATAGGAACAAAAATCATGTGATTATGAACTTAGCGCGCGATCAAACATATTGTGTTTCTTCCATACCCGTTCCGCCCCTTGAGGCTTCCTCCATTCATTTCTTGAAATATAATATATATATATATATATATATATATATATATATATATATATATATATATAATATATATATGTGTATGTGTATGTATATATATATATATATATATATATATATATATATATATATATATATATATATTTATTAATGTATATAACGTGGGTGCTTCCATGACATATATATATATATATATATATACATACACACACACATATATATATAAATATATGTATGTATATATATATATATATATATATATATATATATATATATATATATATATATATATATTATATATATATACACAGAATTTACACCCTCATTAAAGATAAAATTTGTGTATGCATCTTCCTTACAGTATATTTCAGTAGCAAACTTCCTGCACTTGTAAATCAGGACATACTACTCATTTTACAGAACACCGGCACCCATATTCTGTCGAGGTATCACTGATGTGACACATCAGTATCAGAGTTCATGTCACCCCTCGTCTCCGAAGCTGTTGAACGGTCACAGCTGGCGTTGATGTTCATAAGCGTCTGTCTGAGATGCTACAGTACTTTTTTAAAGTTTTGTGCATCAGTGCTTGAACAGTATTTCTTTTCTCTGCTGTGTGCTTGTTAGAATATTTCCGGATTGTAAGCAAGGGACTCGTGACCTGAGCAAAGAAGTGATGTACCAGTGTGACGTAGCAGAACACGAAAAAATGAAGTTCCCTATTTTGGGCTATTGCAGTAAAAGAAAGTAACGAGGCATGCTCAAAGTGTTTTATATATTCTAAGCCACGGAATCACTGTATTTCTCAAGATAAGTGTTTTGAGTAATGTATATTGCAGAATGTCAGCTAAACGAGTGTTTGTTAATAGTGATTGTATATTGCAGAATGTCAGCTAAACGAGTGTTTGTTAATAATGAATAGGAATTGTAATTTTTCAAATCCTTGATTTTCAGGTATTGCGGCGCTTCGGAAGATCAAGTAGAAAAAAATATTAGTGTTTTCTAAATAGTGATGTGATATTATTTCGCAGAACGATTCTCGCTCTTTATATATAGTATATTTTCAAGACAAGTGCTTTTATATTTTCTCACCAGAAAATCGTCGAGAAATAAAAAAAAATTAATTCTGGGCAGTCTGAGCGACTATCAGAAAGAGGAATCAGATTGGAAATTGGTTTTAGTGGCATATGAAATATCATTTGGAATCGTCGTCCGGTGGGAAATGCCTGTTGCATTTTTTTGTTCCGTTTCGGGAATGGAAACACATCGACGCTAAGATTCTATTCCAGACTTTCAGATGCAGCCCGCAAATGCATTTTTGTGAACTGAGGCCTCAAAAATTCTGTCTCTTTTTATGACTGGTAATGAAGTTGGGAAAGATGGAGAGGAAATGCAAGGTAATGAAGTTGGGAAAGATGGAGAGTAAATACAAGGTAAAGAAGTTGGGAAAGTTGGAGAGAAATGCAGAGTAAAAGTTGGGAAAGATGGAGAGGAAATGCAAGGTAATGAAGTTGGGAAAGATGGAGAGGAAATACAAGGTAATGAAGTTGGGAAAGATGGAGAGGAAATGCAAGGTAATGAAGTTGGGAAAGATGGAGAGTAAATACAAGGTAATGAAGTTGGGAAAGTTGGAGAGAAATGCAGAGTAAAAGTTGGGAAAGATGGAGAGGGAATTAAAGATAATGAAGTTGGGAAAGATGGAGAGGAAATGCAAGGTAATGAAGTTGGGAAAGATGGAGAGGAAATGCAAGGTAATGAAGTTGGGAAAGATGGAGAGGAAATGCAAGGTAATGAAGTTGGGAAAGATGGAGAGGAAATGCAAGGTAATGAAGTTGGGAAAGACGGAGAAGAACTGCAAGGTAATGAAGTTGGGAAATATGGAGAGTAAATGCAAGGTAATGAAGTTGGGAAAGTTGGAGAGAAATGCAGAGTAAAAGTTGGGAAAGATGGAGAGGAAATGCAAGGTAATGAAGTTGGGAAAGATGGAGAGGAAATGGAAGGTAATGAAGTTGGGAAAGATAGCGAGGAAAAGCAAGGTAATGAAGTTGGGAAAGATAGCGAGGAAATGCAGGGTAATGAAGTTGGGAAAGAAGGAGAAGAACTGCAAGGTAATGAAGTTGGGAAAGATGGAGAGTAAATACAAGATAACGAAGTTCGGAAGGATGGAGAGGAAATGCAAGGTAATGAAGTTGGGAAAGATGGAGAGGAATTGCAAGGTAATGAAGTTGGGAAAGATGGAGAGGAAATGCAAGGTAATGAAGTTGGGAAAGATGGAGAGGAAATGCAAGGTAATGAAGTTGGGAAAGATGGAGAGGAAATGCAAGGTAATGAAGTTGGGAAAGATGGTGAGGAAATGCAAGATAATGAAGCTGGGAAAGATGGAGATAAATGCAAGGTAATGAAGTTGGGAAAGATGGAGAGGAAATGCAAGGTAATGAAGTTGGGAAAGATGGAGAAGAAATGCAAGGTAATGAAATCAGGAAAGATGGAGAGAAATGCACGGTAATGAAATCAGGAAAGATGGAGAGAAATGCACGGTAATGAAGTTGGGAAAGATGGAGAGTAAATATAAGATAACGAAGTTGGGAAAGATGGAGAGGAAATGCAAAGTAATGAAGTTGGCAAAGGTGGAGAGAAATGCAAGGTAATGAAATTGGGAAAGATGGAGAGGAAATGCAAGGTAATGAAGTTGGGAAAGATGGAGAGGAAATGCAAGGTAATGAAGTTGAGAAAGATGGAGAGTAAATACAAGGTAATGAAGTTGGGGAAGATGGGGAGGAAATGCAAGGTAATGAAGTTGGGAAAGGTGGAGAGGAAATGCCAAACAATTACTTGACAGCCTTTGGGATAATTTTATAACACGATTTAACATTACAAATTTCTGAGGCAATTGTAGAGTAAGATTTTGTGGTAGGTGATCATTGTGTAAGAAATTTAATGGGCCTCATTATTTATTAGTTTAATTAGACTGTGATCGCAGTAGAAAGTTGTTTTAGGATTGGCCAGAAGTATTAGGTCTTAATGATCTTTATTTATTTTGGAAAATAGGATTTTACTTTTATAAACACGAAAATGATTATTAAAGACAAGATTAACTACTGAAGTAGTATTGCTTAAATTGTTATTTTCTAAGTAAAATGGGGCGTAATGTTGAAAACGTCTACATTTATACGTTATATAAGACAGTAAACATTTTATTTTTTATATCACTTATACTGTATGTGGTGGATAATGACAAGATTACAGTATCCATAAGTTGATCATGTGCCGCGTATTCTCAAATTAATCAATAATATTTCAGATTAGCGATGGTGTGTAATGCTAGTGGCTAATAGAAATTATAACGCGTAATCTTCTTTGCAAATATTAAATTGTATATATCAAAGTTGAATGATTTTGTTGAATTCAGTCAGTTTTCGATCGGGTTGCTTATGGTCACATTTAGCAGCAACATCATCTCCATTGCAGCCTCCTTTCTTCCCTCTCGATGTTTAACCCCTTTAGATCCTTGTACTTCACCTTCTTCATGTTCCGAATATCTTTATATCCCCTATTTTATCGTCTAAATTTCATGACTCATTCATTCATCATTTCTATCGTCATTGCCTTTGCGGGCTGTTATCCAAAGTTATTGAAGCCGCTTTCATCGAAGGTGCATCTGGTGTACATAACAGTGCAACTGATACCCTAACTCAACTAATGGGTAGACTTTTTATACTGTCAGTTGTATTGAATTTCAGCACTAAACACTGATGAACGCGCACGTAATGAGAGGAGAGTTGTTTCATCATTAGATACAGGAGCACACCCAGTTCATTTGACGGTTTTAGGCGTGCCTGCATAAGTAGCACGATACAATTCAGTTCACTGAATGTGTTCAGCTGAATGCTTTATAACTTTACGTGATAACTAAAGGACATACAGTACTTCCTATGAGTATGTTAAGTGAATGGCCGTGGTCTAGTTATCATTTTCGCTGGAGGATAATCTTCCTATTGAGCTCCAGATACTTTTCAGTTTTCTGTAAAAGAAATATGGAGAGTAAATGCAAGGTAATGAAGTTGGGAAAGTTGGAGAGAAATGCAGAGTAAAAGTTGGGAAAGATGGAGAGGAAATGCAAGGTAATGAAGTTGGGAAAGATGGAGAGGAAATGGAAGGTAATGAAGTTGGGAAAGATAGCGAGGAAATGCAAAGGTAATGAAGTTGGGAAAGATAGCGAGGAAATGCAGGGTAATGAAGTTGGGAAAGAAGGAGAAGAACTGCAAAGGTAATGAAGTTGGGAAAGATGGAGAGTAAATACAAGATAACGAAGTTCGGAAGGATGGAGAGGAAATGCAAGGTAATGAAGTTGGGAAAGATGGAGTGGAATTGCAAGGTAATGAAGTTGGGAAAGATGGAGAGGAAATGCAAGGTAATGAAGTTGGGAAAGATGGAGAGGAAATGCAAGGTAATGAAGTTGGGAAAGATGGAGAGGAAATGCAAGGTAATGAAGTTGGGAAAGATGGTGAGGAAATGCAAGATAATGAAGCTGGGAAAGATGGAGATAAATGCAAGGTAATGAAGTTGGGAAAGATGGAGAGGAAATGCAAGGTAATGAAGTTGGGAAAGATGGAGAAGAAATGCAAGGTAATGAAATCAGGAAAGATGGAGAGAAATGCACGGTAATGAAATCAGGAAAGATGGAGAGAAATGCACGGTAATGAAGTTGGGAAAGATGGAGAGTAAATATAAGATAACGAAGTTGGGAAAGATGGAGAGGAAATGCAAAGTAATGAAGTTGGCAAAGATGGAGAGAAATGCAAGGTAATGAAATTGGGAAAGATGGAGAGGAAATGCAAGGTAATGAAGTTGGGAAAGATGGAGAGGAAATGCAAGGTAATGAAGTTGAGAAAGATGGAGTAAATACAAGGTAATGAAGTTGGGGAAGATGGGGAGGAAATGCAAGGTAATGAAGTTGGGAAAGGTGGAGAGGAAATGCCAAACAATTACTTGACAGCCTTTGGGATAATTTTATAACACGATTTAACATTACAAATTTCTGAGGCAATTGTAGAGTAAGATTTTGTGGTAGGTGATCATTGTGTAAGAAATTTAATGGGCCTCATTATTTATTAGTTTAATTAGACTGTGATCGCAGTAGAAAGTTGTTTTAGGATTGGCCAGAAGTATTAGGTCTTAATGATCTTTATTTATTTTTGGAAAATAGGATTTTACTTTTATAAACACGAAAATGATTATTAAAGACAAGATTAACTACTGAAGTAGTATTGCTTAAATTGTTATTTTCTAAGTAAAATGGGGCGTAATGTTGAAAACGTCTACATTTATACGTTATATAAGACAGTAAACATTTTATTTTTTATATCACTTATACTGTATGTGGTGGATGATGACAAGATTACAGTATCCATAAGTTGATCATGTGCCGCGTATTCTCAAATTAATTAATAATATTTCAGATTAGCGATGGTGTGTAATGCTAGTGGCTAATAGAAATTATAACGCGTAATCTTCTTTGCAAATATTAAATTGTATATATCAAAGTTGAATGATTTTGTTGAATTCAGTCAGTTTTCGATCGGGTTGCTTATGGTCACATTTAGCAGCAACATCATCTCCATTGCAGCCTCCTTTCTTCCCTCTCGATGTTTAACCCCTTTAGAGCCTTGTACTTCACCTTCTTCATGTTCCGAATATCTTTATATCCCTATTTTATCGTCTAAATTTCATGACTCATTCATTCATCATTTCTATCGTCATTGCCTTTGCGGGCTGTTATCCAAAGTTATTGAAGCCGCTTTCATCGAAGGTGCATCTGGTGTACATAACAGTGCAACTGATACCCTAACTCAACTAATGGGTAGACTTTTATACTGTCAGTTGTATTGAATTTCAGCACTAAACACTGATGAACGCGCACGTAATGAGAGGAGAGTTGTTTCATCATTAGGTACAGGAGCACACCCAGTTCATTTGACGGTTTTAGGCGTGCCTGCATAAGTAGCACGATACAATTCAGTTCACTGAATGTGTTCAGCTGAATGCTTTATAACTTTACGTGATAACTAAAGGACATACAGTACTTCCTATGAGTATGTTAAGTGAATGGCCGTGGTCTAGTTATCATTTTCGCTGGAGGATAATCTTCCTATTGAGCTCCAGATACTTTTCAGTTTTCTGTAAAAGAAAACTATTGTGCTGGCTTTATCAGGCCTTCCGCACTTCATTCTGTCTCAATTTTTTCTGTCCGCACTTTTTTTGTCCGCCTTCAGATCTTAAAAGCTACTGAGGCTAGAGGGCTGCAAATTGGTATGTTGATCATCCACCCTCCGCCTTCAGATGTTAAAAGCTACTGAGGCTAGAGGGCTGCAAATTGGTATGTTGATCATCCACCCTCCAATCATCAAACATACCATATTGCAGCCCTCTTGCCTCAGTAGTTTTGATTTTATTTAAGGTTAAATTTAGTTATAATCGTGCTTTTGGCAACGATATAGGGTAGGCAACTACCAGGCCGTGGTTAAGGTTTCATGTGCTGCGGCTCATACAGCATTATACCAAGACCACCGAAAGATAGATCTATTTTCGGTGGCCTTGATTATACGCTGTAGCGGCTGTACAGAAAACTCGATTGCGCCGAAGAAACTTGGGTTAAGCGACTAGTCTTCGAGGTCTTACCGGAAACCATGGAAAAAGCAACTAGTCTTTGACGTCTTGGAAACCATGGTGTCAGCAACTAGTCTTTGAAGTCTTCCTGGAAACCGTGGATTAAGGGACTAGTCTTTGAGGTCTTACTGGAAGCCATGGATTAAGGGAATAGTCTTTGAGTTCTTACTGGAAGCCATGGATTAAGGGACTAGTCTTTGAGGTCTTCCTGGAAACCATGGAATAATCAACTAGTCTCTGACGTCTTGGAAACCATGGTGTACATAAGCAACTAGTCTTTGAGGTCTTACTGGAAACCATGGAGTACGGGACTAGTCTTTGAGGTTTTTCTGGAAACCATGGAAAAAACAACTAGTCTTTCACGTCTTGGAACCATGGTGTACATAAGCAATTAGGCTTTGACGTCTTAGTGGAAACATTTGAGTAAGCGACTAGTCTTTGAGGTCTTACGGGAACCATGGAATGTATTGAAGTTAGGTTATAATACATTGCATATTTCTTATTTTTGAACAGGTGGCTCTCATGTTAAATGTTCAGTAAATTTCAATAGTCGGTCTGTTTAGGTGTCAGATGTAGGGCATGAGCCACATACATGTTTGGAGGTATCTTGGCATATTTGTGTTCCTATCTTAGGGGTACGTGACATTATATTAAAATTTTCCAGGACCGATCAAATGTATATTTATAAGCTCAGAAAAATTAGTCAGTCAAAAAATTCGGAAACAAATTTTTATAAACATTTTGTGAGCTATATTTTAGTGATTGTACATGGTATTCTTTGCAAGGTTCTTGTAATGCTAATGACCTAATGATGGCCCTGGTTGGAAATCCAAGATGGCTGAAAAGCAGCCATTTTGAAAAAAATCCAAGATGGTCGGATGGAATGGCTCTGATGTTGCAGATTGAGATATTTTGCGAGTATCATAAATATGAGAGCGTAAATATGAAAGTGTGAATAAGTTTGCAAGTTTATGTATGAGGGTGTGTGTGTGTGTGTTCGTGTATGTTTGGTATGTGTGTGTGTGTTCGTGTATGTTTGGTATGTGTGTGTGTGTGTATGTGTGTGTGTGTGTGAGAGAGAGAGAGAGAGAGAGAGAGAGAGAATGGGGAAGAGAAATGTCTTCAGTAATTGTGGGAGGCATGACGAAGATATAACAATATGTTGGAAGTTGGAAGCGAATAAAAGTACAGTAGGAGATAGAAAAAAAAAGAGCACAGGTAGAGACAAAGGGTGTGATGTAATGTCCCCTTGAGTTAAAGCTTAACAAGGAAAAATAAATGAGATATGTAGGGAATCAAGGGAAAATAGATTAAAAGAGAGAGAGAAAGAGAGAGAGAGAGAGAGAGATTAGTTCAATGGTGGAGCCTGATAAGGTGGAAAACATTGAACATTTTACTGTTGTACTGAAAAGTAGGTCAAACAAAGGAAACAGAGAGAGAGAGAGAGAGAGAGAGAGAGAGAGAGAGAGAGAGAGAGAGAGAGTGCCATGACGTAATAAAAAAATCATTGAGCTATGTATAGAATTAAGCGGAAATAAAGAACGAGATCAGCAACCCATGGAAAGGGGTGGGACCTCCCCAAGGCGTCGTGGGCGTTTCAATTGAAATCGAGAAAAACACATGAGAGAAGAAGTGAATGATTTCCAGAAACACGTAAATGATGAAGTGGTGGACGTTCATATTCATATCATTTACTTCTCAAGCTTCGAAATTTCTTCTCTGACGTGAAATATGATTATTTAAGGGCGATTTAACGCGATTTTTACGCACAATATTCCTCATCGTGGAGATTTATCATCTCGCAATCGTGTATTTTACCCCATCACCCTTTCAATTATCTTTATTCTTTCCGTGCGTCCCCTCCTCTTTTGTTTCCTTCCGCATTTTTTCCCCTTTCCCTCTCCGTTTTAAGTTTATATGTGAATCGTGTTATCTGTGGAGCTGAGCATTGTCTACGCATTTCTACCCTTTCTTTGACTTCGCGTCTTGATTTCCTTTTGTTCCGCCCCTCGTGTTTTATTACTTCCCGCCGAATGCCAATACTCACATGCTGTGTGTCCCTCCGCGCTTTCTTTCCTTTGAAGCTCTTCGTTTGGTTCGCCTCTGCTCCCGTGTTTTTAATTTGTTATATGACTATTACACGTTCCTTGTTCGCTCCTTTTTCTTTTTTTGCTCTTCATCCTTTTCTTAGTATCTGCTGCTCGCCCCTCTCCTTGCTTATCCATTCTTTCAGATTTCCTCCCTCCTGCGCCGAGTTTTTTTTTTTTCTTTTTCCATCGCTTCCCTTTCAGAATCTTTCCGCTGTAAGTCCGTGTAAGTTTCGAGAAGAAAGCCTGTTCCCTGAGAGAGAGAGAGAGAGAGAGAGAGAGAGAGAGAGAGAGAGAGAAGCTTTGTTACCATATAGATGACTTCGATCCAGCGGCACATAAGGTATTACAACGCTTGGATGAACGGCCGCCACATACCGACGACGCAATGAAAGAACCTCAATATCGCCGCGTTACGGAGAGATGGGAATTCTTCCTTTACTCGCTGTGACGTAGGAAACTATTGGCCGTTTTTTTTCATAAACTGAACAATGTATTTTTCCCTTTCTATTTTTAGCTTGTTGCATATTTATGTTCCATTTCCATTTTAGCGTAGGTGCATATTTTAACAAGGAATTTTATGGAGAACAATTCAGTTGGTTACTTTGGGTGCAGTTAATACTGAGTCCATTGTTAATGGTGTAACTGTTTTCTATGTTGTCAGAATATTGAATCATCAAATGGCTGTTAAAGATATTGTAGGAAAATCCATGTCGTTCATGAATAAGTTTTGTAAATTTTTTGAATTACAATCAGTTTTATCTTTTGGAAGAAGCTGCTCAATCGATAAACCTAAATATATACACCTTTTCGTTCTGTGCGCTTTTCTCCGAAAACTCTGCAAAGAGGGTAACTGCCATCCTCATCCCGGCACCCGGTGGTGATTGCTACTCCCAACCTCACAAAACAGGAGGCTCGGCTAATAGGTACTGCACAGTTTAAGCCAGACGGTCTTTTCAAATTGGCTGGTGTTGATTGCTATCAAATATCCAGTTTTTAAATGAATCCCCAACATTCAAAGGCATATTACTGTACACTCATCAGAGAGGGAATTGAGTAATTTCTAGCATTTTCCTGTTATTTCAAACCAGTCTCCTATGACATTTGCCATACTTCCTTTATTTTCTTGCTTATTCTTGGGAAGGTTTCCCTGCATGGCAGTGGAATCTTTCTATAGCATGTTTGTTGCCATGTTCCTTGCCCAGTAATCTGCCTTTTCCTTCTATAGAATGTTTGTTGCCATGTTCCTTGCCCAGTAATCTGCCTTTACATTTCCTTGCGTTGTGATATTTGCTGATACCCAACAAAAATTTACCTCCATGTAAAAATGTCTTAATAAAAATTTCCATCCTAGGATTGCTATTATCAGTGGATGCTTGGTATTGCCCAGTGACCATAGTGTACTTTGGAATTGCACAAGAATAGTTTTTCTAAGGGCGAGTTTCAATGGCTCTTAATTTTTATTTCATTGCTACTGTGAGTCTCTTGCTATTTGATCTTGGGTTGCCATTGCATATTTTATATTTCAGAGAATATTTGTGTATCCTTGAATTTTTTTTTTTAATTATTCTCCCCATGGGGACTGATGTATTCTGTGTCACAAAAGCCCAAATGCAGGCGAAAACCCGGAGCTCAGTTATTCGAAAGGTATCTGAAAAAAGTATAAATAAGAGAGTCAAGATAAGGTTGCAATTCTCTGACTGTTTTTCTTGTAAGTGATTGAAATTCAAAAAGATTATGAAGAGTGAGATCTTCCACAAGAGGCCAATTTGGTATCTATGAGTATATAATCAGTGAAAAAGAAAGGAGGCAGTATTGGAATACCGTGCTCGTGGTACAGAAGCAAGTCATTGTGGATTTTTGTGCAAAATTGTGTGGAAAAGGTAATCAAGTAAAAAATGCGCCGAAGTTTCTTTGGCGCAATCGAGTTTTCTGTACAGCGTTTATTGCTTTATGAGCCGTGGCCCATGAAAATTTCAGCAACGGCCCGGTGGTGGCCTGTCCTATAGCGTTGCCAGGCGCACGATCAAGGCTAACTTTATCCATAAATAAAATAAAAACTACTGAGGCTAGAGGGCTACAAATTGGTATGCTTGATGATTGGAGGGTGGATGATCAACGTACCAATTTGCTGCCCTCTAGCCTCAGTTTAAGATCTGAGGGCGGACAGAAAAGTGCGGACGGGCAGACAAAGCTATCCCATTAGCTTTCTTTTACAAGAGGCTGTGTAGGCTGGGAGTGTGCAGGCTTTTGCGCTGTATGGACTTGGCGACAGGTGAGGTACGACAGACATCCTTAGACAACTTTGGTTTCCCCCCACCACCTCCCTCCTTTGTCAATCATTAAAACTGTGCTGTCCTGACTTGTAAAACCACAGAATAGATTAATTAAATAGATCACTCCCTGTCAGAATCTTCCTATTCTGCAACAATTATATATAAATATAATTATATTTTATATATATAAGTATATATGTAGATTATATATATATACATATAGATATATAATATATATATATATATACAGTATATATACATATATATATAATATATATATATATATATATATATATATATATATATATATATATATATATATATATATATATATATATATATATATATATATATATATACACACTTGTATACATATACATATATATATATACTGTATATATACAGTATATATGTATATATATATATATATATATATATATATATATATATATATATATATATATATATATATATATATATATATATATATACATATATGCCGTGCATGTGTATATATATGTATATATGTGTGTGTACACGCGTATTTAAATGTGTAGGAGAATATACGACACACGTTCTTAGAGACTGAGAACGAAACAAGGTGTCAGAAAGTAACAGGAGAGCTAAGTGACATGCAGGGAAATGCCCTGTAACTTTCTGCAAGGTGGCTGATTTGAAGAAGACGAAAAAGAAGACGAAGAAAAAAAAAAGCAGCGGTAGCAAAAAAAAAAAAACAAAAAAAAAGAGCCTTAAGTGAGAGTCGCATGTGTCTGCTCTTAGTCCTTCATCGTTTACTGTGTTGTCATGAACCTGAGTCTTGATTTCCCTCGGCACTAACTGAGGCGCTGCAGGTATTCTTGTTACCCCCTCCTGCCTTTCGCATTCCGCTTTTGCCAGACCTTTTTTCTTTTAAGCCGTTTTCCTTTCGAGGCGCTGCATATATTTAAATATATATATTTAAATTATAAAATATATATATATATATATATATATATATATATATATATATATGTATGTATATATATATATATATATATATATATGTAAATAAAAAAAAAAAAAATATATATATATATATATATATATATATATATATATATATATATATATATATTAGTAGAATTACTAAAGGACCTCATTCAAACTGGATGGTATCTAATGGAGTTTTTATTCAAAAAGTTACAAGCTTTCTTGGGCAAACAGTCCACATTATCAAGTATCCGTACGGATACTTGATAATGAGGACTGTTTGTCCAAGAAAGCTTTGTAACTTTTTGAATAAAAATTCCATTAGATACCATCCAGTTTGAATGAGGTCCTTTTAGTAATTCTACTAATGCACAGAACAATTGTGTATGTGATAAAGTTAATATATATATATATATATATATATATATATATATATATATATAAAAAATATATATATATATATATATATATATATATATATATATATATATATATATGTATGTATCCCAGTTATTGAGTGTGTTGTGAGATGTAACTTTCGATAACTCTTTGAGAATTTTTTTTTAACTAGTTGGCTGCTGAAAGCTTTGCTGATGCTTTGGGTGAGGACAAGGATCCAACCCAGAGGGTGCTTCCTCGGAGGAAGGTAGGTATCCTGCCAGGCTTGGGAAGCAGGCCTGGAGAGGGCCCAAGCATTTCAAGGATGGGGCTTAAAAACCCCCAAGGCTCGCCAGTCTCTTGAGGACAGCCTTGAAGGGAAGGGTCCAACCCAGAGGCTACTTCCCCCAGAGGAAGGCAGGTATCCTGCCAAGCTGGGGAAGCGGGCCTGGAGAGGGCCCAAGCACCTCAAGGATGAGGCCCATAAACCCCCAAGGTTTGCCAGTCTCTTGAGATAGCCTTGAAGGGAAGGGTCCTACCCAGAGGCTGTTTCCTCGGAGGAAGGCAGTTATCCTGCCAGGCTGAGGAAGCGGGCCTGGAGAGGGCCCAAGCACCTCAAGGATGAGGCCCAAAAGCCCCCAAAGGCTCGCCAGTCTCTTGATGGTAGCCTTGAAGTTCTTGGGCCCCCTCCAGGCCCACTTCCCAAGCCTGGTAGGATACCTGCCTTCCTCTGAGAAAGCAGCCTCTGGGTAGGACCCTTCCCTTCAAGGCTGCCCCCAAGAGACTGGTGAACCTTGGGGGCATTTGGGGCCTATCCTTGAGGTGCTTGGGCCCTCTCCAGGCTTGCTTCCCCAGCTTGGCAGGATACCTGCCTTCTTCTGAGGAAGCAGCCTCTGGGTTGGACCCTTCCCTTCAAGGTTGCCCTCAAGAGACTGGCGAGCATTGGGGGCTTTTGGGCCTCATCCTTGAAGTTCTTGAACCCCTCTCCAGGCACGCTTCCCCAGCCTAGCAGGATACCTGCGTTCCTCTGAGGAAGCAGCCTCTGGGTTCGACCCTTCCCTTCAAGGCTGCCCTCAAGAGACTGGCGAGCCTTGTGTGCTTTTGGGCCTCATCCTTGAAGTTCTTGGGCCCCTCTCCATGCCTGCATCCCCAGCCTGGCAGGATACCTACCTACCTCCGAGGAAGCAGCCTCTGGGTCAGACCCTTCCCTTCAAGGCTGCCCTCAAGAGACTGGTGAGCCTTGGGGCTTTTAAGCCTCATCCTTGAAGTTCTTGGGCCGTCTCCAGGCCTGCTTCCCCAGCCTGGCAGGATACCTGCCTTCCTCCGAGGAAGCAGCCTCTGGGTCGGACCCTTCCCTTCAAGGCTTCCCTCAAGAAACTGGCGAGCCTTATGGGCTTTTGGGCCTCATCCTTGTTCTTGGGCCCTCTCCAGGCCTGCTTCCCCAGCCTGGCAGGATACCTGCCTTCCTCCGAGGAAGCAGTCTCTGGGTAGGACCCTTCCCTTCAAGGCTTCTATCAAGAGACTGGGGAGCCTTGGGAGCTTTTAGGCCTCATCCTTGAAGTTCTTGGGCCCTCTCCAGGCCCGCTTCCCCAGCCTGGCAGGATACCTGCCTTCCTCCAAGGAAGCAGCCTCTGGGTCGGACCCTCCCCTTCAAGGCTGCCCTCAAGAGACTGGCTAGCCTTGTGGGCTTTTGGGCCTCATCCTTGAAGTTCTTGGGCCGTCTCCAGGCCCGCTTCCCCAGCCTGGCAGGATAGCTGCCTTCCTCCGAGGAAGCAGTCTCTGGGTTGGA
>NC_089751.1:38013116-38033116 GCF_040412425.1 Macrobrachium rosenbergii | reverse complement strand
TTAAAGTTCACTGAATGAAATGTTCATGGTCATAATTTATGTAAATATATTTTGGCCCCTTTTTCAGGGAGACTTTTGGTTAGTTATTCATTCAGCTTATATTTACATAAACTCTACCGCAGCTTTTTCATCCATTTTGTACTCAAGTTCAGGTGATGATGTTTATTATAATCTCCTTGATAACTCGAATAAAACAATTTGAAAGTTACAACATCCACAAACCTCAAATTTTGTGTGGCGACTTGCTAAGAACAAAGTCAACAGACGTATTGGGATTAAAGATACACCCACACTGCCGCTAGCATATGTAAAAAAGTAAATATAGAACACTGATCAGGAAATTAAGATTTTATGGCTACTTTCCACCTCCACATTACACGACCTTATTATTAAACCAGGCTTGAACACTATTAGCTTCAGAAAACTAAAAAATATTGCCTATCATCGCATAAGGCTTACCACGTTCAAAGCGGAACTTCAGCATTGGCACGCACAGATCAGTATCAAGAAACTTACTTTCTGGAATTGGGGGACTTACTGAGTCCATGGCCTGTTCATTTATGGTCATAAGCATTGTATTTCCTGCATAATAACCTAAGTTCTTAATATTTAGGTACTGTATACTCGAAAGCTCATCGGTATTCATGCCATTTTCAGTCTTCTGTAAAAGAAAACTATTGAGATGGCTTTCTCTGTCCGTCCGCACTTTTTCTGTCCGCCCTTAGATCTTAAAAAACTACTGAGGCTAGAGGGCTGCAAATTGGTATGTTGATCATCCACCCTCCAGTCATCAAACATACCAAATTGGAGCCCTCTAGCCTCAGTAGTTTTTATGTTATTTAAGGTTAAATTTAGCCATGATCGTGCGTCTGGCAACGATATAGGACAGGCCACCACCTGCTGAAAGTATCATGGGTCGCGGCTCATACAACATTATACGCTGCACAGAAAACTCGAGTGCGCCGAAGAAACTTCAGCCCATTTTTTATTTGCTTAGGGTTTCCTCTCGTGTTAAGGGACCCTGTGAGTTATGAAAAAATAAAAAAAAAAATATTCGTTTAGATAATGAAAGTAAATGAATTGGCAAAGCTGACACCTTGTCACACGCATGCGTTTTTCAATAACCGCGTGAGTTATGAAAAAACTTAAAACTAATCGTTTAGGTGCTACTAGTGAAAAGAAAAAAGGATATATTGTACATAAAGAAAACAATCCAGCATGCAAAACATGTTATGGAATTTCTAGGCTTACTCCAGTGGTTGGAGTAAGCGATGGTTCAAACAATCCAAAAGAATTGTATCTCACGACACGGGAGTTCGATATGCAACATTTAAAAGCCGGAGGCTGAGACCGAACGGAGGAGATTTGCAGGTAATGGAGGTTAAAAGGGAGGCTTTTATGTGTTCCTGAAACTTGTAAGAGGATGTTGGCGTTTGTTATGTTATGGTGAGGAGGAGGAGGAGGGGGAGGAGGAGGGGTCAGGGGTCTTGGCTTAAGCATGTGAACCTGGTATGACCACCAGACACTTAAAGGATGACGGGGGTCAGGGATTGGGTGGAGGAGTAACCTGGCAGGAAGTTCCGGTAAGCTGTGAATTATCCATGGGCCACAGTTCCTCCCCCTCTCGCTCTCCCTCGACCGCGGATATAACTTTGAAGGTGATGGAGTGATGCTGGTGGTGGTGGTGGTGGAGGGAAGGATGGTTGTGGTGGTGGAGGGAAGGATGGTGGTGGTGATTCTGTTGTTACGGAAAGTAATCTTACTTCCAGGCGTTCCAGGTCCTCGTCCCTCTCTCTCTCTCTCTCTCTCTCTCTCTCTCTCTCTCTCTCTCTCTCTCTCTCAAAAGAAAATTATTCAGTAAGATGTGCTTTTTTTTATATTAGCGTTGTCCTCCAAAAAGTCCCAGTTTTATTAACAGAACGTTGAATGAAGCCTGTTCCAGATCCTTTATAGTTTTACATAATGCAATTGACAGAACTGTAGGTAGTAAGCATCCTCTATGATTACTGCTGCAACTACTACTCTGTTATGGCTAATGAGGACAAACATTCGTTCTTTAAAAAATACTCATAGTAGCATGAGTCTTAAAATGGAGAAACAAATCCACAGTTATGTATATGTACATATATTTATTTAAAGATAAAACTGTACAGATAGCTTTCGGGAATCTGTTCGGTTCCCGAAGAACTATCAGTTATTTAATATCAATGTCATTCATTCTGCATCTCGTAAAACTCAAAATGAATAAAACTCCCAAAGCAGAGTAGACAAGTCGATATTCAAACATTTTGTTACTAAGGATGGAAAAGAATTAAATCCCTAGATTTAACTGTCAAAAGCTTCGGATTCAAGTGACAGGTGCAATACAGGTACCATTCAGTCAGCTTTTAAGCAATACATAGAGCTGCCACAGAGATAATCTGAAATAGATGGGACTGATGTCTCTCCAAGGTCGGATTCAGTAGGAGACCAGACCACTGGATGGTTGAAGGAATAGTTAATGTACCTTTTCACTCTTGATAGTTCAAAAGACTGGTTTTTAGAAATGCTCTCTCTCTCTCTCTCTCTCTCTCTCTCTCTCTCTCTCTCTCTCTCTCTCTCTCTCTCTCATGGGAACATTTTTGTAATATTGCGTAAATATGTAGTTAGGTTGTTAGGCGCGGTCTGCCTGTCTCCATACTGATTATATATATGTAATTATATATGTATATGTACAGTATATATATATATATATATATATATATATATATATATATATATATGTACAGTATATATACGCATATACATATATATATATTAAATATATACATATATGTGTGTGTATATATACTGTACATGTATATGTATATATAATTATATATATACAGGTAGATGCGTGTGTGTGTGTGTGTGTGTGTGTGTGTGTGTGTGTGTGTGTGTATGTGAGATCGCGCGCGCACGTAAGATGTATTTGATACAAGTGATCGAAACTTCCCCTTTCATTATGTATTTTCGCCGTAACAACAAAGTTAGGCATTTTTGAACGAAATTCTGAAAAATCTCACGGCGTTGGTTCCATATCCCCTTAAATTGCCCCTGATCGAATTCGTAATGGTCCAATGAGTCTTTGGAAAGTTTTGACGTAAATATGGCAATTTGTTTGGGTCAGTGTGAAGGTTGATTGCGAGGGGGCGGGGGGCATATGTCGACCTTTATTTATAGCCGGGTGATCAACATAAACCCAGTTGTAGAACTGCTATGTATCATAGCTCCGAAGATATTTAATATGCTTATCGACGTTGTAATGAGAGAAGTTGGAAGGGATTGAGAGGGGGAGGAGGAGGAGGAGGAGGAGAGCGGATAGGTAATCGTTTGCTACTTACCGGTTAAAAAATCTTTTTCACCGATGTGGAAGCAAAGGACTGATATTTTTCACCCATTCAATCTGCAGGCAGAAGCTATGAACAGCCGGTGGTAAGTAATGTACAGTTCAGACTTAACCATTTCATGGACATAGATGCTTAAATAATGTCTTTTGTCAACGTACGCTGTACTGATGTATACCAGTTTTCCCTTTAAACTCATTAGGTAACTGGAAGGTGTTTCTCTGGTGTTTCCTAATTCTTTGTGATGACGTTTTTCAAGCCACATGTCCATTTCCTCCCTGCCTGTGACCCAATAGTCTCAGCCAATTACCAGATCTCTGATTCACTGCCTAGGTTATCAGGGGTATAATAGTTTCGAAATGAACTGGCACTGAGCTTTCCATCTCCGTCGAGAAAAGAATCTGCGACCCCTTACTGTTGGCGAGTGAAGTTTCGTGGCTCCAGAGAACAAACACACTCCTCATTAACCTCTTGTCTTTCATTCTTTCCACATGTCTGAACTAGCTTGAATTGGATATTAAACGACATTTGTAGCTTAATGTTTCTATGCAAAATGTCACGGTGATGTGATAAAAATTCACACACACTCACACACACGCACATATATATACATATCTATATATATTTAAATTTCTTCATTGAGTAGGTGGGTTCCGTTCTCAGCTAGCACTGTGCTGGCCGCTCGTTCGAATCTCCGACCGGCCAATGAAGAATAAGATGAATTTATTTCTGGTGATAAAAAATCATTTCTCGCTATAATGTGGTTCGGATTCCACAATAAGCTGTAGGTCCCGTTGCTAGGTAACCAATTGGTTCTTAGCCACGTAAAATAAATCTAATCCTTCGGGTCAGCCCAAGGAGAGCTGTTAATCAGCTCAGTGGTCTGATTAAACTAAGGTATACTTAACTTATATATATTTAAAAACATTTATATATATATTGATTTTTCTTACTATTTTTTCTTGTTTTATATTTTTGAATATTTATCTTCGAAAGGTCCATTAACATGAAATTTAATATACCTTGGGAATAACTAGCAATGAAACTATACGTGATAAGCTCTCCTACCTGGGCTGTATTTCATACTCTTGCCTTTTACAGTTGTTGCATGAGAAACAGTTATTTAATGTACGCAGACATCGAGAAGAATAAGAGTTAATTTTGAGTCTGGTCTCTATATTCCTCGTCGATTTTACCTTCAGTTTTTAGAATATAAACCATCCCACGTTCACCATGATAACTCAGTGCTGTTGAGATCGTGGCTTGTCCATGTTTAGTATGTATGATAGTTTGTCAATATTTTTTAACAGGATGTTTTTTTATACTTTCAAATGTTAAGCCTCGAATACTTCATTTATGTTACATTTCCTATATCTTGCTAATATCTTACGCCCAAGGAATTTTATATGAATACAACTACCCAATTTGTGTTATTTTTGGTTCAATGTATCAAAGGCTCAAAAACGTTGAAAATGGAATTATTTTTATTATAAGCAGAGAACCTGAATTCGACAGAAATATGTAAAAAGCAGAATAAATTCAGTTCTCATCGCCTGACTGGTGATCTCATGACGTCACGGCCTCCCATGTACTAACCCTGAAAGGTATGAGTTCTAATCCAGACCAGGTAAGTGCATTAGTCAAATAATATTCTCAGCGGTTGACATATTTTCACAAGATTTGTAAATTCCGCATTAAATGTCTTGCGCAAAAGTAATGATGAATTATCAAACATGTTCACGTGATATATCTTCATGAATTCTGTGTCTCCTGCGTATCAACCCTCGAAGACTTAGCTTCGAATCCAGGTCTGTGTAGTGCAGTTATCTTCTAGAATTCACTTTTGGTTGTAAGTTATTCCCAAGGTGTAGTGAGTTCGATATTAATGGGCGTTTTGTGGATTCATTTTATATATACATATATATGTATATATATTTATATTTATAGATAAAATGTTATGTGATCAGGTATTTGTGTATGTTGTCTGGAATACAGTATATTTATTTATTTACATACCTGTATAGTCGATTTACAAATATCTCTCTGAACTGTGATGTCTGCATTTAAGGGAAAAATATCCGTATAAAATAGTTGCTGAAAATTTTCCAATGTTTGACGGACTTCATGTTGACTATGGTAAGTACATTCTGTAGGGTCAACAAAAGTATTGGAGTGTGTGCTCTATTTTTCAGCATTACACTTTTGGGTGAGCCATTTTTATTGACGTCGTACTCTTGTGCTGAAAAAAAAAAAAGCTCGTTACGCGCAGGCATACATACATGTATAGTCACCTTCATTGGTTTGTTGAATTTTCATTAAATCCGATAACGATGGTGGAAGGACTTCAGTTTTCAGCTGGGTTTGTGTGAGAGAGAGAGAGAGAGAGAGAGAGAGAGAGAGAGAGAGAGAGAGAGAGAGAGAGAGAGAGAGAGAGAGAGAGAGAGAGAGCAGAATATCTCTGAGATTCTTTGAAAGGACCTTAATGAAACTTTAATATATATATATATATATATATATATATATATATATATATATATATATATATATAAATATATATATATACGTATATGTACTGTACACATATATATGTATATATATATATTGTGTGTATACATATACATATGCGTGTTTATATATATATATATATTTATATATATACACTTTATGTGACCCTCTCCAGTTTATAAATTTTTTTCTCTACTTGAAATTGGCTGAGAATAAACGATTTCTTTTCGTAGGAAATAACATAACCATATATGTACTGTACTCACATCTTGGGTTTGAATATTTCGTAGCTAGTTGCATACCTAAGGTCTTCTTGATAACTGACTTTACCAAATTTGGATTTTCAAGCTCAGGTCATGGCCAAGGTATCAGAGATCATGTCAGTTATTCTTGTTTGAGCAGAATTAATTGAAACTGTTGTATCTATGTCAGATGATTTCTTCAAACCACACTAGTGACCGAGATGTCAGTTACCAAGATGAGACTTCTTGCGTGGTCTCTGTGTATGGCAATGGGCGTAGCCTGGCATGTCTGAAGCTTCTTATGTAAAAAGAGTGGTCTGGTATTTCACTCTTTTTTTTTTTAATGATATATGATAGTGAGTAGTTACTGTGTCCACCAGAGGATCCAGAAAAATTTCATGGGGAGGCACCAATTTTCATATCATACATACATACATACATACATACATACATACATACATACATACATACATACATACATACATATACAATATATATGTATATATATATATATATATATATATATATATATATATATATATATATATATATATATATATATATATATATATATGTGTGTGTGTGTGTGTGTGTATATATACTGTATATATAATGTATATATATTATTTCTATAATAGAATTTTTATTTTTCTTATTTTTATATTTCTCATTTATGTTATTATTAGTTTGTCATTATTTTTCATTGGGGGGGGGGAGCCACGTGCCCAGGTGCCACCGCCCTGGATCCGCTAGTGACTGTCTCAGGAATGATTCTTAGGTTTCTCTGTAAGCCAGTTTTTAACAAATAAGTGTACAGAATATGCTGTTAGAATTTCTTGAGATCAGACGAAGGTAAAGGGCTGAAATTGGGGACATAAAATTAAAAACAAAATATGCGCTGTAATTCCTAACGGTAGATGCACGCATTTCCAGGTAGAAAATAGAAAGAACAAGTAAAAGATGCACCGAAGTTTCTTCGATGCAATGGAGTTTTCTGTACAGCGTATAATCAAGGCCACCGAAAATAGATCTATCTTCCGGTGGTCTCGGTATAATGCTGTATGAGCCGCGGCACATGAAATTTTAACCACTGCCCGGTGGTGGGCTTTCCTATATCGTTGCCAGAAGCTGACTTCAACTTTAAATACAATAAAAGATACGGAGGCTAGAGGGCTGCAATATGGTATGTTTGATGATTGGAGGGTGGATGGTCAACATACCAATTTGCAGCCCTCGAGCCTCAGTAGTATTTAAGATGTGAGGGCGGACAGAAAAAGTGCGGACGGACAGACGACAGTGCGGACGGACAGACAACGCCGGCACAATAGGTTTCTTTTACAGAAAACTAAAAATGAGTTGGGAAAAATACACTGCAACGCCTGGGAGGGCAGATTTCGTTATTGACAGAGGGCCGAGTTTCCTGTTACAACGCAGATAACAAGGTTTTATCTCAGTCCTGCAAAGTCGATTGTCGGCTTACAATAACCGGGGACCTTTTTGTTAAAAACTCTTGCAACCGTAACAGCGAAAAAAGAAGGGAAAATACTTTCTCTAGTTTCCAGTAGAAAGTAGATGAGAAAATACTTTCTCTACATTCCAGTAGAAAGTAGATGGGAAAATACTTTCTCTAGTTTCCAGTAGAAAGTAGATGGGAAAATACTTTCTCTATTTTCCAGTAGAAAGTAGATGGGAAAATACTTCCTCTATTTTCCAGTAGAAAGTAGATGGGAAAATACTTTTTCTATTTTCCAGTAGAAAGTAGATGGGAAAATACTTTTTCTATTTTCCAGTAGAAAGTAGATGGGAAAATACTTTCTCTATTTTCCAGTAGAAAATAGATGGGAAAATACTTTCTCTAGTTTCCAGTAGAAAGTAGATGGGAAAATACTTTCTCTATTTTCCAGTAGAAAGTAGATGGGAAAGTATTTTCTCTAGTCCCCAGTTGAAAGTAGTTGTGGGTTGTTAGTCTTGACCATTAGCCACATGTTCTGAAACCACAGTCAAGGATATTTATAAAAATTTAATGTTTGTATTTTCATCCTGTACCTTTCTGTGTTTACTTTAGAAGGTCCTGCTAGCGGTGAAAGTTGTCCATTAGATGGAAGCTTTCCTGTTTGTCATTTGAATTTAATATTTTTGTTAATAACTTATTCTTTATCATAGCTGGTTTTACTAGATGCATATCATCTGAGAATATAGGGAAAATAAAAGTGTTATCATTTGTTTGCACTGATGATTATGTAAATATGCATAGTCTTTAGAAATTCTTTTAAGATTTAGTTTTTTTGTCATTTATATTACAATTTCATTATTACCATTCAGTCAAAGGCAGCACAACTTTAATGCTCTTCATGAAATACTTCTCCAAGTTACTGTCACTTTTTCCTCAAGTGATATGGTTATTAGGGACAAGTTAAAAATACTACTCCAATTTATTGTCACTTTTTCCTCAAGTGATATGGTTATTAGGGACAAGTTAAAAATACTACTCCAATTTATTGTCACTTTTTCCTCAAGTGATATGGTTATTAGGGACAAGTTAAAAATACTACTCCAATTTATTGTCACTTTTTCCTCAAGTGATATGGCTATTAGGGACAAGTTAAAAATACTACTCCAATTTATTGTCACTTTTTCCTCAAGTGATATGGCAGTTAAGGACAGGTTAACTTGCCAGATGCGTCGTTGATGTTTAATTTTCCTTTTGAAAGCATAGCATGGAGAATAATGAAAGAATTATTTGTATTTCGCTACAGCAACTTTGATGCCTGTACTCATTTCCTCAGGTTACAAAGGTCCTTTGGTGTTGTTGATTAACTGAGTTCTAGGATTTAACGTTTGCGTAATCAATGCAACATCACCTGATTAAGTTGAAGAGTGATATCGCTTACCTTGACGAAGGAATTTTGTTGATATCTGTTGGGTTGACGAGAGCAGAGGTGCCTTCCATGCTTGAACTACGGTAGGGAACTTCACTGCTTTCGCTTATTACTCTGAAATATAGTGTGCCCATTTCCTGAGTGATATAACGTATAGTTTACCCTCGGAATGCCTTGGTCATTTTTATTTTGTTTGCTGTTTCCTCCTCCTCCTCCTCCTCCTCCTCCTCCTCCTCCTCCTCCTCCTCTTCTCTCTCTCTCTCTCTCTCTCTCTCTCTCTCTCTCTCTCTCTCTCCTCCTCCTCCTCCTCCTCCTCCTCCTCCTCCTCCTCCTCCTCCTCCTCCTCCTCCTCCTCCTCCTCCTCTCCTCTCCTCTCTCTCTCTCTCTGTTTAGGGTCTAGGATTCGAAGAGTATCTCAGAATGATAAGTTTTCTTTTGGTCAATTACTATAGCTTCATGTGCAGGCGATTTAATGGCTAACAGGTTTAATAAGTTGTATACATTTTGCTTTAGTTTTTCGGCTTTACTAAGTACGTATGATTAAATTGCTTTCGGCCAAATTCCGCCATGGTTGCTTATGTTAATTCTACTAAATGATTTCACATCTACTATCATCTTACTGATTTCATTGGTTACATTCGAAAGGCTATGTGCAGACTTATCAAATCTTTCATTGTCTGTTGACCTTCTGTTTCCATACAACCATTCACATGCAAGAAGTGTATCTTTTTATACACGCTTTTAGTTTTTTCAAGGAAACGGGGAAAACTCTTTGTGTCATGTGAACATTCTCAGTGTGTAATAAATGCATCAAAATTTTTCTGTTATTGGTCGAAAAGGCTTTTTTTTAGTTCTTAATTATTTTCATCGTAATCTTCATGATATTTGACGCCAGTAGTCTACAATCAATCAACCAGGATACTTTCTACTTTCAATTTGTACTACAGTTTCCACGCATGTTTCCCTCATGTATTTTTTACTGAAAAATTTCTCAAGATCTGAAAACGTAGCTATTCATATAGAGGTGGCTTGCAACACCTCCTTATCATTGCATCGAGGTGAGGTTAAATAGGGCCAGGGGATTGCGGAAGGTGTTGACTACCTTGAGACGGTAGTACGCTTCATTCATAGGTGGCGTACAATCCTTACCTTAGTTAAAATCTAGGTGTGCAATTTCCTCCGTGTCCTAAGGACCACGGAGCTGTTTTTCAGGCACGTCCGCTGATTCCGTCCTCTTTGGACATCTCTCAGAATGCTGTTGCCACGTTTCTTCAGAATCTCATCTATTGTCTTTGTATGTGGCTTTTTCTTGAATTACCATTAGGCTAAGGATGTCTCTCAACTTCGCCAGGTCAAGGCAGTTACTACTTTTTCATTTACTGGTTTCAACACTGTCATTACACTATAGTTTGGTACCAGAGTATTCAGATGTTTTGTATCTTCCAAGGTCTGCCCCTCCTTAATAACAGAATTATTCTGATTGATGACATACTGCTTATATGAAATAAATATGGCGTCATATAGATTTTATGTGCAGTTATCCCATCAACCATACAAAACGTAAATGATATGACGTGTCATGTACCCCCAGCTACCCACAAAACCTGGACTTTCTAATTTCTAGGGCTTGCTTTTCACTCACTGGGTATGTTGCTGTTAAACTTTTCTTCATCTCTTGCGTAAGTTTTTCGTATATGTTTTGTCTTTATTTCTACTGAATATTTTATGCCCTATTTAGCAGAAATATAATATTTTATGGAAACTTTCTAGGCAGTAAAAGTTGTGGTGTGTTGAAAAAAAAACAATTTTCTAGTTAAAATAACAGATTCAGTCTCTAAAAGGGGACAAAGTTTTTCATGACAACACATTTCTTGTAAGGTCAGAATATTCCCCAAGTCGTCTAAAGCTTTTGTAATCCAGTTTCTTCTATGCTGGAGTTGTACCCTTATCCCGCGAACCAGTATTGATTTTGCATCATTATTGGTTCCATAAACTCCTATGTTTATCGTCCATTATTATCCCAACCATTTTCCTAGTCTTTTACTAATCAGTTGCGTTTCAAAGGTAGTTCACCTGAAGATGACTTGATTTTCGAAAGCTTATGTCGTAGTTTTCTATTTCATTTGAAATTCCACTCTGAAATGCAATTTGGGGAATCCTATGTTATTTGTAAAAGTTACAGTGGGTATTACTCTCTCTCTCTGTCTGTTTGTCATTTAATCACTTATCTTTACGTGAATTTCACAAGAATAACAATTATACCGATATGGCACTTTATTGCAAATGCATCTTGCAATGGATGATAATCCGATTAGAGACACAAGTGTGATTAGCGAAGTTTAATTGGCTTGGAATTGTATGTTAAGTGTAAAGTTCATTTACATATGTCGCAGCAAAGCTGGCGCTAATGATCGGCTAAATCGACACTTTGAGAAATACTGTACTGTGGTTCATGTTATTCGCAGAGTTTTCATTTCTCTGCTTTGCCCTACTAAGGTTGTTTACCATATGTATTATTGCTTGAATCTAATATTTAATTTGCGCGGAAATAATGTTCTGTATCGAAATGTGAAAGGTATAGAGCGTACTGCATTTAATACTTGATCTGATAGCCTAATTTTGAGTAGATTGATTTCTTACTTTTACAAGCAAGATGTAGTATTTTATGGGAGACTAGGGAAAATATTATTGAAGTCTCATTTTGTTTAAACACTGAAATAAACGTGATACTCTGAAATAACCCTGAACCGGTAGGAAATGACTATTGATTAAATTTTCTGGCGCGAACTGCGACCTGAAGCAGATAGCTATAATCTGCAAGAGAATAATTTGTGCTGAAGAAAGAAGTGCTTAGAGAAGGACAGTAGAGAATGACAGTATTTGTTACTCTAGATTCTGAAGCCTTGTGTAAGTCACAGTTCAGATAATTTGCAACTTCTTAATCCACTGAGAAAACGGAAACTCTGAGGGGAAAATCTTGCAGCAGTATTTTATGAGATCTGAAGAAACCTAGAAAAATTTGAATGGTGAAGTTTCGAAAATGATTTCTGGGAGAAATTATTGGTGAATTGTGTGTTGGTGTTTAACACGTCGACTGCAGTGCACCCATATGTCGCTGACCACGTTTTGCATGGAGATATTTTTCTTTTATCAGTCTGTGGAAAGTTATTTTTAAAGCGACTGTACTCGTTTGCTGTAATTTAAAAGATGAATAGTTTCTTTTTATTTCGTTATGTTCGAAAAGGCAAAATAATCAAAATTAGAAATTGCTTAAATAGCAGATCATGCCTGCATTGTACTATGCATTATGTGCAATTTGAGTTGTTTAGAACTTATTTGTTGATGTGTCTGTTTCCCCTTTTTTGTATTACTTTATTCAGTATATTGGATTTTCTAGAAATTTGGTGTTTGAAGTTATCTTCCTGTATATTTGTGTATTTCGTAAATTGCGAAATCTGAAAAGTTTCGTAACCCTCCAAGGAGTATGGAATCAGGTGACAGGTAGCTGGTGATATAAAGCTTGCTGTTTAGAATCCCTGTGATTTGAAAGGACTCCATTAACTAGCAACGCTCGAAGGCTATATGAGGGTATAGTAGAATTTTTCAGTGATTCTTTCCTTTATTGTTCATGGGGATTGAAATCACATGCCAAATGCTTAGGGTAAAGTTTTGTAAGGTTATATACATTTTTGTAATGGTAACGTATTTTCGAATCCTGCTTCATTCTTTATTGCAGCATCACTATTTAACACTTTATTAGTGTTATTCTGTAATATAATGTCTGTACAACTCTAATATTGTATCAATATGCGACCACTTCAGAAACTGGAAATTGAAAATTCAGATATGAAAGTGAAAGTTTCGGCAAATTGTCTGTTTTTCTCAGCAGGGTGACCATCCTTGATCAACTGAACCTGAGGCTCTAAAGTGATATACTTGTACATTGGTATTAATGTAATTGGGGATTACTTGTCAGGGTTTTCTGCATTTGTAGGGTTTTTCCATCTCTTTTATGGCAGTTTTCTTTGACAGACTGGGTTAGTGTACATGGCAATTTAGTGTTTAAAGTGGTGGTATCCAGTTTTAACTATGTGTCCAGTGGTTGATGTGTCTAGTGGTTGTCTGAACGTAGATAAGTCTCTTGTATAATAATTATATTTTACAATCCTTTGTAAGTTGTTTTATTTGGTAGGAACTTCTGTAATTTTTTCTTACAAGCTTTCCATAGTTTATGGGAGATAAAAAATTATGTAGTAAATGGCTTACTCTTGAGCACATTTGTGGTTAAGGTGTTTAAGGTTATTTTCGAAATCCTGTTTGGTACATTTTCTTATTTTACTTGTTTAAAAAATATATATTGGAGCATCTGTCATTAATGCTTTCATACTCTTAAAGGTGTATTTAATGTGTAACCCATGGGAAAACGGGAAGTTAAGAGATGACTAACATTAGACAGATTAAACTGAACCGTTGTTTGTCAAGTGACTGTCCTCACACTGGACGTGAGATTCTTCTGTAATATTATCAGGAACATTTGGTTTCACCAGTATCAATAAGTTAAAGTTATCCAATACCTAAATGTCTGCTTTGCTATTAAAGTCTTAATTAATCGTGATTTTTTTGTGTCAAATTATCTTTGCAACATTTGGCATAATGTTATACTTTGCTTTAAAGAATTAAGTAAATTATTACCGGTGTTTTGCATAATACAAAATTAAGATTTTTTCCAAAGTAGTTTGACTCTATACATGAAACCTATTACATTAAGAGCTGATTACATTAATATATTGGGTTTGTTTCCTTGCCGGATCATTTTATTTTCAAGCAGAGTAGCTGCATAGCAAAATTAATGAATGACAAATAATTGTTTATAGATATGGAGAAATTACGAAGTGATAATTAAATTGCATCGGTTTGTTTCCTTGCCGGATCATTTTATTTTCAAGCGCTGAATAATCCCTCGGATTCCAGTGCTTGGTTTCAAGCCTAAATTCCATATTCCATTCCATTCCATTCCATTTTATTTTCAAGCAGAATAGCTACTTAGCACAAGTGACAAATGACAGACGAAAATAAGGAGGTCAGTGTTAACTGGCTTTCCACTAATACCAGGAATTTTGATCCATTTTCATATTAGTCTTTAAGTACAACATTCGAGAAGCAGTGATCTAAAGCAAGTAATGAAATTTTGCACAAATTATTTTTATATATGAAATAGATGATGAAATTTGCAGTCATTTTTGACTGCGCGGGTAGTCTGTTAATTGTCCAAAAGCATTTCCTAGTTTAGATCCTAAGTTTTAAACTGCTTGCCAGTTTACTCCATACTTCAAAAACACAAAAACTTGTATGTTTGGGAACGTTCAAGAATGTCTTAGCCTCTGGTGCTTTGGAACGCACGAGTAAAGTTATAAAAGTTAACACGGTTTATATTTTAGTGCGGTGGTAAATACGTAGGCAAGCAGGCAGAAAAAAATAATGAAAGGCATAGCACACCTGTAATAAAGTTGCTGATTAGAGATGAAATTCTCACGCTGGGAACAGAGGCGACAGTATTAGAATGCAGTTCGAAATTCCGTGAAATATCACCCCGGTAATCTGATGAAACACTTTTATTATGAGGTGTACGAGTTGAAGTTGCATGGCGCGTATCCTAAACACGTACGAGAGATTCGTATACCGTAATATAAACCAGAGAGAGAGAGAGGGGGGGGGAATAGATTTAGCAATGCCTTTGCAACATTGGGAACATTGTTATTTTCCAGTTGAAAATAGGTCACATGTCGGATTATAATAACTGGAATTGAGTGTACCAGGGTAATTTGTCTTATTGGTTATTCGGCACGGCTTGCATTTGTTTTGTAGATCTAGGAACAAAGGAGAATGGGAATGCACCTTTATTTTCCGGCTTAGAAAGGGGAACGTTTCTCCGTTTATTTCGTGCCCGAGCGTAGGTTGTAGTGATAAGTATATTATAAAAAAAGTGCTACGAAGTTGGTATAAGTCGAGAAGTTGTGATGATTATGGTACTTATATAATAGATACACATGTATATTATATACGTATATATATACATATAATTTACATGCTATATGTATATTATATATGTATACATATGTATATATATGTTATATATTTATATACATATATATGCATATCTGGGAAGTGCATGGGACATGCCTTCTGTATACTTGTATCAAGCGGCAGATGTTGAGGAAGTTTAATTGCACAGGGGTTACATCCACAATTCGGCAATTAAAGTACGAATATAAGTGACTTGTTATTTCGACGAAAACCACCCGTTGTCAGAGTACTTGCTTAATATATATATATATATATATATATATATATATATATATATATATATATATATATATATATATATATATATATATATATACTTATATAAATATATATTATAATTACATATATATATATATATATATATATATATATATATATATATATATATATATATATATATATATATATATATATATATATATATATATATATATATATATATATATATATATAAGCTCAGTTATTCCATTGGTTGGCTGACCTGGGTTAGTAATCAAACTACCGACGAAATTTTACGAATATGTGGCAAACTCTCTTGGGAAATCAGGTGAAGGCATAAATGACACTGTAAGCTTATTGATTTACTGAGAATCACTGTTTATATTTTTATGTGACGTTTATATGAACGAAATAACATAGTTTCCTTTCCCATTTAAAAAGCTAGTCACAAAAATTATATATATATATATATATATATATATATATATATATATATGTGTGTGTGTGTTCGTATATATATGTATATATATACTGCATATATATATATATATATATATATATATTATATAAAGACAAAACCATGAGGAAAGAGAAACAATGGAGTGCTGCATGAGGCCTTTCGACTTGTCTTCCTTTACTTAGCAGACTAAGCAAAGGACTTTGTATTCTTTTGTCGCAGATACTGGTCGAAGGAGATAGATAGATGCATATATATAATACTCTTCACACGCTTACACTATTTAAATGTATTATGGGATTATTTTCCTTCACATGGGTTTCATTCTCTTTTCACTGGTTAAATAAGAGTGACGCAGTGGTCACTGAACTGTTTAGAGAGAGAGAGAGAGAGAGAGAGAGAGAGAGAGAGAGAGAGAGAGAGAGAGAGAGAAGTATTTCACTCATGGCTCATATTTTACTTTTTTTCAGCAAATAGGAAATCCTAATTTGCACCTGAGTGAAGGGGGTATACGTGATTTTTTAAATACCCGAACTGATAGACACCCTTCTGTGCTTTGCGTAGCCCTTAAATTTTTATTAGCTCTTTTCATTTATCCTTATGAAGGTTTTTTTTTAACCTGTTGTTTTAAGAGACTTGGAAAATTTCAGAAGCTTTTTCCATTATCCAGTTTATTTCTGTTAATGAAGTCATAAAACTTTAAATGACTCTTTTGTGGATCCATTGGTTAAATAAAAACGACGATAATTCTGATGAAGAGGCTTATGGAACTGACGTTGATAATAATAACACACTTTCACACACAGACACACACACACACACACAGATGTTGCCAGAAAATGATAACGTATATGCGTGCGATTTCTAATTACATAATGATAGAATGTAAATGAGTTTTAATTATTCAGGGTAATGTAGTTGCTACACGACACGGAAAGCTCATTACGGCAAGCTTTTCAGCGTCAGAAATGTCCATTTCAGTTCATGGTAGACTCGAATTATGAACTTGGAATCTCTTTTTGAGTACATTCCTCATTCGTGCAAAAAAATATATATATGTTGTTTTAAGATTATTCTTTTTATTATTATTTCGTGCAATGATGTTATGAATTGTGGAGAAATGTTGTTTTTGTGATAATTCGATCGCTTAGGCAGTAAATGAAGCATATTTTTATATACTGTAAGAGGACACATATCCTCGTCGTCTTGATAATGAGCCAAACAAGAGGAAACCTATTAATTTCCTTTTATGTTTCCGTTCAATCTAGAAATGGTTTAACTAGTTCCACTAAGAGTAAGTGTTCTCTTTCATGCCTTTTAAACAAATTTGAAGAGACCAAATTGTTCCAAAATTCCATTTCGTGAGGAAATTTTCTTGGCCATTTTCAGTTAAATGTATCTTCAATCAGTTGTGATAGTTTTCAGAGAATAACTGCGTCAAACCACTAAGTGTAAACATTTGCATCGACCAGAAAAAAATATGCGATGTAACCTCCGGTCAATTTTTTTTTATTTAAAAGTAATTAATAAATATTTGTACCAAATCCAAATTACTTCTGTTTCTTATACCTTGAACAGCTGAGCAATCCATATATTTCCTTTGTCACGTCGCAGTTGTAGGTATATGGTTCAATTCAGCGTCATCTGGTGGCTGGGAAAAAGATAATCCGGAGGTTGATTGAAAGATCTCTGGTGTGGATCTAGAGAAGTATGTTCGTTTCTTATGAGAGCGTTGCTTGTGGGAAAACAAAACTGTAAGAATAGTATTAACACGTATGAGATTATTGTAATTATAATCCACAATTATATAGTAAATATATTACTATGTAATATATTTGCTAGTCATTTATTTACTATATAATTGTGGATTTTTATTACACATTGTTTTTCACGAAATTGTGAATCTCTTAGCACGTACGAGATTATTGTAATATGTTACAAAAGATTAAACGAAAAGAGTTGGTATCCCTAATCAAGAACTGAGTTTACAAACCTTAACAAGAAGTTTGTTTAATCATCATAGTTACTAATATTATTACCTAATGATTCGAGAGACCAGAAACTGGAGAACCATATTCACGAAATAAAGTTTTATAATTATGTACACGGCCCAGTCCAGACCCTAGAGTACAACAAAATCATTTATGTGCTGATTATCAAAATTAATTATCTCGGCAAACATTTGTCTCTAGTTGGTATAAAAAGAAAATGTTCCGTAATGTAAACAATCTAAGTATTGGAATAAGCTGATCAGAAAATTTAACGGTCAGTAATCGCAAATAAAACCTGAAGCCTTTTATTTGCCTAGAAAATAAAGCGCAGTCACTAATTAAGTAAAATAAAAGTAGGCAAAAAAAAACCTTAATTATATGAAACAAAAAGCTGACGTTCTGAATATTTTTTGTAGCCCCTGGGAATTTATTTAAAATTTCATTTTACGCCCAACCATTTTTCCTCCAAAAATGGTTTTCACGGGCGATGTAATTTTATTGCTTCCTCCTTCCATCTGGGTTTAATAACTCCTTTTAAAGGGGGGATATTCCTCGGCGGCATCGCATTATGCCGTGGTAAAGGGAGGCAAATTCGATTACATTTTCTTCCCTCTTTTACTTTTTACCTCCTCTTCTCCTTTTCTTCCCAGGCTCCTTCTAACATAGGAGAGGGGCGTTAACGAAATGAGGCATTACCGATTGTAAGGTTATTGAACGCAGCCTCATGTCACGTTGAAGCCACATAGCTACGTATGAGAGA
Source organism: Macrobrachium rosenbergii (assembly GCF_040412425.1). NCBI lineage: Eukaryota > Metazoa > Arthropoda > Malacostraca > Decapoda > Palaemonidae > Macrobrachium > Macrobrachium rosenbergii. The sequence goes on along the minus strand of NC_089751.1, from coordinate 38,014,614 downwards.
GAGAGAGAGAGATTTCTAACAGAGGAGGTTTAAAGAAGTGAAGTATTACCAATTGCGAGGTTGTTGGATGCAGCCTCGTGTCACGTTGAAGCCGCATAGCTACCAGAGAGAGAGAGAGAGAGAGAGAGAGAGAGAGAGAGAGAGAGAGAGAGAGAGAGAGAGAGAGAGAGAGATTTCTAACAGAGGAGGTTTAAAGAATTGAAGTATTACCAATTGCGAGGTTGTTGAATGCAGCCTCGTGTCACGTTGAAGCCACATAGCTACGTATGAGAGAGAGAGAGAGAGAGAGAGAGAGAGAGAGAGAGAGAGAGAGAGAGAGAGAGAGAGATTTCTAACAGAGGAGGTTTAAAGAATTGAAGTATTACCAATTGCGAGGTTGTTGAATGCAGCCTCGTGTCACGTTTAAGCCACATAGCTACCAGAGAGAGAGAGAGAGAGAGAGAGAGAGAGAGAGAGAGAGAGAGAGAGAGAGAGAATTCTAACAGAAGAGGTTTAACGAAATGAAGTGTTACTAATTGCAAGGTTGGTGAATGCAGCCTCGTGTCGCCTTTAAGCCACATAGCTACCAGAGAGAGAGAGAGAGAGAGAGAGAGAGAGAGAGAGAGAGAGAGAGAGAGAGAATTCTAACAGAAGAGGTTTAACGAAATGAAGTATAACCAATTGCAAGGTTGTTGAATGCAGCCTCGTGTCGCGCTTAAGCCACATAGCTACGTATGAGAGAGAGAGAGAGAGAGAGAGAGAGAGAGAGAGAGAGAGAGAGAGAGAGAGAGAGAAAGGGAGGTTTAACGAAATGAAGTATTACCAATTGCAAAGTTATTGAATACAGCCTCGTGTCACTTTAAGCGCTTACACATAGCTACGTATGAGAGAGAGAGAGAGAGAGAGAGAGAGAGAGAGAGAGAGAGAGAGAGAGAGAGAGAGAGGGGAAGGTAACAGGTGGTGGGAACGAATTTATGATTACTATGTAATCTTGCTCTCACGCCTCTTAGTCTATTTTTCTCCCCGATGTTTCTTAAGGTTTGGAACTCCCCAAGAATGGTTCAACAGGTATTCAATTTAATTATAAAAGTAGAATACATTTTATGAACTTATTTACTTTTTACAAAACAAAAGAGGTCCTAAGTAGTTGGCCATTTCTCAGACACTTGGAATGTTTTAAAAGCGAAGTGTCTAAAATAGACCTTGTAATCATTGTTAATCGTATCAGCTTAGACACAGTGTAGAAGAAATGCACGGTCGCACATTTTTTTGTATGATTTTGTATATGCACTGAGTTTGGTTCTGGTATAATATTTAATTTTGATTTATAATTGCTCTTGGATCGTTTGTTTCTGTCCTAAACAGTTTTACGAAATTGGTGACGAGGGTAGGATACAAATCCACGCAGTGGTACTCTATTAGTTTAGGACAGAAACAACCGATTCTCGAGAACTTATAAATAAAAATTAAATATAAAATCATTCACAAAATGTGCGCCAGTGCATTTTTTCTACCCCTA
>NC_089751.1:37998116-38008116 GCF_040412425.1 Macrobrachium rosenbergii | reverse complement strand
CAACATTTTTTTAACCGTTCGTAATAATAACTTCATAGCTTTCTCACTAGTTCGTTTTTTTTAATTCCACCGTTTACACTTAACAGTGTTATCTTTCCATGCATTCTTTCTTTAGCTATTATCTACAATTTTTACGATCACTTTTTACGATCGCTCGAGTTCATTCATTAAACAGCCACTGAAACAACGCAGTAAACCAGTCGTTTTCCTAATAAACTGTTATTAACACCTTTCATCCTTTGCAAATATCACTGCCCCCCATCAGTTTTGTAATAAAAATCAACTCCCACGTAAGGTACGTTGCAGCCTTTTTCCTTTACTTTGCTTGGCTGTTAGACTGTGAACGCTGGATACACAAATTCTTGTTTAGCAAAACACCCGCAGCCCGTTGCCTGTCAATATTGCGGCATGGAAGTTTATTTTCTTCAGTGTGTCGCCATGCCATTTTCCATCCTTTCTTTTTTGTATTTTTACGTTGTTTCCCCGCCGTTCTTCGCTACGCGATTTACACCGGAATTTCTCTTTAAGAACGAACTGTTTGCGAATTTCGTGCTCAAGAAATCTTAATTTTTCAATTTGTTTCCCCACTTGTTGAAAAAAATCTCACTGGGGAGTCTTTTGTTCCTCTGTGCCAGAATTCATTGAAAGGAAAACACCGAAATACCTTTCTATCCCAGAGTGTTGGGGAGGGTTATGTCCGTTTGAAAATGATGCACTCAGTAAAAATGATTTGGTCTCATGTCTGGCTATTGTAGGTATTTTCACTTGTGACGTTCATTTATGTTATTTATTTATTTATTGCGCGTACAGTATATCACTGCATATTCTTTCAGATTCATGCCGGACAGGTTCTAAAACTTTTTTTTTTTTATCTCAGTCCCTGACTCTCTTATGCATCCGTTGAAAGAAATGCAGATACAATTGTTTTTTCCCTTTCAAAAGAAATGTGACACTCCCAGCCAGCTGCATTGAAAAATCTTTCACTTGGCAAAAAGGTTTTATACTTACATCGTCAACTTTTGAGAACGTGTACGATGTCCCTCTTATTTATCAGAGTGTGTATGAAACCAGCGGAGAAATTTATTGGAATAAAGCATTTATGGCCGTTATTAAGGACTCCATGACGATACAGTTTTGGTGTGGTAATAGATACGACGCATGACTGTCGTGAGTTTCACGAGGCTGATTGAAAAGATTCCTCAAGAGCAGACAGGAGTTACTTGTCAAAAAGATAAGTGTCTTAATTTACTTAGCAGGCTGGGAATCGTAAGGAATGTTCCTCTGAAACACTCGAAAATTGAAAAGAAAACTATTGAATGTGACTGTATACGTACGACATAAGCATGATCTTGTGAATAGAATGACGACGGCAATTTATTTATTACGTTTCCGTATGTTATTACAGAAGAGGTCGAACTTTAATCATACCTGGAAATAGAAGTTCATGTTCGATTCATTCCTCATTTCAGCCTGAATTTTTCAAGATAATATTTGCACGATTTTTCCATGTATATACAGTATATACTGTATACGCACACACACACACATACATACATACATATATATGTATGTATGTATGCAACAGCATACCTATGAATATGTATACATATCTGTGTGCATATATGTACAGATATAATATCTATACATATACATAAATATATGTATATATATTGGCAGCGCCCACGCATATACATACTGTATGTACAGTATGCAAAAACAGACCTATGAATATGTACACATATCTGTATGCATATATATGTATACATATCTGTATGCGTATATATTTTCAAATATATCGAATTCACTGTACTTTGGGAATAACTTACACTACAAGAAAATTGTATATGTAGACACAAACAGGCTTCGAACCCTTTCGGGTTGGAGCTAGAGTTTTATATATAGGGTTTTATGTATATAGAGATATCATTGTAAAATTAATAAAAGATAAGATGCAACTATATATATGTATATGTAGATATAGATTTATATATATATATATATATATATATATATATATATATATATATATAAATATATGTATGTATGTATGTGTATATGTATATATATATATATATATATATATATATATATATATATATATATATATATATATATATATATATATATAAAGTTCTTACCATGCATATTTATGTAACTTTTTTTTATTAAGCCACAGATATCACTTTTAATATCGAATTTACTATACCGTGGGAATAACTTACGCCCAAAGGGAATTATAATTGAAGAGTGCTTCTGCCCACCCAGGACTCGAACTAGAGCTTGTTGATACTATGGTAGCCGGTCGACTGCTAATAGCAAAAAGGTGACTATACAAAAAGCCCTGTCAGAGTTTGTTCAGGTATGACTTTTAAGAATCGCTCTCAGTGTTTATGATTAAATAATAAACTTGCCAAATACAGATCGCTGTTTTTCGCTTGGTTTTGAGATCCTCAGGTAATATGATCTAGTATCAACCCAGTATGTATCCACCTTTGTCAAAGTCCAGGGTAAACTCATGCTAAGTAAAAGTAGACGGCCGCACAAAGATATGTTTATTAATGTAATTCGTCGATAACTCAATATAGAAATGGGTGTATGCAATACTTTGATCCCCGATGGGCTAGTACTAAACACGGCGTCTCAAGGAGCTTCCGCCGTGTTCAGTACTAGCTCCTCGGAGTAGGGGACGCGTACAACGTTGAATACATCCCGCGTTAATACCACATGGTCTTTTATTAAACTGAAAGCACGTCTGTAAATTCAGGAACACTGCATTTTAACTTTCACACTCGTGATAAATAGTTCTTCAGGGTGACCTCATTAGCATAATCATCGTCTTCGTTAATGAGCTTGGCAAGAGCGCTACGAGAATTGGGAATTAATCAGGATTCATTAATCGAGGCCTGGTTTAAATTAGGCAAGCATTGCCCGGACAACGAACTCATCAGAACTCTGATGAGGTGAAGACTCCTTCAACTTGATCTCGCTCAAGTTCAGGAATTGGGAAGTACGGGCTTGGTCAGTGCCCATTCACTCTGAGTCGCTTTACTTGATTTTTCTCTTTAATTAAAAGCTCCTTAGCTTAGTCTCGTCATCCTCCTCTCTCGCTTATTCAGCCCATTTTCTCGTTCTGTCATTATCTGCAGTACATTTATTCCTTCATACGTGTAAGTGTTTCCATTCTTCCAGCGTCCATATTAAATCTTTTGTTATGTCTTCCAGGTTGCTTATCAGTATTACATTTATTTCCTCATTCGTGTAGCTGTTTCTATTCTTCCAACGTCCATATTAAATCTTTTGTTATGTCTTCCAGGTTGCTTATCAGTATTACATTTATTTCCTCATTCGTGTAGCTGTTTCTATTCTTCCAACGTCCATATTAAATCTTTTGTTATGTCTTCCAGGTTGCTTATCAGTATTACATTTATTTCCTCATTCGTGTAGCTGTTTCTATTCTTCCAGCGTCCATATTAAATCTTTTGTTATGTCTTCTAGGTTGCTTATCAGTATTACATTTATTTCCTCATTCGTGTAGCTGTTTCTATTCTTCCAGCGTCCATATTAAATCTTTTGTTATGTCTTCCAGGTTGCTTATCAGTATTACATTTATTTCCTCATTCGTGTAGCTGTTTCTATTCTTCCAGCGTCCATATTAAATCTTTTGTTATGTCTTCCAGGTTGCTTATCAGTATTACATTTATTTCCTCATTCGTGTAGCTGTTTCTATTCTTCCAGCGTCCATATTAAATCTTTTGTTATGTCTTCCAGGTTGCTTATCAGTATTACATTTATTTCCTCATTCGTGTAGCTGTTTCTATTCTTCCAACGTCCATATTAAATCTTTTGTTATGTCTTCCAGGTTGCTTATCAGTATTACATTTATTTCCTCATTCGTGTAGCTGTTTCTATTCTTCCAGCGTCCATATTAAATCTTTGTTATGTCTTCCAGGTTGCTTATCAGTATTACATTTATTTCCTCATTCGTGTAGCTGTTTCTATTCTTCCAACGTCCATATTAAATCTTTTGTTATGTCTTCCAGGTTGCTTATCAGTATTACATTTATTTCCTCATTCGTGTAGCTGTTTCTATTCTTCCAACGTCCATATTAAATCTTTTGTTATGTCTTCCAGGTTGCTTATCAGTATTACATTTATTTCCTCATTCGTGTAGCTGTTTCTATTCTTCCAGCGTCCATATTAAATCTTTTGTTATGTCTTCCAGGTTGCTTATCAGTATTACATTTATTTCCTCATTCGTGTAGCTGTTTCTATTCTTCCAGCGTCCATATTAAATCTTTTGTTATGTCTTCCAGGTTGCTTATCAGTATTACATTTATTTCCTCATTCGTGTAGCTGTTTCTATTCTTCCAGCGTCCATATTAAATCTTTTGTTATGTCTTCCAGGTTGCTTATCAGTATTACATTTATTTCCTCATTCGTGTAGCTGTTTCTATTCTTCCAACGTCCATATTAAATCTTTTGTTATGTCTTCCAGGTTGCTTATCAGTATTACATTTATTTCCTCATTCGTGTAGCTGTTTCTATTCTTCCAGCGTCCATATTAAATCTTTTGTTATGTCTTCCAGGTTGCTTATCAGTATTACATTTATTTCCTCATTCGTGTAGCTGTTTCTATTCTTCCAACGTCCATATTAAATCTTTTGTTATGTCTTCCAGGTTGCTTATCAGTATTACATTTATTTCCTCATTCGTGTAGCTGTTTCTATTCTTCCAACGTCCATATTAAATCTTTTGTTATGTCTTCCAGGTTGCTTATCAGTATTACATTTATTTCCTCATTCGTGTAGCTGTTTCTATTCTTCCAACGTCCATATTAAATCTTTTGTTATGTCTTCCAGGTTGCTTATCAGTATTACATTTATTTCCTCATTCGTGTAGCTGTTTCTATTCTTCCAACGTCCATATTAAATCTTTTGTTATGTCTTCCAGGTTGCTTATCAGTATTACATTTATTTCCTCATTCGTGTAGCTGTTTCTATTCTTCCAACGTCCATATTAAATCTTTTGTTATGTCTTCCAGGTTGCTTATCAGTATTACATTTATTTCCTCATTCGTGTAGCTGTTTCTATTCTTCCAACGTCCATATTAAATCTTTTGTTATGTCTTCCAGGTTGCTTATCAGTATTACATTTATTTCCTCATTCGTGTAGCTGTTTCTATTCTTCCAACGTCCATATTAAATCTTTTGTTATGTCTTCCAGGTTGCTTATCAGTATTACATTTATTTCCTCATTCGTGTAGCTGTTTCTATTCTTCCAACGTCCATATTAAATCTTTTGTTATGTCTTCCAGGTTGCTTATCAGTATTACATTTATTTCCTCATTCGTGTAGCTGTTTCTATTCTTCCAACGTCCATATTAAATCTTTTGTTATGTCTTCCAGGTTGCTTATCAGTATTACATTTATTTCCTCATTCGTGTAGCTGTTTCTATTCTTCCAACGTCCATATTAAATCTTTTGTTATGTCTTCCAGGTTGCTTATCAGTATTACATTTATTTCCTCATTCGTGTAGCTGTTTTCTATTCTTCCAACGTCCATATTAAATCTTTTGTTATGTCTTCCAGGTTGCTTATCAGTATTACATTTATTTCCTCATTCGTGTAGCTGTTTCTATTCTTCCAGCGTCCATATTAAATCTTTTGTTATGTCTTCCAGGTTGCTTATCAGTATTACATTTATTTCCTCATTCGTGTAGCTGTTTCTATTCTTCCAGCGTCCATATTAAATCTTTTGTTATGTCTTCCAGGTTGCTTATCAGTATTACATTTATTTCCTCATTCGTGTAGCTGTTTCTATTCTTCCAACGTCCATATTAAATCTTTTGTTATGTCTTCCAGGTTGCTTATCAGTATTACATTTATTTCCTCATTCGTGTAGCTGTTTCTATTCTTCCAACGTCCATATTAAATCTTTTGTTATGTCTTCCAGGTTGCTTATCAGTATTACATTTATTTCCTCATTCGTGTAGCTGTTTCTATTCTTCCAACGTCCATATTAAATCTTTTGTTATGTCTTCCAGGTTGCTTATCAGTATTACATTTATTTCCTCATTCGTGTAGCTGTTTCTATTCTTCCAACGTCCATATTAAATCTTTTGTTATGTCTTCCAGGTTGCTTATCAGTATTACATTTATTTCCTCATTCGTGTAGCTGTTTCTATTCTTCCAACGTCCATATTAAATCTTTTGTTATGTCTTCCAGGTTGCTTATCAGTGTTACATTTATTTCCTCATTCGTGTAGCTGTTTCTATTCTTCCAACGTCCATATTAAATCTTTTGTTATGTCTTCCAGGTTGCTTATCAGTATTACATTTATTTCCTCATTCGTGCAACTGTTTCTATTCTTCCAACGTCCATATTAAATCTTTTGTTATGTCTTCCAGGTTGCTTATCAGTATTACATTTATTTCCTCATTCGTGCAACTGTTTCTATTCTACCAGCATCCTTATTAAGTCTTTCATCTGTCTTCCAGGTTTCCATTTACATCCTCAGTCTTAGTCTTACCCTCGCTCCCAATAACTTCGACTCTCTCTTCTTATCAACTTGAAAAATTCACAATTCTCAGTAGTTTCTCTTTTTCATCTCCAGTCACGCTCTGGTATCTGCAAACATCTGCCACTCTGGACTCCAGTCGCGACGTGAGTGTCTGTCATATATAGGAGTTTGGTGATGCTGTGAAGGAAGATTATTCCTGGGTGTTCTCTTGGTCTTGTCTTCATCTTTAAAGACCCTGGCCCTGAGAGCCAGACTGTAATATTAAGCCAGGGGAAACAATGAGTTACCGTCAGTCCTGTATGTCTGATAATTTCTTTTAATACTACATCTATTGATGACGTATGTTCCGAAATTCACCTCTTTATCAGGCTTTCTTTTTTCTCTTCTTCATTCATTGAACGTTTTATTTCATATTTCTTACTGAAGCTCTTTGTTTGGTAGCCTCTCTCTCTCTCTCTCTCTCTCTCTCTCTCTCTCTCTCTCTCTCTCTCTCTCTCCTTCCTTTATTATGTATTTTGTTTTAGATATGTTTGTGGACATTCAATAGATGTTTGGCTCTCTCTCTCTCTCTCTCTCTCTCTCTCTCTCTCTCTCTCTCTCTCTCTCTCTCTCTCTCTCTCTCTCTCTCCCCTTCCTTTACTATGCATTTTGTTTCAGATATGTTTGTGGACATTCAATAGGTGTTTGGTGGTCTCTCTCTCTCTCTCTCTCTCTCTCTCTCTCTCTCTCTCTCTCTCTCTCTCTCTCTCTCTCTCTCTCTCTCCCCCTTCCTTTACTAAATAATTTATTCCAGATATGTTTGTGGACATTCATGAGATGTTTGACTCTCTCTCTCTCTCTCTCTCTCTCTCTCTCTCTCTCTCTCTCTCTCTCTCTCTCTCACTTTTGTAAGCTCCGTCCCGTTTGAGTTACACTTGTCAAATTTTTTGCAACGGGATGCTCGGATAATGAAGTAGTTTGTTTGTCGAAAGTTACGAAATTAAAGTTTTCAGGCTGATGACCTCCATCATTTTGCGTGTGTATGTCCTTCACGTTTTCCCGTACATGTGCTATGTGTTCCTGTCAGTTCAGCAATTTTTTTTTTTTCACTTTTGCCCATCATCTTTGTTTTTACTAGTTTTGAATGAGCTTTTGATGAAAATTGGCGAGACGCCCTGCTTGACTTAAATCCAGTTGTTCGTAACTGACATCTTTCAGATAGAGGTATTTGTATCTTGTAGGTTTTGTAGCTCTCAGTCGACATTCTGTTTTTTCATTTTGTTAAATTTTGATCGTTGGTTTTCATAAGGCACTGGGTATTGAAAACGGATTCGTATTACAAACGTGCTTTCTGTAATCACCGCAGATCTCTCCCATCGTATTTCGACTCCCACTGATTTTGTAGTTTTTTTTTTTTTGTAAAACAAAAGTAAAAATGGAAATAAATCTTTGTAATCACTGCTTAATAGTTTTGGATATCGTAGCCAGGAATAAGAAGTTAGGTTAGATTTATTGCTTTTTAATGTACAATTGCTTTAACGTTTTTCCGTTCGGGTCTTAGAGAACTGTAGATTCTCAGTGATCATAAAATTGAGCACATTTTCCTCCAGTTCCTTTTGCTTTTAGAATGTTGCAGTAAAGATTCCGGAGTCAGCTCAGAAGCATTGTTTTTTAACATACGGGAGTTTAACAAAGGACCTTATGATCTGTATCTTGAAAAATTATTACTTTTAAGTTCTCGTAAACTACAGCATTTGTTTCTTTAATACCGATTTTTAGTTTTCTATAAAAGAAAACTATTGTGCCGGCGGTGTCTGTCCGTCCGCACTTTATTCTGTACGCACTTTTTTCTGTCTGCACTTTTTCTGTCCGCCCTCAGATCTTGAAAACTACTGAGGCTAGAGGGTTGCAAATTGGTATGTTGGTCATCCACCCTCCAATCATCAAACATACCAAATTGCAGCCCTCTAGCCTCAGTGGTTTTTATTTTGTTTAAGGTTAAATTTAGCCATAATCGTGTTTCAGGCAACGATTTAGGATAGGCCACCACCTGGCCGTTGTTAAAGTTTAATGGATCGCGGCTTATACAGCATTATATCGAGATCACCGAAATATAGATCTGTTTTCGGTGGTCTTGATTATACGCTGTAGTGGCCGTACAGAAAACTCGATTGCGCCGAAGAAACTTCGACGCATTTTTTACTTGTTTTGAGTGTGCAGAAAGAAAATCTAGAAATAGGTAAAAGGAATTATTCTTTTATATGTTCCTGCTAACAGGAACATATAAAAGGACTGTGACTTCTAAATGACCGTAAAAAACAGTATTTTTTCATCCAGTTCCAAATTCTTGTATTTAGTAACAGGATCTTGCCTAAACATGATCGTCCATTGATATCTTACTTTCCACCCTCTCCCAACAGTTGATTCATAGAGCAACTGCGAGATTTTCCTCCTGTTACACCTTTCAAACCTTTTTGCTGTCACTTTTCGTTTCAGCGCTGAATGACCTCATAGCCCCAGCGCTTGGCTTTTGGCCTAAAATCTATATTCTATCTATCTACCGGCATGGTTCAAAGATCTGGTTTTTACTGCCGCCTGCCCTTGCAGTTGACAACCACAGTTATCGGCAGTAGGCCTAGCCTTTGTCTAAAAGTTCTGTCTGCAAGGTAGTAGTTGTCCTTTTTAGTTTCTTTTTGCAACACGTAGAACTACGTAGGGTAGTAAGGCTACGTAGTTCTACGTGTCTTGAAGCTAAAAGGACAACTGCGGTCTTATTGATAGACTTTTTAGTCAAAGACTAGGCCTATTAGGTCTGACTACCCCACCACAGGGCTTAGCACTTCTACGTTTTTTCCTCAGATACTTTGGGTAAAGTTCTTGATCAGTTTCATTGACAATTTGTAACCCGTTCATTACTTTAATCTAATATTGAGTCTGTCGAAGCACCCACACCATACTTACTGAGAATTCAACTTTATCAATACAGTTTTTTAGCGTCTGAAGTTACTCTGAATATCTGATATCTAAAAATCCATTATATGCCAGATAATTCACCCTTTTTAATCTCAGTCCTCTAATAAACTTTATACTCAGGTATACTGAACGTATCGGGGATCAGTAGAATCTAAGAGCAGTTGAAGGGGAGGGAAGGAAGACCTCTTACTTATTTGACTTTTGGCCTTTCATTTATATATGTATATATATATATATATATATCCTAGTTTTCAAGGATATTCAAAATATAGTTCCTAAAGACTTTTTTAAACCTTATATATATATATATATTATATGTAATATATATATATATATATATATATATATATATATATATATATATATATATATAAATTTCTGACTCACGTCAGGATAGAACCCAGGTCTTTCAGTTGAAAGGCAAGGGCGCTGCCCACTGAAAGACCTGGGTTCGATCCGGACGTGAGTCAAGAAATTTATTTCTGTTCCACACGTGATTGTGTGTTGATTATATATTATATATATATA
>NC_089751.1:37913116-37993116 GCF_040412425.1 Macrobrachium rosenbergii | reverse complement strand
CCTCTCATACAAACTTCATTAAACAGATTGGCCATCTGGATGCCGTTGATTTTGAATTGCAGTTTCTCAATCTCTGGATTATTATTATTATTATTATTATTATTATTATTATTATTATTATTATTATTATTATTATTATTATCCTAATAAGATACGTTCTATTGCACGAGCAAAGCAAGTACCGTTGTATTCTCGTCGAAATGTGATTCTCTTGCAACTTCAAATTTAATGGTGTTAATCCCATTCCGCAGTGAATTTAGTTATAAAACTTATTAAACAGAATTACTGCTCCGTATAACTCAGTTTTAAGATGTTTGAACTAAGTGCGGAAGAGCTATTACATTCTAGTTGGTATCTAAAGTAATTTCATTTTCCTTACATTTAGTTCTGTACATCTGAGAACCGCTGAAATTAACGCGCTATCATACAAACTGATAAAACGCTCTCAGATAAAAGGCAAAAGATCTGAGCAGTTACTAAAAAAATCTCTCTCTCTCTCTCTCTCTCTCTCTCTCTCTCTCTCTCTCTCTCTCTCTCTCTCTCTCTCTCTCTCTCTCTCAACACGCTTTTGTAGGCAATTGCATTAGTCAGGTCTTCTGCAACCGGGTGCATAGGTATTAAGTTGAGTTTGTGCGTCGAACGATGTGAAAGCAAAGCTTTTTGGCTCATGACTCTGTCATTTTCTTGCAAATTTCTCTTCTGGCTCTTGTCACTGCTATTACATCTGCTTCATCCTTTTTATTTTTATTTTTTTTTCACTCTAGGCATACTCCTTGCCCGTAATAAAATTGTTGGAGAAAATTAATATTGAAGTTTTGGAGTAAACGTTGGAGTCTGGAGAGGGTACGTAAGATTGAACTCAATTTGAATGTAGCCTAATTTCGTTTGTTTACGCTTCATAATGTTTTTCCATTTTTTATCACTTGGAGACCAAGATATGTTTTTCTTTCCCCGTTTCATTTTTTCTTTCGTGTTTTTATATATATATATATATATATATATATATATATATATATATATATATATATATATATATATATATATATATATTGCAGTGCAATAGTTTAACAACATTCCGTATACTTTCTGGAATGTAAAATTTTTTTTATCAGATTTCTTATGTTGCGTTCATATTACAGTCCATTTTCTTAAAGTTGTCAATGCCTTCGAATATCTTATTGTCTTAATTATCAGTTTTCTTGCTGTTGTCTTTGAAAAGACAGTTTTTATCATGACAAATATTGGCTGATGTTAATTCTCTTTTCAAAGTCTTACAATCATAGACTTGTTTCAGATACAGTTTATCCTTCTTGCTTATGCTCTTAACAGTTAGTTTATCAGGTATATTCTCTTGCCCTTTTGTTATTTTCGCAAGTGAAGATTTTCCTGTTAAATGCTTGGGGGTAGTGCCGTCAGTGCACCTCACGCGGCGCACTGTAGGCATTACTTAAGGTTGTTTGCAGCGTCCCTTCGGCCCCTAGCTGCAACCCCTTTCATTTCTTCTGCTGGACCTCCATTCAGAGTCTCTTTCTTTCAGCTTGCTAGCCACCCTCTCCTAACAGTTGTTTCCTGGTGCAACTGCGAGGTTTTCCTCTATTTGCATCTGTCAAACCTTTCTACTCTCAGTTTCCTTTTCAGCGCTGAATGACCTCATAAGTCCCAGTGCTTGGTCTTTGCCCTAAAGTCTGTATTCTGTCTATATTCTGTCTGTTGAATGCTGATTCTGATTCGATAAAAATTTGCAGATTTATTATTATTATTATTATTATTATTATTATTATTATTATTATTATTATTATTATTATTAGTCACATTCATGTAATACATGTCTCTTGTGTGAGTTAGGTAGTCTGATATTAAGGGTAATTGTCAGATCAGGTCATCTTGATGCATATGCTCAAGGAATGAAAGAAATTATATCAAGGTCACAGGAGAGTGCACAAACGTAATTAATGCCAAATATAGATACTGCTTTTAGAACTTAGAGGCTTGAATGTTATAAAGGCAGTGTGTTAATTTGCCTAAAAGTAATTGAATTCTAACGGAAATCAAATAATTTTGTTTTTTCTTTCCATCACCTAATCACAGGTATCAAGGATCTACATACAGTGAGACTGGAAGCGTTCTTTACAGAGACAAAACTTCTAAGCTGTGTTTCGTCATAAGTATTTTCGTAATTCGTGCTTACCCCTCTCTCTCTCTCTCTCTCTCTCTCTCTCTCTCTCTCTCTCTCTCTCTCTCTCTCTCTCTCTCTCTCTCTCTCTCTATAGGAAAAAATCATTGCGGGATACACATGCATTTATGCTCATATCTCTCTTAATTTCGATGAATTCCTGCTTTAGGTTTTTTTTTTAGAACTCGTCAAGCAAAATTACTCACTTTCTTTTGTAATAAACAATTATGCGTCATCTTGCATTATTGGTTAGGACTTACGATTTGCTGTGATGTTTCTGTAGGTTTCTGAAGCTTGAAAGTGGAGATGAATTAGCTCGCACATTTCTTTCAGATTCCGATAATGCTTACGATAATTTAACGGAGGAAATACCCGAGTGACCAGAAAATTAACGCATTATTTTAAATATATCAGTAATATATGCAGAGGTAACATTTAAAAAATCTTAAGACTCTTATCAAAAGTTGTCGTAAAGTAAATTTCTTGTTTAAGTTACCTATCCAAGAGGATGAAATAATGTATGGCACGGGAAAGTCTCCTAAATACAAAGCTTCAGAACTACGTTGATTCTGTATAACATACGACAATTCCAACTTCTGGAGAACGTGACGAAACACTTCGGTCAGAATAATGTTCGTGACTGAGCGAGGTTGCAAGTCGTTGTTGCAAAGTCTTCTGATCTTTGAATCTAATGCTGAATTGTGTAAATGTAGGTGAAATTATGATGATCAGCGAAATAATAATGAGATAATAATCAGCGAAGTAATGATGAGATAAAGCTTACAATATCCACCGCATATATAAAATAATTACAGTAGGGCTTGTATTTTTTGGAAATAACATATTGGATGGTTGACACTTCAATAACTTATTAAAGCAGAAAGAGCTCACACTTGTTATTATTTCCCCTTTCTCTCTCTCTCTCTCTCTCTCTCTCTCTCTCTCTCTCTCTCTCTCTCTCTCTCTCTCTCTCTCTCTCACACACACACACACACACACACACACACACACACACACACACACACACACACACACACACACACACACACAGAAAGGTAACCTGCGTAAAATAATCACCAGATTCATAGCTTTTAAAACCAAGGAAAGTTAAATACCAGAACCCACTCTCTGTGCTTGGTGATATTGTCAAAAAAATGGACCAACATTGGCAATGATCATTTTGGTGCCTAGTTATAGCTAAATAATTCTGATTTCATAATTGTTTGATCTGGCCCGACAGATAGCCGTTTTGAGTGTGCAACCAGGTGTTAAATGTCAGGTGTCAAAAAATGAGGTTTACTTTTGAATATTTTTTTTTAATACCGTCTCTGCATATTCTCTTCCTCTTCTTTCCATTTAGTACATTGTGGTATTAGAAAGGCAGTATGAAATAATGCAGAAAATTGCAAAACATTTCAAATCTCTCTCTCTCTCTCTCTCTCTCTCTCTCTCTCTCTCTCTCTCTCTCTCTCTCTCTCTCTCTCTCTCTCTCTCTCGTGTTGAACGTTATCACCACAAATCACAAATTCAGCTTTAGGTAATTGCTGCTTCCACACATGGGAAATCCTTAAGACATCTGATATTCTCGGCAAATTCGGTGTATGTACAGGAAGGGTGAATGACGCGAAAACCAACATTCTAACCCGTCACATATGCCTGATGATTATACATTAAAACAATTTGCAAACTTGACTAAAGTGGATGAGTTAGCCACACTCATCCAAACGTTCATGGAAATTTTTTTTGGTTAAGGACGGTGGTTGTGGGGGGGGGAGGTCGAATGTTATGAAATTGACTGGCTGCACAAGCAGTGAATGGTGCTTTCGAAATCTCACCCCTTGGGAATATCTGAAAACACGTACAAGTTTCCAGCTTTAGCGGTGACTGGCAATCTATAGATAGACACAATTCCCAATAACGAGAGATTACCATCCTCCGCAAAGCCACAAGAACTGGGGTTTATAAACTAGAGTTGAATTTACTTTTTCTTTGCCAGTGGTAGAAACTTTCCCGTAAAAGAAAAAAATAATTCTTCTAAGCAGTATAATTACACGACACAATTGCTGTCTCTTGCGAGCTTTATAACTTTATACTTTAAGTGGGTCCTAAAGTTTGAGTGAACAGAACTCAAGTTTTCAACAGCAACAGCTGTCTCACTTTATCAGAAACATGAATTTTATATATATATATATATATATATATATATATATATATATATATATATATATATATATATATATATATATATATATATATATATATATATATATATATATTTCCGTGCATTATATTCAAATTCTACAGCAGCTTCTTGATAAAGCACATTTTTAAAAGTATATATACTTGGCTATTAAATATTGAAGATGAGTAAGTAATTCAGGATATATTCGCAGATACAATATCAAAAACTACTATGGGTTTCTTCACCAAAGGAGATGAAAATACAGCAAAACAGGTGTTACATAAAAATGATCAAAGCAAGGAGGTACATGGCAATTAAGCAACTCGACAGTCCTATGGAGCATTTTCAAATGTCTGTAATCCTCGTGTAAGGAATAACCTCAACATCATCTCTGAGCCGCCCGCCCACTGTCGTCTGCCAGTGGTGAGGCAGTCGGCAGCTAACTTCCTTAATGGGTCGTAGGAGAAAGTCTACGCTGGACTGAGACTTGAAAACCCCCGTGAACATACTCTCACACGTGCATTACTGCCGAACAAAGCATATAACGTAGATTCGTGTATATATATATATATATATATATATATATATATATATATATATATATATATATATATATGTATTTATATATATAGATATATGTATTATATAAATATACATATGTATTTAAACATCAGTAATGTTATTAGTAATAAAAACGTAACATTAATGTGACTTTGAGTTTGGTGTTGAGGAGGTGAGAAACGCATAATTAAAATTAAAGTTGGTGAAAGGATGGAGAGAGAGAGAGAGAGAGAGAGAGAGAGAGAGAGAGAGAGAGAGAGAGAGAGCGATAACGAAATAAAAAGATCTTTTGCCAGCGGGACAAAACGATTCTGAAACCTTGTTACAGCGTCTAAGTTTGCTAAGAGACGGTGAAGAGTTTGATGCAGTTAAATGTCTCATTCTCCTCTTGGGAGTCGAGATTTTAACTTCTTTTGGGTGCTATCGATTGTACCCTTCCCCAGTTCTTCTGTCTCGTTTATACTCTTATTTCACATTCGTTCCATCTTAGTTTTCTGTGAAAGAAAACTACTGTGCCGGCTTTGTCTGTCCGTCCGCACTTTATTGTGTGCACTTTTTCTGTCTGCACCTTTTTGTCCGCCCTCAGATCTTAAAAACTACTAAGGCTAGAGGGCTGCAAATTGGTATGTTGATCATCCACCCTCCAATCATCAAACTTACCAAATTGCAGCCCTGTAGCCCCATTAGTTTTTATTTTATTTAAGGTTAAAGTTAGCCATGATCGTGCGTCGGGCACCGCTATAGGTGCCAATAACACAGGCCACCACCGGGCCGTGGCTGATAGTTTCATGGGCCGCGGCTGAGAGTTTCATGCGCCGCGGCTGAGAGATTCGTACAGCATTATACGCTGTACAGAAAACTCGTTTGCGCCGAAGAACCTTCGGCGCATTTTTTACTATTTTTTTTTAAGCAGCGCTTGGAGTGACTTTTACGAGAGGGATAAAGTGTAAATTAACTCAGCTGTGGCATTTTGTAATTTTCATTCTTACGCATAATTATATTTTTCCTTTTATTTACTGTAAATTACAACGCAATGTCTGTTTTGTCCTTGTCATTCCGTTTCTTCTTTTGTGAAAGTGTTTGCCTTCTTTTAAGCTTGAAATGCGATGTGCATTCATCGTGGTCTTAAAGTTGAAATGTTCTTCTTTGGTTTCTGAAACAGGAAAGGAATGAAATATTAGAGAATCTCATTGATAGCTGCATTTACCAACCTCCCTTCTTTACCCTTCCTTCCACAGTTTCCCCTTCCACCGTTCCTCTCCAAAAAATGAAAAATGTCGAACTCTGCAGAAAAACATAATTGGCCCCCAGACGCTAATTTTGGATCAGGTTGCATCATCTGAGCCCATAATCTAGTCGGGGGAGAGGATATATATGAACTGAGAATCTCTCCCGAATTGGCTTTCACTAGAGCGATAGTAGGTAAAAGTCAGTCCCATAACAATCGTAGAAGGGAAAATTTTTTTTTTCAGGAGGGTTGTTCCTCTAAGTAATGGCGTGACGTGCAGGGTGGGTTATGTTGTCTGGTTGGCCGGGGTTGGGTTGGGGGCGGGGGGGGCGGGTTATCGGGTGTCTTATCATGAGTTATATAAAGAAGTTGCGTGTAGGTTTTTATTTTTTGGTGAAAGGTAGTCAACAGCAAACAGAGGTCGGGGCAGGGGTTTGAGATTAAAGAGGGGCGGTTAGCGCAGCGCTAATTTAATGGGAGCAAACAAAAATTTATTGGCCCGTGGTCAATGGCCCGGGGGGAACTGAATGGCCGGAGAAGGAGGTGTTCCGTGACCACAGTTATAATGGCGAGTGAGACACCATAAAGATGACATCGATCATCGGAAAAGCCGCCTTGGGACCTGACTGAAGGAAATCGAGAGCGATGAGAGGCTTCCAAAGATGATGAAGAAGGAACCGATGGATTGATATGGCATTTTCTCTCCGGGCTTATTTGAGCTGTTCACAAAAAATGTGCTGTTACCACGCGTGAAGTTATCTCAGTAGGTATGTGAATTAGTGAGGGATTTCGGCTGATCTTTCAGATGATCGTTGTCTAGTTTTGGGTGTGTCAGAACTTCTTGGATGAATTCTTGATTTTGCTTTTAATGCATTAGATTGTTTCATGCACATATCACTTGGCGCTGTTATCAATTTTTTTTTTATCTGGGAAGAAAGGAGCGCAAACAAGATGGAGGTTAGTGGAATGCTGTTGATTAGCCTACTGTGTAAGTGTGTGTGTGTGTGTGTGTATATATATATATATATATATATATATATATATATATATATATATATATATATATATTCAACCAAGGACACAGGAAAATAAAGAAGGAGTACTCCTTTTTTTTTTCCTGTGGCCTTAGCTAAATATATTGCCACGCGCCATTTAGTGACATAAGCAATATATATATATATATATATATATATATATATATATATATATATATATATATATATATATATATATATATATATATATATATATATATATATGTGTGTGTGTGTGTGTGTGTGTGTGTGTGTGTGTGTGTGTGTGTGTGTGTATTGTAGAATAAAATAAGTTAAATAAACGACATAAAATGCACGTACGAAGTTGTTGGCTAATTGGGATCTTGAAGTGGGTGATAATTACTTATGGTTACTCACATTATAGCCAGTGCGACAACAATTTTTTTTTTTTGTGAAAGGTTTTGCAGGGCAGAGGAGAATCGTAGTAGGGGAACGTTATAGTCAAGGAAAGAGATTTACCTTCGTGTAAGTTTAGTTGTTGAATAAGATTGAGGGAAAAAGACAGGGGCTGTTGAAGTAAACATTTGATAAAGTTTGTGTAGAGTAAAGGAGAGTTGAATCGGCAAGAAATGTAGATTTATGATGCGGTTAAAAAAAAAATACTATAGCTAAAAGTTTTCGGGTGGAAGGAGGGAGGAAAGGAGACTAAGGAAGTTGGCTGGATGGTGTGGAAAAGGTGTTCGAACGGGAGTTCCTTGTATTCACGAATCACAGGAGTGTGAAAGATAGATGTAGGTGGTTCAGTGGTCATCACATTCGTGATAAACCTTGCTGTCTGTCTAAGAAACAGGAGATCAGCGCCTGCCCTATGAGCCTACAGAGGCCCAGGAGGACTTTAGCTTTTTAAAACAGATACATGAAGCAGCTGAATTACTAAATTCTCTGCCAAACCCAAAACACACTACATTTATTTCTCTTACACGCACCTCCTTGATTATTTGAATGCAAGGAACGTCTGTTTCAACAGCTCTTGGATCTCTTCCTGCCAGTTTTCGTGATCTCCCTTTCCTCTTTCCATCCAGAATTTACGAATTAAACACCTTTATTAACCTACCGAACTCCATTCTCTCCGCTTGACCAAACCACCTCAAGCACCTCTCGATCCACGGTTTTATGTAATCTAATCTTTTAACCACATTCTCCCTGCATTTCTCACCTTTCCAAACCTTTTCACTCCATATTAGTCAAATGTTAATATCATATCACTGGTCACGCAGTTTATTCAAATGAGAAATCACATGTTTAGGATTGTCACATATTACAAATGTGGTACCCACATGGATGTTTTCCAAGATTCGATGATGTGATATACTCAGTCTTTTCCTATATTTTTTTTTTTACCTACACAGTCTATATACTGGAAAAGAGTCTTCTTTATGTCGACAGGCTTCCCTTACTCAGACGAGTCCTGTTTATGTGCGAAGGGCCGCTTAGAAAAATGGCTTGTCATCAGTCCAAGAGTTCCTTACGAGACTTCCTGGGTTGTGGGCGCTCTGTCTTTTGTTCATATCTCGTTTTGTATTTAAATCATTTTCATTTTTTATTTTTTATACATGTTCTCATTTCAGTGTTTATTTTTTATAATTGCTCTTATTTCAAGCTTTTAACTTTATCTACTTTATAATCTTTTCTAATTAATTTTTAACCCTGAACCTCCATTATGTGAAATTTTCCGTATTTTTTCCAGGAATTTTCTTCCAGGTATTCTACATTTTTAACATTTCCTGTCGTATGCCACCTTATGAACACCTTTTCCATAATCTTCCTTCCTTACACAGGCATTTTTCATAGCGGTATTCCAGTTTATACATATCGCTCTGTATCCCTTGAATGGTTGACAGGGATCTTGAAGCCTCTTCACAAAGGTCCTTTCAGGATCTCTAGATACAAAAGTTCACCGTGAAAGAAGAGATCGGTGTTTTTCCCCTCATTTTTACAGCCCTCGTTTTCACCTAACTTTAGCATTTCAATTGGCTCCTTTGTGGAGCGTTGAATCGCCGCTACCTTTCTCGTAGCTTTTAGACTGATTACGTGATTCTCTGTCTCTCTCTCTCTCTCTCTCTCTCTCTCTCTCTCTCTCTCTCTCTCTCTCTCTCTCTCTCTCTCTCTCGATAAAATAGTGATAGAATCTTGTACGAGTACACCATCCTTGACCCTCTTCTCTCTCTCTCTCTCTCTCTCTCTCTCTCTCTCTCGATAAAATAGTGAAAGGATTTTGTAAGAGTACACCATCCCTGACCCCCCCTTCTCTCTCTCTCTCTCTCTCTCTCTCTCTCTCTCTCTCTCTCTCTCTCTCTCTCTAACAAGTCACTGATTGGACCTGGATGAGCACCCCGTCTCTGACCTCTCTCTCTCTCTCTTTCTCTCTCTCTCTCTCTCTCTCTCTCTCTCTCTCTCTCTCTCTCTCTCTCTCTCTCTCTCTCTCTAACAAGTCATTGATTGGACCTGGATGAGCACCCCGTCTCTGACCTCTCTCTCTCTCTCTCTCTCTTTCTCTCTCTCTCTCTCTCTCTCTCTCTCTCTCTCTCTCTCTCTCTCTCTCTCTCTCTCTCTCTAACAAGTCATTGGACCTGGATGAGCACCCCGTCTCTGACCTCTCTCTCTCTCTCTCTCTCTCTCTCTCTCTCTCTCTCTCTCTCTCTCTCTCTCTCAAATAAGTCATTGGATCCTGGATCAGCACCCCGTCCCTGTCCTTTCTCTCTCTCTCTCTCTCTCTCTCTCTCTCTCTCTCTCATATAGGAAGATGTAAATGGATGAGCCGCCCCAGTATTCCCCCACTCTCTCTCTCTCTCTCTCTCTCTCTCTCTCTCTCTCTCTCTCTCTCTCTCTCTCTCTCTCTGAGAAAGTGCGTACAACCAGATGAAACCCCGCCTTCCTAAATAATTTTAACCTCCAGTGTAACGGGCATTATAAGCTGTGCCACTGCACTATATAATTTAGAGGCCGCCGGAGCCTGTTTTCTTCTCATACCTTTCATTTTACAGAGTCTCGTGCAGTAAATATTTATTTGGTTTTACTGTGTATTTGCCTCCCATAAATTTAGAATAAAGTTTACCATAACCCAATTACGGTATGTGTTCTTTTTGTCCTGTTTACTTATGAATTAGCCAGTGAATGTCTCTTTTCATAAGGTCTCTCCACTACTCTAATTAGCAAACTCAGGTGTTGGACTGTAAATTCATCTTTTTTAAAGGAATTTTTAGAGCTGATTTGACCTTTATTTGTAATAAATGTGGCTTTGTTTTAATCAAGTTTTTACATTTATTTCCAGTTTTGGATGTTAAGTCTTTTTGTTCTAGTTTTGTGCAACGTGTGATTACTTACCCAAATCTTTTTTCTTAATGTTACTGTTTTTGCTCTACCCCGCTTCTCTTGCATTCTCTGTTGTCTGCGTAATTGTCTTTAACTTTCTAGATGGATCTTGCTGCCTCTTATCTGTTGAACACATGACTTCCTCCACTTTTTTTTATTGTTTTTAGCTTGGCTGATTTCTTTCCCGTGTAACTGTTGTGGGAAATATTTTACCTAAATGTATAAAATCTTTTATTTTTTTATAGTGTGTTCTCTGTGATAGATTTCAAAACTTATATTTTTACGGGGTTTAATTAACCAAATCAAAATTTTATTGTCTTGTACTTGTAATTGACTAAACGTTTTTTTTTATTCCATATGTACATATTGTCGTTTATCTTACTTTCGATATGCAATAATATTCGATATGTAATAATATTGGTTGGTTGGCTTGTGAAATATGTAAGTCAATGATTGCAACAGTAATTCAGTATTTTGCTGGAAATCATCTTTCCTATTTAATTGCAATTGTCTTTTCTATTTTGAAGGAAATCAGTTTTCCTATTTTACGGGAAATCATCTTTCCTATTTTATTGGAAACCATCTTTCCTATTTACTGGAAATCATCATTCCTATTTGATTGCAGCCGTCTTTCTTATTTTAAAGGAAATCACTTTTCCTATTTTACTGAAAATCGTCTTTTGTATTTTACTGGAAATTATCTTTCCTATTTAATTGCAATCATCTTTTGCATGTCAATCGACATCTGATCGGCAGGCTATGTCATCGCAAGCAGATTATGCTTTGATGCTTGTACGCGTACTATACAAAGACTTCGGTTTTATCTTACCAATTTGATAGTTTGATATGTATTTATATTCATGGTCTCCTTCCGTCAAGTCAGTAAATTACTAAATATCATAATTCGTGGGCTCCTGGCTATGTTCTTTACAAAGCATATTTTTTTGAGATGGGAACATTATACATGACGAGAAAATATTTTAATCTAGAACCGGAAGTGTAGTGAAATAAATTTGTTCCACCTTTTAATTCGAAGGAGACCATTTTTATTTTGGAGCTAATAATAGTTAAAAGCACCCCCATAATTGCAATATAATTAAGATAATCTAACAGAACTGACCGAGTGACAGAACAGAAACATTTTCTGAGCGTGGTCTGAAGAGAAGTGAAACGGAGCGGTTATGTGGTCTGAAGAGAAGTGAAACGGAGCGGTTATGTGGTCTGAAGAGAAGTGAAACGGAGCGGTTATGTGGTCTGAAGAGAAGTGAAACGGAGCGGTTATGTGGTCTGAAGAGAAGTGAAACGGAGCGGTTATGTGGTCTGAAGAGAAGTGAAACGGAGCGGCTATGTGGTCTGAAGAGAAGTGAAACGGAGCGGCGGTTATGTTTAAGGCCGCTTGTCTGTGTGGCTCTGCATTAGCTAGTTTGTGTGAAAAATTAATATAAGGACGAGAAACCGAGCTTTTTCATTAACCTCCCTATACAAGAGCCTGTCATACTCACTGAACTTGTGGATATTCATTTATTGGATGTTCATTTATTTCTTATTATTTGGCTTCCTCCCACTTTATTTATTCTTTCCTTCTTGTTTCCCCTAACTATCTTCTTGACCAGGTTAGGATTTTTTCTTTTGTCAGGCACTTTTTTATTCATCAAATGATTCCTTATTGTCCTCCCTAGGCCTCACATTTCCTCATTCCATCACATATTGTTGTTCCCTTTTCCTAACCTCCTGTATTCAAGAACACTCTCTGCTGACATCATGAGTCGTTCTTCTTTAGATGTTGATTATTCTTCATATACTTTCCTCTTCACTGTCTTTAACCCTATCCAGTCACTCATCCCTTTTCCCCTGTACTACTTTCACTGTCACCATACCAGACTAAATTGCCTTAATTTCATTGTTGTCCATATATATCCACATTTATTCTCTCTCTCTCTCTCTCTCTCTCTCTCTCTCTCTCTCTCTCTCTCTCTCTCTCTCTCTCTCTATATATATATATATATATATATATATATATATATATATATATATATATATATATATATATATATATACATACATATACATATATATATATATATGTGTGTGTGTGTGTGTGTGTGTGTGTGTACAGCCAATTATTTATTGAAGAATATGGATGGTTAGAGTGGAAAATCCTACAGTAGTCACTGTTTCATTCATTTTTCAATTTAAAATAAAGAATAAACACCTTTTATAGCAAACTGCCGTGTTAGCATCTTTTACATATACGGCAGCCCTGAAGCAATTGCATTCAATGTGCCACTTACACCTGTTTAGCACGCACTACCTCACTTCATAGATGTTAAGGTCTTTCTGTTTCACTATTGCATTAACTCTATCTAACCAGTGACGACGTTAAAACTGATTTTGAAAAATATCTTTTGTTGAGATGGCACATTCTGATCTCAAATAGGCCCCCAGTGGTTCTCTAGTCTAGTCTCCGCTGGAAAAAGAGAGGAGTGAAAAAATGACGATCCGTCTTCCTTACCCCTCTTGTAATAAAGTGCGAAGATTGATGATTCTCTTGGTAACGCTATCTATTAAGATTGCCCATTTTCCTCGGCTCCCTCCTGCTGCTGAAGACAGTCTAGAACTGCCCCACCCTACGTCCCTCCATCATTCTGTACAGAGTTAGTTCCTTCTGTAATATTCTACAGAAACAAGTTTAGTATTCTCTGTTTTGTTTTATGGGCACAGGCTCATTTGACCAAATGTTAAGCATATTAACTACACTCAGCTGAGCACTTTTAAAGTTCCGTTATCCTTAAGAATTATCTCGATGATTTTTTTATTTATTTTCTGTGTTATCCATACCCGGTACACGACAGTATTGTGTGACTTCGGAGAAAAAATTTCCATTCTCTTGATAGTATGTAGCTTTCTGTTTGGGAACGAAGATAATGGTAGTTATAAGATTTTGTTCTTTGTAGTGTACATAATCTTTTTGTTAATGTAATAGCTAATGACGGATTGAGGAAAATGTAATGCCGGGTGACATTCTTATGAGCATTATGGGAACACATTTATTAATTTTGACAGTGTTGGGGAAGATAAGAGGTAAGTGTAAGGAGGGCATTGTTTTCCGGGGACGCGTCTTTCAAGGGACAAAACATTGCTGGAGCTAAGAGGAATATGGAGATTCCACCCCATCAGGAGGTTAGACCAAAGAATTTAAAGATGTAGTGATATTGGGAACGAATCTCTGTCAGCAGTCGACAGGAATCTCTCAGTCATGCTAAGAACAAGTGCATTCTTAACTGACTATGGCTCTCTTAGAGTAACAAGCATTTCCGGGTGAAAAATGAGTTTTATTGGCAACAACCCATGTCAGACCAGAAACAAATTGGTTAGCAAAAAACAAATTGGTTAGCACCAAACAATGTAAACACTTACAGTGCCAAGTTTAGTGCCCGTAGGAAATTACTGAAAGGGTTGACAGTTAATAGGAGACATATTATGCATTTTTCTCGATAAGAAGGGGTTTGGGGGGGGTGGCTGTCAAATACATATCTGTGTGTGCGTGCTTGCATGCCTTTAAGGTTTAAAATGCCCATAAAACCATGTTAGTACGACAAAACCATATACAGTATTTCGACTGGCAATGCTTTAGTCCTGATCCCGGGTCAACGTGGGAAATTAGTAAGTGACAAACGTATTTATATGGAACATGCGACTGAGAAATGATAGCGTTTATGGTATTGGTAATGGAGGTCGTCCTGTGATAAAAAAAAGGGGTCAACGTCCACATTCAAGGGTGATCAGGATTAATGCTTTCCAATGCCTTTTCTGTAGGCGCCAGCTGATCTTGATAATCACACCCAACAGTAACAATTCCTCCGAGACCCACCTCCATCCAAACTCTACTAATTTTACAATGTCATCCAACTCAGTGTCTTCAATATACTAGGTCAAGGTGAAATCGACAATTGATCATAATTTATTGACATTTACTCTGAGCGAAATGAATAAGATTTTAGTCACTTGACTGATTTATAATTTTGCTAACATTCAGTGCATGTGACATTTATGTGCCTTCATCCTAAATAAGGACAATTGTTTCTTATATATATTCTTAAAATCGGCGAATTTATAAAACTTCACTGGGTTACTCATTTCTTCAATCAGTAGTATTATTTCTAGAGCTGGGTACCTTAAGCTTCCGTCTCTCTCTCTCTCTCTCTCTCTCTCTCTCTCTCTCTCTCTCTCTCTCTCTCTCTCTCTCTCTCTCTCTGTGTATATACATAAATATATTTTTTTTCTGGAACGTTACAGGAGAAAGCGTTTAATATACTGTAGAGCAAACAAACAATGCACGTGTACAGGGGTTTATAGGGAAATTATTTCAAATGTAGCAACGTTTATAATTCTATAATTGCCGTCCAAAAACAGCCCTTGTTCTAGGTCAAGTAAGATGTCAGTAATACTTGCCTATCCAGTCTGTATTTTTAATGTTATATATATATATATATATATATATATATATATATATATATATATATATATATATATATATATATATATATATATCCATCATCATCATCCAGGTGCCATATCCCCAAGGACGTCGGCAATCATGGCTCGCCACTCCTCTCTATTTCTGGCTCTCTGCAGCAACTGAGCTGCAGACATTCTTCCTCCAGTCATATATATATATGTATATGAAATTTTTATCACACTGTGATTTACATATGATCATGAAGCTACAAATGTCGTTTAATATCCAGTTCACGCTACTTCTGGAACATCCCAGATGGGGAGTTATCACCGGAGGGGAATTATTAGTGATATATGGATCGGTACTGCAGGGTCTCGATCCCTCGACACAGTTACCATCCAACGGCTCCAGTCGACGGTCTATCCACTGAGCCATCAAGAGAGATATAAGTTAATGCCGAATCTGTTGTACTTGTTTACGCGTCGAGAGCGGGGAAATTATACTTAGCTTTGGCATTAACCCACCTCCACCATGATAGCTCAGTGGTACGTTTGGAACACGCAACTCTTAATATGAAATTTTTATCACACCGTGATTTATATACAGTCATGAAGCTGCAAATGCCGTTTAATATCCAATTCACGCTACTTCGGGAATATCCCCGATAGGGAATTATCACCGAAGGGGAATTATAAATGATAAATGGATCAGTAATGTGTGAGCGTGTGTGTAGTTAATAAAAGTAGGAATATTTTGGAGGCTTAGGAATTCGGGACAGTCCAAAGATCCAAATGAAGAACCAAACGAAGAAGTTCTGACGTCCAGACAAGATTCGGACTCGCATCCGGAATATCAGAACGACGGAACAATAATATCAAGGAGATGATTATGTGAACCAGGTAACGGTAATCGTGTCAGGTGGGTATGGTTACCGCTACCTCGTTAAGATGTTCCGGATGCGAGTTCGGATCTCGCTCGGGCCTCAGAATCTCTTCTCATTTGGTTCTTAGACTTCGAAATGGCAAGCTTTTCCAAAATGTTTAGAATTCGAGTAGTTAAAAGGATATTGCGTTTATGTCATTTACATACTTCGGTTAATATACATACATATATATATACATATATATGTATGTATATATGTATATACTGTATATGTATATATATATTACACATGTATGTATATATATATATTTATATATATATATGTATGTATGTATGTATGTATGTATGTATGTATGTATGTATGTATAACTGAACCACGAAAATATGGAACGTGATGAATACATAAATAAAGACAAAATTTACTAAGTAAAGGACGATAAGTCGAAAGGCCTTGTAGAACTCCATTGTTTCTCTTTCCTTCGTGGATTGTTTCTATATATATATGTATATATATATTTATGTATAAAACATAAATATTCAACAACCACACGTAATTCTTTGAAGCTATTAAAAAGTTAATTGCCTATAAATTTTATCATCACACAAAGAAACTGGGTAACCTCCATCTATACGGGGAATGGGAACCCCCTGGGGAACTCCTCGAGAAGTTTTAAACGAACGGGGCCAAGGTCAGGAGGCCATGTTTTACCATCCCCATTTCTAATTAGAGAAGCGACAACTTCATCTAAATTATTAATGTACTTTTGATTTACAGGTTCCGTAACAGCCTCCTTGAGCTCTTATTTCTGTAAGTTGAAGCCGGTTTTTAATGTTCTCCGCCTTTCTTTGGAGAGATAAATAACTTGCTGACACATCTTGTTAAAGGGAAACCGACGACTTTATTCCAAAACCATAATATACTTTTGTTGTGTTCAGTGATGGGATTCCTGCCGGGTGCTGGAATTATGTATAATTGTGGAAAATAAATTGTCTCTCACGTAATTTCCACGAGATGTTCAATATCAACACTTTTCAGTCTCCTGGAAAGAAATTTGAACGAAGAAAACTGTCTTTTCTTGTTTATGTGTTTATCCGTATTTTTATTATATGCAGACGCGCATATCTATCTATCTATCTATCTATCTATCTATCTATCTATCTATCTATCTATCTATCTATATATTTATATATATATACAGTATGTATATGTTATATGCATACATACATACATACATACATACATACATACATACATACATACATACATACATACATACATACACATGTGTACACATATAGGCTGTCAGTATTTCCTGAAAATAGATGCCAACAATAGCATTCTTCCCCGGGGATTCGAACCGCCGGCCACTGAAGCAGCGGGTCGACTCTTAGTCCGCACAGTTGCAGAGAGCATAAAAGAAGAGGAACTTCAGATGCCACTGCATATGTATGGTGTCGCTGCGGGCACCAGTGCACCCTTAACTGTGATGTCGCCCCCCCCCCCCTCAACACCACCAGCAGTGTGTAGGATTTATGCTTCTCCCAAGTGTGCCCGACTTGATGTACTTATTATCAGCAGGCAGTATCGTTTTAATATAAGGTACTACTGTAGCACTCCTGGTGGGGACTGGGAGGCGTTGAATTTATAGGGATGCATTATTGCCCGCTGTGATTCCATGCATATTCAGTGGCATCTCTAGTTCCTCTCCGTTTACATTCTTTTTCACCTGTGGGTGCTTAAGCGTCGACCTGGTGCTTCATTGGTCGAGTTCTGAACCCCTGTTAGCGTTAGTATATATATATATATATATATATATATATATATATATATATATATATATATATATTATATATATATATATATATATATATATATATATATATATATATATATATATATATATATATATATATCACGATGTACTCAACAAATTAAGAACTCTATTTCCTTTTCCTCTGGTTTCTCCTTCATTTTCATTGTGGAGTACATCGTGATATTTTATATTCGTGATTGGGAAGAATACAACTAAATATATATATATATATATATATATATATATATATATATATATATATATATATATATATATATATATATATATATATATATATATATATATACATACATACATACATACATATACACTGTACTTTTTCCCTTAATAGGGGTTGCATCATTAGATATTAGCTTTTTGTGTTTTTATAATCTTTTTGTGGCGTATTTAACATTACTCCTGCAGCTTATGTTAAATCTTAAGACAGTAATGTACTCTTTTCAACTATTGGAAATGTAGGGACAAATTTCCTTTGGTCACCAGTGTCATGCATCCAGTATGACCTACATGAACATATGGAATCACTTCCAGTTCAGGATTCTGTACTCATTGTTGACTCGATGACCCAACCTTTATTTGTTGCCTCTGAATTACTTTTTCAGGGTATGGATGTTTACTGTGAAACAGGGACTCTCAGCTTCAGAGGAGTTCATTTGAATGTTACCTCCATGTTGTTTGAACCTAGCTTTTCCACAACTGTGAAAATTCTACTTGTGGAATCTACTCAGAGAAAAATTGCAAAGCCAAGGCACTGGATCTGGCACTAGCAGATGTTTCAGCCATAGTTAAGGCACCTGTGACTCCTGTGTCATAGTAATGGACATTTGTATCATTAACGGTAGAATATGACTATCCTGTAAGTATACTGAAACGGAATTCTTTACAAATTGTAATCCATGCTGTTCCAAGGAAACTATCTGGTATCTGCACCAGTGACCAATCTTTGATGATCCATGCAAATGTGTATACTATGATAAATCTACCAAACTTGTCACATGGCGACATTATTACTTCAAGATGAAAATGGAAACTTTGTTGAAGCTCGTTACAAAACAAGTTGAGTTTATGGATTCGTCCAGAGAACCGTTATAATGGTATATTGAAAATGAAATTAAAAGAAATAAATCTGTTTCCTTTTTGTAAGACCAAGGTAAAATCCGCCATCTTGGGACTTAGTGTGTGGACCATCCCTCCCTCATTAGATAATTAAGAGATCTTATTAGCCAAACTTGAGGCAAAGCTGAGCTACTTTATTTGTTTCTTGAGTCTAAGCGGTCTTCTGTTTATGTGCTTCTTCTGATGTTGGTCTGCCTGAGCCACTTTTCACAACATTTCCTTATCATTCCAGGAATTCTACACAATTAGGGTCGTGAAGATCCAATAGTTTTTTCCCCTGAAATATATAGGATACCTCCTCCGATTAAGCCAGTGATGAAGGGACTTGGCTCTGTCTTCCTTTCCCCTCTCTCCCCCCCAAAAAAAAAAATCTAGAGTGCTGCATTTTACAGCATCACGAGAGCAAGCAGAAGTGAAGCAGCCTTTGAGTTTTAACTCATCGCACCCTTATCTGCATTTCTACTGTTTGCATTATGAATCTTTATCTCTCAATAAGTTTGTCCTTCTGTTTGAACACACGGGTAATGCCCACTTTTTAATGAATCACAAACATTTATCCATAAAGATGAAGACAAAGATTACTTAAGTTTTAGCTGTTTACTGTTGTAGTTTATTTTTTCCTACCTTTTTCATTTTTAGCTTATTTTACCTTTGGTAGTCAGTGGTGCATTCGTTGGTATTCTTTATTCATTTCATGTATCCATTATACCCATATATTTTCTCTATTTTTTGTTTTTTGCATTTTACATTCCGTGCTGGGAAAGAATTAGATGACCGCAGTTGATGAAAAGATGATTGCAGTATTTATAGGAATTTCAGACTATCTCCTGTTTTCAATAGATAACTTCATATTTTCTGTATCCATTTGCTTAATGTTTGTTTTTCTTCTCATGTTTTTGAAAATTTACCCGAATCCGCCTCCCTTCGTGTCACCTGTGAAACACTTTTCAGGATTACCATAACAATCTACTTTTAATTTGAGTTCCGCGTTGCGCTGCTTTTTACATTTAGGAGACGACATTTTCAGTAGCTCCATCTATTTAGATTTCCATGAATTTTAACGAGATACAGCGACGCCAGGATTTTTATCATTTCCATTTCAACCCGTATGTTGATATGAACGTACTTGAAAAACGCGGCCGAATAAGTGACAGCATGAGTTTGGATGTCATTTATTTTTTTCATGTATTCAACTTCTCCCAGTTTCACCAGGAATGATTTGGCCAGTTTTCATGCAGCTGATTATTTTGTTCATAGGAGATTTAAATGACATCAAAAGTTAAGTCTATCTTAGTATAACCAGACCACTGAGCTGATTAACAGCTCTGCTAGGGCTGGCCCGAAGGATTAGATTTATTTTACGTGGCTAACAACCAACTGGTTACCTAGCAACGGGACCTACAGCTTATTGTGGAATCCGAACCGCATTATGACGAGAAATGAATTTCTGTCACCAGAAATAAGTTCATCTAATTCTTCATTGTCCGGTCGGAGAGTCGAACGCTGGGCCAACAGTGTGCTAGCCGAGAGCTCTACCCACCCCTCCAATGAAGAACTAATGACATCAAAGGTTCCTCTTGGTCCACAACCGTCTACAGAAGCTTTTCCTTTTGCTCTCCCTCAGTTAGTATTGTAATATTTTTCTAGTTTGAGCCACCCGCATTGAATGCCATTTTACTACGGTGTCTTCCTTTTACACCGCCACACGTGCTGTACCTGTCATTAGTGCGTTAACATTTGGTTTTTGTTATTGTCCTTTTAGATATTCTTCAAACTCTTAAATCAAATTGGGAACTAATTTTCTGGAAACTGCTCTGGGATCCGTCGGTCCCCGTCGGTCCCTGTCGGTTTCCGTCGGTCCCTGTCGGTTCCTGTCGGTCCGTCCCTGTCGGTTCCCGTCGGTCCCTATCGGTTCCTGTCGGTCCCCGTCGGTCCCTGTCGGTTCCTGTCGGTCCGTCCCTGTCGGTTCCTGTCGGTCCGTCCCTGTCGGTTCCTGTCGGTCCCCGTCGGTTCCTGTAGGTTTCCGTCAGTTCCTGTCGGTTCCCGTCGGTTCCTGTCGGTTTTCGTCGGTTCCCGTCGGTTCCCGTCGGTCCCTGCCGGTTCCCGTCGGTCCCTGTTGTTTAACTGCTGTATTTTAGATTTACGAACTCGTATATTTGTCAAGGCATAAAACTATACAGATGCTTCTCAAATGAGATGCTTTTACAATTAAGTTATTTCCGAGGTTGTCCGAGCATCTGTTTGGTCCTACTTTCCCTAGCCTTTATACCAGACAGCCTCAACTGGTCATTTGCCTATCATTATTCCCAAAGGAGGTGCGGACGGTTAGTGACCTCTTCATCAATGAGATTATTATGTGCGTGAATCCCCTAGGAAAATTTACTTGATTGTATTGCATTTTATAGGATATGAGGAACAACTTTTGTGTGGGTTTACCTCACATCAAATTAGTGCTGAAAGCGGCATATATTTTTTTTCTTCGTGGCGCATCTCGAACAAACACAGATCACTGAGCTGAACCTGTGCTTTGTGATTTTTTAAAGGAACTAGAGCAGTTACATCTCCTGTCGATTTCAAAGCAGCTTTGTGTATTCTAGTACTTATATTGGTTTTGGCACCCTCTGTTATAGCGGACACAAGAAACAGTCGGATTATAGCTTTCTCTTGACTCAAGAACTCGTTCCGCAGTTTGATATCAAAGGCCTTATTTACTCTCCCTTTCCTTTTTTTAGACCTAACCTGGCCACCCTTATCCTCTACTGCTGCTATCTTACAGTCAAAATTTCTCCATACTCCTTCCTAGGTGTATGTAACATTGTTGTGAACATATAATTTTTCCACTTTCGTTTTCTGTTACAATGCAGACCAATAAATAGTCTCATCTCTCACACTGGAGCCTTTTGCTCTAAACAAATATGCAGGTCACACCATTATCAGAAACTCGGTCAAACAAGCACCACCATACTCTCGGCGCCTTTCTATTCTTCAACCATTTAATCGCCCTCCATATATGTTCAGCAATCACTTATTCAACCGTTTTGAAGTGCACGCTATACCCTTCCACTCTTTAACCTTTCAGATCTCTCTTCTTTACTGTACATTCAACAGCTCTTCAAATGTTGCATTCTCTTGGTCAATATCACTGTTTTTTTATTTCTTTTATTTTTATTTTATTTGGAGATTCGTTTGTTCAGTAACTTACATCTTCAGATCGTCATTGATGTATTGTCACGGCATTCTGTCTTCTTCATCTTATTCTAATATGCATTTTTTCGTTTTGTCTCATTTATCTAAATTGTTTGTTTTGTTTTGTCTCCACTTTGGATATTCCCTGAGCTAAAATAATAATAATAATAATAATAATAATAATAATAATAATGATGATGATGATAATAATAATAATAATAATAATAATAATAATAATAATAATAATAATATCCTTTATTATTATTATTATTATTATTATTATTATTATTATTATTATTATTATTATTATATACAGTCTATTTTACCAAAATTTAAAAACTGAAAGTAAATATCCATCGCCGAAAATATTCTTGTTTTCTTGTTGCATTTTCGTTTTTCAATTTTCCCTTTTTTTCGGAGACACTTTCACATTTCCCTGTTATATTTTTATCACCTGACATATTTCCACAGCGATAGTCGGGGCCCCTGGACCAGAATTGCCCTATTTTCCCTTATGAAGGGACTGTTAGGTAAATGGCTTGTCATCCTTCCGGGAGGCGCATTAGATAATACATATTCTATGGACACAAAGCCCCATTATTTTTCGGGCTTTATATGCTTTATTTTTATTTTATAGGGAACGTATATACTCTTAGCGCTGATTTATTAGTCAGATTTATTAGTTATTTTATTACTGTTTTCCAGTGTTAGAGTTAAGGTATTTTTTCTTTTGTCCTTGCTTCAGATTTTAAAGGAAAGGATTGGTTGATCTTTTCCTGGTGTTCTATTTACAAAAATAAATGTATTTTTTTTTTAGTTTACTTTGGTACTTCTGACGAGCTTCTTGTGGTTTTATGCCATGTTAATAACAAGGAATTAGCATTTGACCAAAATGCTTTCCCTCCTCAAATTTTACATATTCATATATTCCATTTATTACATATCAGGTTCACTTCAGTATTATTACTGTTTGAATAGGCCTGATTCTGTGCGCGCGCGCGTTTAATGCCAGTTCACGCAATAAATCAATTCATCCCTCCTATGAACTGTTTGAATAAATTTTCTTTTATAAGTCAAAATTTCAATCAGGACGAAATTTACAAATACAACCTACAGCTAGCCTTAAAAAGTTGTAGAGCTGTTCACATCCATTTGCATTCTTAAGAAAAAATTGCAGCGGGATTTTCTCAATGTTTGTCAGCGGCTCCGTCACCGAACCTTTCATACATTTATAAATTTGTACAAGGCAATAATGAATGTGCTTTAATCAAGTGCATTTTTATTCAGCTGTCATAAACATCTTCCTGTAGATTTAGACGCTTTTATCACCGCTGAAGGATGGTGCCGGTGGAGAAGGAAAGAGGTCATTAGTTACTTGAATGACTCCGTATTGTTTGATATTAGTGACTGACGAAGGATAATCTAAATCAGTGGTTCTCAACCTGGGGGGCGCGCCCCCCTAGGGGGGAGTCAGCAATTCCCAGAGGGAGGCGCGAGCCCTTGGGAAAAATAAAAAATTCTCTAATTGTATTCGTTATTCTCTTAACAAGAGTCGCTAAGAAGTAGTATCAAGTATCTCACTAATTCATTCCCAGAAGAATAAAAACACCCTTTCTCTTTCTTTTTTTTTTCATTTGCCTTTAAATCTGGGAGGGAATGTTACTCATAGATGCAAGGAGGGGCGGGGGCGTGGAGGGAAGGACCAACTCTTAGGGGGGGCGTGGTAATAAAAAGGTTAAGAACCACTGATCTAAATAATAACAAGAAGGGAGAAATAGAGGTGTAGCAAAATGTACTTTAAAACTAAACAACCTTTCGAAATGCATGATATAAGGCGAGTGATGGACTCTCTCTCTCTCTCTCTCTCTCTCTCTCTCTCTCTCTCTCTCTCTCTCTCTCTCTCTCTCTCTCTCCTTTGAATATGTACCCGAGAAGGTAATCTCCTGGAGAATAATTACTTGGTGAAGGATGGCATAAGTGATTTCAGAGTTCCTGTGTGTGCGCCTCGATCCAAATATTTGCGACTTCTTAATTCTAATTAAACGTGAAATTAGCATTCAGTATGTCTAATTGACTCATTATATTGACGGTCTTTCAACAGGTGGGCAGAGGAAGGAATACAGAATTACGTAGTCTCTCATTTCTGTGAGCAGAGAAACCCTTCAGATTTTTTTTTTTATTAAAATTGCATAGAGTCTGAACTTTTATATTTTCATTTACCAATGAGTTATTTTCCAGTTCACCCTCCTGTTTTCCTCATATGTAATTTTATTCATGGGTACTTTTCAAATCCTGCTAAAAAATTCAATCATTTTTATAAAGTGGAGGCGGATTTTGTTCGAGAGTTCATTTTATGCATGCTATATAACTAATAATCTCAAATAAGAGTTATGATTCGCCATTGAAAATTGCCGTCTCTTTGTCATTTTGGCTTTTTGTGGGGTGGGGTGGGGAGGGGAAGGGGACTGGGGAGATAGGTTTTTTTTAATCGCTGCATTTTTGTGTGTGTTTGTTTTGTTTGTTTGTTTGTTGTTTAGATTTTCCTTGTTGGATACAGCGACTTCTTTGAAGCCTTTCAGTAAAGACTATACTTTGATCATAATTTCGATACCTACAGTCATGAAGGTTTAGCGTGAAAGCAATCACTTCATTGATGAAACTTTCTGTCAGAGGGGACTTTAAATGGCTTAAGCTGTAGTTATCTTTGGAAAGCTTATGAAGGTAGTCTGTTCTTATGGATAGTGAAATTAAAAAGCCTTGTGCTTTCTAGTTCTACACGTTGGAGTGTTTAAGGAGGGGATTTTCGTGTAGCCTTTTTGATCCACTTAAATGTTGTTGCGTGTCGCTCATTAGCCTTCATGGAAAGACACGAATAACTTCAGCAAGTAAAGCAAATCGTTTTCATTTCTCACTGTTAGCTGTGGATTGTGATGAAGGCATTTGTTGAGCGAAGGTTACATCTAAGATAGCTTGTGATGAATTGCAGAAAGATTTTCATAGAACCTGCTAATGTACCAAGATTTTCAAGTCCCTCTCTCACTCTCACTCTTTGTGATATTTTTGAAGTGAGGTACATGTAATAGATACATTTTTTACATACCGGTTTAACGAAGTATATCAGATTCTCTGAATAACTGACTTATTCATAGATTACAAATTCGAAAACTGACACAACTGCCACTTTGTGAGAATAATTATGCAAAATTTTCTGTACATAACATTGCACATTACTCCCAACAAATTTTCCTTGTCATGTTAATTATTATTGCAAAAAAAAAGAAGTATATCTTAGTTTAACCAGACCACTGAGCTGGTTAACAGCTCTCCTAGGGCTGGCCCGAAGGATTAGATTTATTTTTACGTGGCTAAGAACCAACTGGTTACCTAGCAACGGGACCTTCAGCTTATTGTGGAATCCGAGCCACATTATGACGAGAAATGAATTTGTTATTGCAGGTCCTGTTGCTTGGTGTAAGCATTATTACTCAGTGCATGATAGATTTTTCTCTAGAACTTGAGCTGGGGAGTTTTGGGTACCTAAAGTTCTGCTTGCTGTGTAATCAGCATACATCTTCCTGGTTCCTCCAGGTCCTAACTTGGGTGGAGAGGGATTTGGATGCCGATCATATGTGCTTGTGCAACAACATAGTGATTAGTCCTTTGCCTTTGCTGCTCAATAGCGACCTTTAAAACCTCAAAGGACGCAATTCTCGATTCCTCCAACCAGTTATGTTACTGGAGGATTGGTTTCCCGTGATTGCCAATTCTTAGATACTTACTCTATCGTTAGTTGCTGCTCTGTATACTTCATTATAATGCCAACTACTGGAACTCTACACTTAGGTGAAAAAATCGGTACAGAAGTCTCCTCATTCTGCCGACGATTAGAAAAGTTACTGTCCTTGGTGGCAGCATTCTTAACAGAGCGAGTAATGTTTTCTGTTTAGAATGTAGGCAAATGAGATTTAACAGTCTTTTAAATAATACCGTCATTACAATTGTGGATCCGTGAGCAAAGACGCGGGAGAAGTTTGTTTACAAACTTGACGGTTGATGGAATTGTCTCTGGGGAATTTTGTTTGACAATATTAAAGTTTTGTCATTAAATAATATGACTATTATTTTTACATTATCGATTAGCTTAATCGAGATAGTTTAATTAAACTGGATAACTTTGAGAGAATTGTTATCTTTTTATATAATTTCATCGTAAATGTCTTCATTTGCTGATTGCTATAATTGGAGAACTGCCCGTGCAACAAATAAAGTTGAATGGTAATGTATCGACAGTTGCTGTTATTAATCGCCTTTGTTTCCGCTTTATAATTTTTAGTTTTCTGAAAAGAAAACTATTGTGACGGCTTTGTCTGCCCGCACTTTTTCTGTCCGCCCTCAGATCTTAAAAACTACTGAGGCTAGAGGGCTGCAAATTGGTATGTTGATCATCAGCCATGATCGTGCTTCTGGCAACGATATAGGATAGGCCACCACCTGGCAGTGGTTAAAGTTTCATGGGCCGCGGCTCATACAGCATTATACCGAAACCACCGAGAGATAGATCTGTTTTCAGCGGCCTTGATTACACACTTTAGCGGCTGTACAGAAAACTCGATTGGGCCGAGGAAACTTCGGCGCCTTTTTTACTTGTTTCCACTTGATTATCTTGATAATGAAATGTTACTGACTGGTGCATGTTTCAGGCGCTTCCGATA
Organism: Macrobrachium rosenbergii; assembly: GCF_040412425.1. NCBI lineage: Eukaryota > Metazoa > Arthropoda > Malacostraca > Decapoda > Palaemonidae > Macrobrachium > Macrobrachium rosenbergii. Next base: position 37,966,415 of record NC_089751.1, on the reverse strand, counting down.
TCACCGAAAGAACTTTTAATGAGGATTCCAGGGATATTTGCAGCACGACAAATTTATATAAAAAAAATGAATTATAACGATTTCCTATATTACAGTATTTGCATCATCACGTTCATGTGAAAGGGGCAAATCAAGTTTTAAAAAAGTTACTATGCGTGTCTCAAATAATAAGGGGGCATTTCAAATGATTTAGGGAAGAGAAAAGAAGGCTGAGCATTCTCTGTTCCTCAAAAGTGGATGGTTATATAAGACTGGAAACAGGCCGTGACTGCCACGCACGAAAGGAATCGTTTTCCAGAGTCGGGGTTCATGCAGTCTTGATCAAATTTGCTCTCCTTTCATGTGTCGACGTAACTCGTTTTTCGTCATCTCTCTTCCACCTCACTGCCCTAATACAATTCTCCTCGTATTTTAATAATTTAGTTACATTTTTGTTTATTTATTTTCTAGTGATTTGTTAATTTATCTGTTTTTCTAATAACTGATCTTCTCTTTCTGCATTTCCCATTACCTTCCGTTACCTCTTTCGAATGAAGACCATATTCTTTGGAAGCGTGAATTTCAAGTTAATGGCCCCTGTGTGCTTGTTCCATTTAAATGGGGTTCAACTTCTGAATAATAATAATAATAATAATAATAATAATAATAATAATAATAATAATAATAATAATAATAATAATAATAATAATTGTACCCATAATCATAGGAACACTAGGCACGATCCCAAGGTCCCTGAAAAGGAATCTGGAAAAACTATAGATGCCGAAGTAGCTCCAGGACTCATGCAGAAAAGTGTGCTACTAGAAACAGCGCACATAATGAGGAAAGTGATGGACTCCTAAGGAGGCAGGATGCAACCCGGAACCCCACACTATAAAAACCTCCCAGTCGAGTAGGTTGACTGTGATTGACCAAAAAAAAAAAATAATAATAATAACAATAATTTTTTCTGATTACTCGGCTTACTGACGGATTTCTTATCCCTCACTGTTTTTCTCAGACCTTGATTTAATGACCCTTTTAAAAGTTCAGCAGTGGTCTATCGCTTTCTTATGGGTCTTGATTTCACTTTTATTCCTTTTTATCTTTACCCCAAGCAAGGACATATAAGCTTACACGTCTTCCGTCTGTTTACGTTAGACAGGCAGAAAATCATTGAGAGGGACTGAAATATTTGAGGTGTTTAAATCACTCCTACTTACATATTTGGTTGTATAGCCGTGTTGTAAGGGTGCTCCGCGATGCATTAATCCGTCGGATGTTGAGTATTTCACGGAAGTGTTGTTATGGCTCCTTGAACTGTCTAACTGATGATATTCCACCTACGGCACATAGATGGTTATCATTAACTGACAGTCACTAGCTAGTATGTTATATATATATATATATATATATATATATATATATATATACACATATATGTGTGTGTATGTATGTATGTATATATATATATATATATATATATATATATATATATATATATATATATATATATATATATGTGTGTGTGTGTGTGTGTGTGTGTGTGTGTAAATAGTGTTGCCTGTGCCTGTACAAGGATTTTCAATTATTTCAATGTCACATTACATATGTTCTTTCGAGGGTGTACACGACGTATTATAATAACCTTGAATGCAACAGTAGTCTTATTGATGGTAAAATTTTTAAACTATCTTGAAGGTTGATTGTTTAGGAAAATATTGGATACAGATTCTAACATTTGCCTTTCTTATTAACATAGACGTCGGATCTCCTTTCATTTACTTTTACGCTGTTTTAACTTTGGGTATATATTTTTGTCTGAAAAATATTTGCAGAACTACTTTCACACGGAAAATGCATAACCTCACGCGCAGTATGAAGGTAAATTTTCCTTTGACTTTTCTTGAGGTGAGCATATAAAGGGACTTGTTAAAAAAATAAAGAAATGAGATGAAAGTTTTTTGGCGCACTCTAGTGTTGTTAGCGATACTAGAAGCATTTCAACAACGGTCGAAATTAACTTCAAATGGGATTTGGGAGATGAACAAGGGGAACTGTGATGACCTAAGCACTCCCACCCACCAAAAAAAAAAAAAATTGACATTTTTGTTCTTGTACAGAATTACGTTTCACCATTTGCAGATTCACCGTTACCAGAAGGGGCAGGAATGGTTAATGTGCGTTGCTTCTTGAATGGATTTCAGTTCGTAGGGTTACAAGGCGTAACCTACCAATAGGTGAGTGGGAACTTGAATGCAATGTTTAGCAAATGCATACGTATGGTCATTAGACATAGATATCTAATATACTAGAGAACTGCTGGTGTTGACCTCTCCTCTCACAATATGTAAAATTTCGCCAATGCCTTTTCCTTATTTCCTCGAATTAAAACATCTCTATTCTTGATTCTGTTGAGCACATATGCAGTTACCTTATATAACTTTCGTTATATAAGGCAACGGTATACTGCAGAAGACAGTTTTGAAAGCTGCTGTACATGTTTCATCTACATCAATTTTACCCCGTAATTTTTTCCGGCCTTCCGTATTATATACCATATTCTTCGATTATGCAAGAACTTGTATTCTTATGCAACTATTTGATTTAAGCAAGTTTTATCATCTGTTTTATTGGAACCGGTACCACATCTTCATTCTGAATGGTCAGTGTGTCGTTGTAGTAGAAACGACATCTTCATTCTGATTGGTCAGTGTATCGTTGTAGTAGAAACCACATCCTCCTTCTGATTGGTCGATGTATTTCGCTATAGTAGGAACCACATCTTCATTCTGATTGGTCAGTGTATCGTTGTAGTAGGAGCCACACCTTCATTCTGATTGGTCAGTGTATCGTAGCAAAAACCACATCATTCTGATTGGTCGATGTATTTCGCTGTAGTAGGAACCACATCTTCATTCTGATTGGTCAACGTATCGCTGTAGTAGAAAGTTAACATAACATTCTGTACATATATTTTCAAATATGTATTATCATGATTCTTAATTGAATATAAATGAAAAGATACGCCGTTAAAATATGATAACTGTATGCATACGTCATCACGGGGATGGTTAGGCTTTTGCGTTTTGAAGCCTTTGATATTTAACAGTATAACCTGAAATGACGGCGTGTAAGCGACTCCTCTCATTTCGTTTTCTTTGTCATGAGCTGCCATTCCGTGGGGGAAATGGAGTTAGCGAATGTAATTATGAATAATTTTGGCGCGAGAGAACCAAATTAGGTAGTCAAATATGTTGAGCTGAATGGGTTTTGCTATTATTGTGAGCAGTATTGCATTCCTTTTAGGAGTTAGTAGATACCTGTGTTTACCTTATACCATGGACTTGAGTTAAAAGAATATGCTGGAGGGGCGTTTCTTAAAAATATTTAATTTTGTTTTTTCTGTCTCTCCCGTTCTCAATATGCTGTCATCTCATTGCCAAAAAAATCTTGTTTTGGGTTTTTATATTTCTGATTAACGCAATATGTTGCAAATGAGAAATATTTTTAACTTTAATATGAAAAACTGTTAAATCACGGCTGATAGAGGAATTTGGTTTATTGTGTTAAAGTGCTCGCAAGCCTTCAGAGACTGGTAAAAAATTTTTTTAGATATAGCGGCAAGAAAGCAAATGTTGTAGGTTAAAAAAAAAAAGTCCAATTTTCATAAATTCAAAAGTTATTATCCTTTCGTTTTTTTCACTTCATAGCATAGGACATAGGTAATTGTCTCCGACAAGGTTGATGTTTTTTTTATTCGGTTTGTGTCTGTGTGCTTTTGTTTGCTTTTATTTTGTTTATGGTTAACAGGATTACGAAAAGTGTCATGTAGGCGGATTTCTGCGATTATTTTTGGGAGAGATATAAATGTACCCGCAAATGCGCTTTTTTTCTTATTTGGTAATGAATAATGATCATTCTAAAAGGAATTTTCCCGGGTCCTTTGTCTGAAAAGAAAGGAACAGTGAAGCGATTTGGTAAGAAAATTATATATATTCGAGTCGTTGGCTCGCGCTACTCGGGCTGGAACCTGGCGCTGGTGTCTCCCCTACCCTCCCGTTCCCCTACCTACCCCGCCACACCCGGGGCGGACAAACAGCTTTGCAGGAGGAGGGTGGATGTCTCCCCTACCCTTCCGTTCCCCTACCTACCCCGCCCCCACCCGGGATGGACAAACCAGCTTGCAAGGAGTGGGTGGCTGTGTCATGTCTCCCCTACTGTCACCCGGGGGAGGACAAACAAGGTCCACTCGGATTTCATTTTTATAGATTTTTGTTTAATTCCAAAATCAACTTATTCCAGCTTTAACTTCAGATGTTTTTGCTTGACCCGTGAACTTTCAAGAGAATGGAGTTGTTATTTTCCATATTTTTTTGTGAATCGTAGGATACCCGCCAGATTCTTTTGCCGTGTTATCTGATAAAAATATGATCTAAGACTGCGTCATTTTATCTTTGCCATCAGTTTTAAAAAAAAGAGCAAAATTGTGTTGATTTCTTATATAGCACACCTGAAGAAACAGGTGCATATAGTAAAATAAAGGGCCAGAATACAGCGCTAACAGGGGAGACTTCTGTACCGAGTTTATTGAAAATATTTGCTTCTCTAGCAAGAGGGGATTTTATTGGCAAAACGCTCCGCAGGATGGAGCATTCTTGTGCATTATGAGAAATGCTCGTCGTTGCAGAGGAAAAGACTGGTATTCCTTAATGAAAGGGAACGCTCATAGTGAAGGAAAAGAAAGTGTCTGTAGAAATGACTTTAAAAGTGACATTTCAAGAATTCAGTACAGATTTAACCTTTCGACGATTTTGTACCTTTTGTCACCAAGTTTTTTTTCAATGATGTAGTTAAGTATTAGGAAGAATAATTACACAGCAATTTGGTTTAGAATGTTATGGAATCTTACCAAGAAAAAATTACAAAAAAGTAAAGATGTCATGGGAGGCAAGAACTTAATATTAAAGTCGTTTTAAAATAATGTCTCATTTATAGTGCGGAATCTTAATACCGAAAACTTGCAGTAGTAGTCAGTTTGTTAAATAATAATCATTACTCTAGCAAAATAGATCCTGACAAAATATCTAGAAATAATAGTCAAGTGTCGCTTTACTATTTTGACGCTACGCTTGATCATATCTAAATTTTTTCCGTATGTTCTGAATAGTGGGCTATATTTTCTTCTCATCGAATTTTTCAGAGAATATCTATCTCCTTTAAATAAGACCTCCTGAACAGTTGGCCCTGAAGTCAATATTTGGACAGTTGCATCAACTTTAATATAATATCTGAAAACCCTTAAGAGAAGGACCAGAGACTTTCGAGTTTGACGGCTCTTGAGACCTGAGTAGGTCTCTCAGTATCGAGACTCTTAACACAATCATTCTGATACTGCCAACATAATACCATTTCTATTGCATTATTAGTATGACTTTTGATATGAATTATTTTTTTCTGTTACTGTTTCTAGTTTCATCTAGTTTTTATGTTACTGTAACCTTGTCAGGAATACTGACCTTAGTTTGTTGAGGAAACAATACTAGACTATCAGATATGTAGAGCATCTGAAGGGCAAAGTAAATACCATTTTGCTCAGTGATCATCATCATCATTATCATCATCATCATCATTCATTTCGCTGAGCCACTTGAAGTTCAGGTAAGCGGTGAGTATTCAGCGTTATAGTTGAGAGAGAGAGAGAGAGAAACAGATTCTCTTCTGATATTCGTAGGAATTGGGACGTGAGGTGTATGTAATTATTAGACGTACTAGAATTAATTCTGGAACATATTTGGTGGCCATAGCAAGTCGTTCAGAACACCACAATTCTTACTATACGTTATGAGAAAATATTCTGAGGAATGAATGCAGCTTTTGGAAAAAGTTGGTGTGCTTTGGCTAATAAATTTAAATAATCAAATTAAGCAGATTAACACCTGGATGTAATCATCTGTAATAGCTTGGCCAACTTTTGCTTTCTTAAGTAGAACTGGTCTGATTTGAGTTTGTGAAATATTTGATTACTGTTTCAGTTTGTTAAGTAATTTTAAGTAGTATTTGCTCTTTGTGATGAAGCCTCCTCATTTAGTTTTCTGTATTTTGTCAGGGCGTTTGGAAAGAGTTAATTGATCATTGATGCTAGCACAAGCAATTAATTGTTTCTCTGTCTTTCTCTTGTCGAGTGACGCCCTCACCCTCTCTCCTCGGGGAGTTTACGTCTTGTCCCGTGAAAGACGGACAAAAGATCTGTTTTTCTGAGCCGTTGAAGGAGGTTGCGTTGGCTGGCTTTAGAGGAATTGCCTATCTCCTGTTGCTGCGATAGCATACTGCTATTGATTGAGGATTACCTGCCCTTGTCGTGATTGCAGCTTTGTGGCACCGTTTATCCTTCTATTGGAAGGATCTTTGCACCATTTCGCCCGCTCTGGCCCAGTTTATAGCCAGGGGGACCTCTCTCTTAGTCGGTAAGGTGCTTGTGACCTTTTAAATCGTCAGCTAGACTTGATCACGGCATTTTAGGCATTACTTCTGCTGTTTGGACCCGTTTATCCCTAAAAGCCAGGGATTATCTCCAGACGTGGAGATTTATTGTCTTAAGGAGACCTTAAATTTGAGTTATTCATTTAATTACTAGTCATTTCTCTCTCTCTCTCTCTCTCTCTCTCTCTCTCTCTCTCTCTCTCTCTCTCTCTCTCTCTCTCTCTCTCTCCTTGCTCTTTTAACGGCAATGATGCCCCACTGCTAGGGTGTAATCACAGTGCCAAATCATTGCAGAGCGGTTTTGTTTAACCAGCAATGAGCGCCTTCCTTCTGCTCATTGACACTGCTCACCAAATCTTTAAGATGTCTGGGTAGGTTCTCCGCGTTTCACGAAGTCTTGCATGGCTCGAAAGCTGAGGATTATAAGAATACTTAGTTCTTCAAGCAAGTTTTGACTTCTAGTTCGTCTTCTGAAGGATCCCTCAAATAAACATTGACGATTTTGCCTTGCACAATGAGTGGTATGTTGATGGTTCTCTGAAAGCTGTGCATTTTGTTCACAAACCATGATGATCGAGGGGGAGGTGGAAGGGGAGGGGAGAGGGCAGGGTCAAGGGGGAGGGGAAGGGAAAGGGGAGGGGAGGGGAGGGGTGGGACACACACGCACACATACACACACATACACAGAAAGGCAGCCAAGGAAATTAATATAATAATAGAAGGGGAATTGGAGGGACACACACAACACACAGAAAGGCAGCCAAGGAAATTAATATACTAGACAGAAGCTCAGAGAAATTTGAGATCCTTGTTCGTATCATTATTTTGGTGTGTGGCCAGAGCCCTCATTCAGTATTATGTTTCACTGACTGTTGGATTGCTAGTTCTTCTAGTGTCGTATGGATGACACTTTTTTCATTCTCTTCCCATTTCTTCAATTATTTTAAGCCATTCTTGTCTTGTTTCTGCTTTTAGCAGCAATAAATATATGTTATTCATATGGCTGGATACTAACACCGTGCTATTGCTCACGGCTGGTATGCCTTTAAATTCTAGGGCTTCTTGAGCATCAGTTAGCTACTGGCAGTGATGACTATCATTAGGCTATTTTAATTATTATTATTTTTTTATTAAGGGTTTGGCACTCGAAGGAATGACGTTCTGATTCACTGCAGGTGCTAATGTTTCTTGTGTTAGCAACCTTTTAGCTTACTCCGCCACTGTTAGCATTTTGTAAATTTCTTTTCTGGTTACTGTGGTAGGGTGAAGTCCTTTGCAGTGTGAACGCTTCACCTAAGTATTTTGATATGCTTTGCAGTGTTAATACTTTACAAAACTGTTTTGTTATATTTTGAAGTGTAAATATTTCCCCTTAGTATTATTATTTTAATATACTTTGCAGAGACTTCATCAAAGTATTTTCACTTGTAAATTTGACTTTGTTGCTGCGTCAGTTCAAATCGTTTGATTGATTTTTCTTATTAGTTTAGCATTTGAAGAGTGTTATGTATAATTCAGGTTTTTTTTAACCCTCTGCGTGTGGCACTGCAGGCTTCGCTTGACATGTATGTCCTGAGTCCAGGACCTGCTAAGGAATGGCTATTTTGAACGCGCAGTCCTCAGTTCTTTTCTTAAATATAGATAAGATTTGAATTTTCACTCGAAGCATATATAGCAGCACTTGGATTTTGATAACTCTTGTCACATCTAGCTTACATGAGAAATAGTCTTTCCCGTTTTGTCTACGTCCTATGCGACATCCATTCATAAAAAAAATATTTACATATCCCTCCGTAGGGGGGTAGTGCCGTCGTTGCACCTCATGCGGTGCACTGTAGGCATTACTTAAGGTTCTTTGTAGAGTGCCTTCTGCCTCTAGCTGCAATCCTTTTCGTTCCTTTTATTGTACCTCCTTTCATATTCTCTTTCTTCCATCTTACTTTTCACCGTCTCCTAACAATTGATTCATAGTGCAACTGCGAGGTTTTCCTCCTGTTACACCTTTCAGACCTTTTACTGTCAGTTTCCGTTTCAGCGCTGAATAGCCTCATAGGTCCCAGTGCTTGGCCTTTGGCCTAAATTCTATATTCAGTTCAATTCAACTCACATTCTTTACATCCTTTGTTTTTCTGGACAGAAAAGATGCACTGACATCTCAACTTAGCCGACCTCAACTTGGCGGGCATCTGTATTTATCAGCAACATTATGACTATTTTTTGCTATGTTACCATGGTAGAAGTGATACATTTTCAGATAAATCTCTTAAAGTACAAGGTACTTTAGGTTAAGAAAAGTTAGGTATACCTTAGTTTAACCAGACCACTGAGCTGATTAACAGCTCTCCTAGGGCTGGCCCGAAGGACTAGACTTATTTTACGTGGCTAAGAACCAATTGGTTACCTAGCAACGGGACCTACAGCTTATTGTGGAATAACTATGTGTAATTGCTTTTAGCTATAAGACATTCAGAAAATATTCAAGTGAAGGCTACAATACAGGAACTTTGCGACTTAACGGACTGAGTTACATACCAGAAAGCCAGACCTCCAAATTGTCTGTTGAGTAGAGGTGCTGCTGCACCTTGTTTCACTCCCTTCCAATGTTGATGCTGCTTTGTTATTGCAAAGACAATGACATTATTTCCGATCTTCTTTTTAGCTATCAAATTTCATTATATCACGAGCATTCATACAAATACCTGACTCACAACTCCTATTTTGGGCGTTATCTTTAGGCTTATCAGCAACATTATGACTATTTTTTGCTATGTTACCATGGTAGAAGTGATACATTTTCAGATAAATCTCTTAAAGTACAAGTTTATTAATCCTAGATTTTTTTTTATTCGACACACTAGTATTTTAATTCCTCATTGTCCTTTTAGTATCCCCAAATTGCTCTGAATAATTTATACAGAAACGCATTTCGCTCCCATTTTTAATTGATTTTTCCAGATATTAATTGAGTTGTCAGTAAACAAAGCTTTCACCTGTCACACAGATCCACAACAAGCACTCAAATAACCCAGACCGCACCATATTTTGCTGGTTATCCCAGTTTCGTGAACCTGTAACGATCAAAAGCAGCTTACTACAAGTAATTAATTACATACAAATAAAACATATGTTGAACACAGGTCAACAGTGCCGTTGATAATGGAATTACTGAATGGCAGGATGGACAAAGAGAATTCATGAATGACTGAATTAACTGAGAGAGAGAGAGAGAGAGAGAGAGAGAGAGAGAGAGAGAGAGAGAGAGAGAGAGAGAGATTCAGTCAATAAAAAAAGGAAAATTTTGTTGAATTGCGTAGGTTCAGTCTAGAGAGAGAGAGAGAGAGAGAGAGAGAGAGAGAGAGAGAGAGATTCTGTCAGTATAAAAGGGAGAAATTTGTTGAATTATCTAGGGCTCAATTAAGCAAGCCTGAGAGAGAGAGAGAGAGAGAGAGAGAGAGAGAGAGAGAGAGAGAGAGAGAGAGAGAGAGAGAGAGAGAGAGTAAACTGCTAAGGAAATTTGTTGAATATTCTAGGATTTTAGGCAAGCCAAGTAAGATACAGGATTTTGTGAGACTCCCAATTGCAGTGGTAATTCCATACACTACCTGGGCAGATTTATAGTCTTTCAGAATTGTGTTGTTATAAATTCGTCGATCTTCTGTATTTGTTGAACAAATATATAGTTATAATTGATGTTATCATCGATAATTGACCAAGATGTACAGCAGTGTTAGTATAATCGATGTTTTCCCTTGAAGCATTTTAGTTATTATTGGTGTTATGTTTAAAATTAGAGTTATTCCCTTCGGTATCTGACTAAAAATAAATGTTATTTTCCTCGGTGTAGACTAAAAAGTTGTGATTTTCTTATGTATGTTTTGCAGGAATGTAGTGTTACTTAAAACAACTATAGTTTTATTACTTTTTTTTTACATTTTCAACAAATAAAATCCTCAGAATACAAGTAACAAAAGATATCATGTGCCTAACGAGTTGGCTAGAATTCTTCTCTTTCTTCTTCTTCTAAGCTTAACCCCTAGTCGGGGTAGCTGTTATTAATGAGCCTTTTCCAGGTGTTTCTAATGTCCTTTCGCTTATCCTTGTGTCTCCCATCCTCATGTCTTCTCGATTGCCGTCTCTCCATCTTATTAGATCCACCTCTTCTGTGCCCCTTCACTCTTTTGTCTGTTTTCAGCCAAGGATAAGATACTCGTATACTTGTCTCTTTGCTGTGGTAAAGTCTCGATTTGTTGATTTATTATTAAAGCATATTATGATCAGTCGCAGCGAAAGGCAAAAACAACTTATCCAGCACGGTCTCTTAAGTTACTTTTTATAAACTCATGTTGTGGCTCAGTAGTTATAACCCCACTCGCTCACCCAGGTCCAGAGTTCACTCTCGTGGAAGGGAAACAACTTTGTGTTGTTTCTGAGAAAATCCGTCGTGCTTCTTCCTGAGTAGTGAATTTGGTACGTAGTGGATAGTCGACTCTGATGGGTTGCAGCCTGTGTGGAATAATTACATATATATATATATATATATATATATATATATATATATGTACATATATATATATATATATATATATATATATATATATATATATATATATATATATATATATATATATGTATGTATAATATATATGCAGGTATATTAGAATATAAAAAGAGCCATTGATCTGGAGACATCTTACACCTAGAGAAGCATTGTTTTACCCTTACATGCAGTCAAGTGTGTCATCTTGTCCCAGAGCGCCCATCTCTTTCTTTAGGGCATAAATATTTCAACCCCGTGAATGTTATTTGATCAATGAAAGGTTCAGCCACAGTGGAAGGGCCGAGTTTTTACGCAGTTAAAAATCAAGGTTACATTTTAAATTTGTTTCAGGTTTTGTATTCATATCTGTCAATCGCAATAAGAAAGAATTATTCTAAGGTAGATTAAATCTGTTCAAGTGAAAGGAAATCGTATTTCCTTGCTCAGTTTACATTTTCAGTTAAAATATATCCATTTTTTCGATTTTTCGGCTGCCGAATTCCTTAAAATTGTCACAGTTATCTGTTAAAACAAGGATGCTGTATCCGTCTTTAGATTTTGGAATCATCTCAGAATCTCCAAATCTGCTTTACTTGCCATCCACAAATCTTGAGGTATTTTGTGGACTGAGACAGGCAGACCGGAGGTAATTTTTAAGGTTGAATAAATATAGTTAGGTGTGTAATACACATGCGGTATACCAGAGGCTATGTAGGCGTCTATAGATGGATGCCTAAACGATTTCTGGAAGTCTGTATAAAAATAATTAAAAATAAACAAAGTGACTTTGAGAACGAAACTTAATTATTTCTTGAATAATGGAATTTCTTGAGGGATGAAAAGGGATGGTGTGTAAATAGAGTCAGTGGTACACGAATTTACAAATAAAAGATTGGTAACGTGTTGGCCTCGTATCCTCGGGGACCAGCGTTCGCTCCCCGTCAAGGAGCGGATAGTGAGACTGTCCACTGATTGGTTACTGCCATGAGTGACGACATGGGGGGTGGGGGGGTTACCCGGCTGACGTCCGCCTGAGAGGCAACAGCCTGTGGGAGGACTGAAATCAACAACTTTAACTTTCAACTTTTAACTTAAATATAATCGTTTTCGTATTTATTATTTTAGGTATTTCCCCATTATGTCGAAATCAAACCTGTAGTGAAATTAAAGGTTTTATGGACCCTTTTAATGAGAGGTCAGAAAATTTCAAATGGTTCATTACTGTATACTGTGTTGTTACTTTAGTTTATTACCTCCAAGGAATCGCAGTAAAAGGGAAATTTCTGTGAATTAAATATTTGCACTTTTTAAACCAGAACTTTCGAATCAGGAAGTTCTTCCCATTATATAGTTTCTCTTCCGATTTATTGAATATTCTTAAACGTTATTCACGCTCTGTGTTCTCGGAAATGTTTGCAATGGATTTCTCTAAAGAGGAGGAACTCTGTCAGAGAAATGTAAGGATGTTATTTCGCCTCTTGTTAAAGAATCAAAACTCTTTTCGTTTGCGACAAAAATATTCAGCTACAGGACAGATATCATAAAGTCCTGTCCGTATGGGGTGGGGGTTGGGTGGCGCGGTGGTGGCGGGGGCGCCGCTAATGCAGTCAACAGGCCTTACTAAAGGGTGTTAGCAGCATCCCTTTGACCCCGAGAGGCATCCACTTTTTCGCCTCTTACTTTGGCTCCTTTCCCGCTTCCATACTTCAGTCTTGCTGTCCAACGCCTCTAACTGTTATTTATCAGTTCAACTGAAGGGGTTTCTCCCAGTTTCACCTTTAGATCCTTGCACTTCATCCCCTTCGTTTTCTGGATCTCTCTGTCTTGTTGTCCAACCGCTCCAACTCCCACGTAACCACAGTGGCAGAGGTCTTGATAACCTAAAACGGAAAATGACATTAAGTAATTGCTTTCGTTAATACTTAAGTAGTTCACCATTCTGGTTGAATGAAAGAATCGTAGATTTTACGCGAAGTATCAAGTAAGGTATTTTGGCATTACTTCAACTGTTGGTGTTTTATACTCTTGAGATTCTGTCAACATCGTACGTTTGAAATTGTAGTTTGAAGCAACCAAAATTACTTAAATGGCGACATGTTTGCGTATCAGTATACTTTCCAGTTGACCCCTTGTCCAAACCTTTTGCCCAATCTGACTAGATGAAATGAACTAATACAACTCGAAGTGATTTGTATTTGGGAAAAGAAAAAGAAAAGAAAAAATGTAGTTGTGATATCAAGAAATAAAATGCATTTCTGTGGATCGTTTCCAGTGGACTGCTTATTTTTAATTTATTTACGTTCTGGTAGCAATCACACTTTTTCCATCAATAGATTTTAGGAGGTAGAGTTTTTAGGGAAATAATCTTGTTCTTTGCTATTCATCATATTTTTCCCCATAAGTTTTGCCTGACAGAATTTGATAAGCTTAAGCTGCTCGTCTTTATTGATGCTAATGTTCCTTTGAGTGGCGTTTTTTTTTAGTTATTTTAAAGTAATTATATTGATTACAGTTTAATAGTGAGTTTCAGAAGCGACGGCAGGCAGCAGCTTGCTTTCTGAGAAGTCTTTGGAGGGAACGCATCCAGCCACAGAGTTCTGCACGGATCAATGGAGGATCAAAGAAGCGGGAACTCGAGTAAATGTAAATTGGTTTTGAATAAAGCCTTAGATATTGTTTCCAGAACGTAAAATTGCCTTTGCCCTTGATGATCCTTTCAGTTCAGTATTTCTCCCGTTCAGTTTTCGTGTTGTTTTACCTTTGTTCTCGACTTCCTTTGGGAAGGTGCACTTGCGTCAGTGTCTTTGTTGTTTCTTACGTTGAGCAGCATAAGGTCAAGATTTCCCTTGGCTTGTAATCTTAATTTGACTTTTCATAACATTTTTTTTTTTTATCCAGAGACCATTTTATTGTCTCGTACAGAGAAGTTTGTCTTGAAGTGAAATGTTTATTTCACGTTAAAGTCTAATAATGTGGAGTATGTTTTCGTTGCAGATCAGAATACTTTGGTCACGCATTTTAAGGTAGGAATCAAGAGTCAGAACCCTCGTACATTGAAAACAAGGTGAAGGATTTTGCTCTTTCAATTTGAAACATTGTAATAAATACTTGAGCGTTAAGTATTATTAGTGTCAGAGCTATTTTACTTTAATCCTATAAAAGAAGAAGAGGAAATTTTCAGTTTCATTTGAAAGTATACTTTCCAAGAATCGTGACTGCATAAGAACAATCGCTACTCAATCCTTGTTCTGCAAAACCTAAACCTAAAAACAACTTTGCCCTTTTGTGAAAAGTACATTAATAAATTGATTCTACCGTTAGGTATGCAAGCTACCACAATCAATGTATTTAAGGCGTGATATGTAATATTATCTGAATGTTCTGTGTCAAATGCAAGTATTTTATTCCATCAGAAGACCTAACCTTCGTCAAAGCAATTCCTTTTGTTATTTTGATATAAGCTGATTCCTCCCGATACCGACAACCCCCCATTTGGCTTTGTTGAGTTAGGCTTACCTAAAGAACAACAAACCTTATTACTTTATTTCTATTGAACTTTTTGACATTTTTCTTTTGCGTTGGGAAAACCCTGACCACTGACATCAAGATGGTGGACACAGATAGTATTAGTAGCATGTCTCAAGCTTGGTAAGTTTTTCTAAGTAAGAATTTCATAAAAGACAGTTTGGATTACAAGGCGCATCGTCTTGATTCTTAGAATCTCCACCTAGTTCCTACATTTTTTTCTAGTGTTCTGAATGTAGTACGTTATCCAAGATCTTACACTCTGCTGTTTCACTTCTCTAGTTTCTATATACTTAGTTTATTTATACAGACTCGCTCACACACACATATATATGTATGTATGTATGTATATATATATATATATATATATATATATATATATATATATATATATATATATATATATAATATATATATATACACATATATACATATACATAGTATATATATATAAACACATATATATACATACATACATACATGCGTGCATAAATATAGTTATTTAACATATTCGCCTCTTTCTCGCGGGGGGGCGGGGCTCCAGAGGGTGTTACCCTTTTGCTTTCAGCGTGTATTTTGGGATGAAGTTTGCTAGCAACGCGTCATTCCTGTCTTTGCTTGTGGGCCAGCACACTTGACTAACAGGTCAGGTCAGGTCAACAAAATCAGATTGAATTCACCATAACACGTTCAGAACTCCGCCGTCGAAAACTGGCCTCCCAGTGATGTTCCATGTATCATGGCTATTTTACCACGCACATATATATGCATAAATATATATATGTACACATACATATGTATTATGTATATATATATATATATATATATATATATATATATATATATATATATATATATATATATATATATATATATATATTTATATCATCAAATATAAAGAGCCCATAAAAACGCCAAAATGTAGACAGTAAATGCTATATTTCATTACTTGCCTGAAGAGAGAGACACTTGGTCTCTGAAATATAGCATTTACTTTCTACCGGTACATTTTGGCGTTTTTATGGGCTCCTTTATTTTTGAATGAATTCTGTTTTAGCGGAAAATATTTCACGGTCATATATATATATATATATATATATATATATATATATATATATATATATATATATATATATATATATGTGTGTGTGTGTGTGTGTGTGTGTGTGTGTGTGTGTGTGTGTGTGTATGTGTGTGTGTTTATGTGCCCGTAATTGACAAAATATTTTTACGTGACTTACTAATGCATTTGTTTGTTCATTCTGCATGCGAAAAAACCGTATTCGTTATGACACAACTGTTTGGTATTCGGCACTCTCTTTTCGTCAGAGAAAATCTCTGTTCTGGGAACGGAATTTATTACTTACGATCATTAGCTTACTGCATTGCCAACTGTTAATGATCCCAGCATTAGAGAGAAGAGCATTTAATTGTCGTAATACTCGTTAATTACTAGAGCAATGAGATTCTTAGGGAATTTTCCAGCATTATTAGAAAACAAACTTTAAAAATGAGAGCTAAAGGATTAAGGAAATAACACGCACGCATTCTTTTGTATGATTTTACTAGGGATTATACCCTAGCTAAAAGAAATATTTTTTTTTTTTGTAATCCGATAAACATCAGCGACAAGCTTCTTTTTGTTTTTATTCATTGCAGGTAATCGGTTTTAACTTTTTTCTTCAGCTGTAATTTTGCAGTAGATTATGCTCTTAAAGGGAATGTATTCTTGACGTCATCGTGACGCTAGCACGTGACGTAATCCATTAGTTTCGGAATGACGATATGTGAAAAGGATTTTCTTAAGATTAAACGTGAAAACTTGAGACCGAACCATGGACAGATTTTTGTACTGTAACAGATTAGAATTATTTTTCGACTTCGCGGCGCGATTGGTTGCACGGCGGAAGAGGAATTATTCTTTTTAAGGTTTCAACACGAAGTTCTGTCCGTGCATTAGGTTATTAGCCTTTTATTGGTGGCAGTTGACGATGTTTTACTAATTTTAATATCACGGATGTTTCCGATTTCATTGGATATTATCAGAAATGCACCAATTTTCACTGAATGTTATCAGGAATGTATCAGTTTTCATTGGATATTATCAGGAATGCACCAGTTTTAAATGGATACTATCAAGAATGTACCAGATTTCATTGAATATTATCAGGAACGTACCAATTTTCATTGGATATTATCAGGACTGTACTAGTTTTCTCTGGATATGATCAGGAATGTACCAGTTTTCACTGGATATTATCAGGATTGTACCAGTTTTCTTTGGATATTATCAGGAATGTATCAGTTTTCATTGGATATTATCAGGAATGTACCAGTTTTCATTGGATATTATCAGGAATGTACCAGTTTTAATTAGATAATATCAGGAAAGCACCAGATTTCATTGGATATTATCAGGAATGTACCAGTTTTCATTGAATATTATCAGGAATGTACCAGTTTTCATTGGATATTGGAATGTACCAGGTTTCATTGGATATTATCGAGAATGTACCAGTTTTCATTGAATATTATCAGGAATGTATCAGTTTTCATTGAATATTATCATGAATGTACCAGTTTTAATTTGATATTATCAGGAATGTACCAGATTTCATTGAATATTATCAGGAACGTACAGTTTTCATTGAATATTATCAGGAATGTACCAGTTTTCATTGGATATTATCAGGAATGTACCAGTTTTCATTGAATATTATCAGGAATGTACCAGTTTTCATTGGATATTATCATGAATGTACCAGTTTTCATTGGATATTATCAGGAATGTACCAGTTTTCATTGAATATTATCAGGAATGTACTAGTTTTCATTGAATATTATCAGGAATATACCATTTTTCATTGGATATTATCAGGAATGTACCAGTTTTCATTGGATATTATCAGGAATGTACCAGTTTTCATTGGATAACGTTAGGAATGTACCAGTTTTCATTGAATATTATCAGGAATGTACCATTTTTCATTGGATATTATCAGGAATGTACCAGTTTTCATTGCATATTATCAGGAATGTACCAGTTTTCATTGGATATTATTAGGATGTACCAGATTTCATTGGTTATTATCAGGAATACACCAGTTTTCATTGAATATTATCAGGAATGTACCAGTTTTCATTAAATATTTTTAGGAATACCAGATTTCATTGGATATTATCAGAAATGTACCAGTTTTCATTGGATATCATCAGGAATGTACACTTTTCATTGAATATTATCAGGAATGTACCAGTTTTCATTGGATATTATCAGGAATGTACCAGTTTTCATTGGATATTATTAGGAATGTAACAGATTTCATTGGTTATTAT
Source organism: Macrobrachium rosenbergii (assembly GCF_040412425.1). Taxonomy (NCBI): domain Eukaryota; kingdom Metazoa; phylum Arthropoda; class Malacostraca; order Decapoda; family Palaemonidae; genus Macrobrachium; species Macrobrachium rosenbergii. Next base: position 37,948,555 of record NC_089751.1, on the reverse strand, counting down.
CAGGAATGCACCAATTTTCATTGAATATTATCAGGAATGTACCATTTTCCATTAAATATTTTTAGGAATGTACGAGATTTCATTGGATATTATCAGAAATGTACCAGTTTTCATTGGATATCATCAGGAATGCATAGTTTTCATTGGATATTATCAAGAATGTACCATTTTCGTTGAATATTATCAGGAATGTACCAGTTTTCATTGGATATTATCAGGAGTGTACCATTTTTCATTGGATATTATCAGGAGTGGACCAGTTTTCATTGAATATTATCAGGAATGTATCAGTTTTCGCTGGATATTATCAGGAATGTACCAGTTTTCATTGGATATTATTAGGAATGTACCAGTTTTCATTGGATATTATCAGGAGTGTACCATTTTTCATTGGATATTATCAGGAGTGGACCAGTTTTCATTGAATATTATCAGGAATGTATCAGTTTTCGCTGGATATTATCAGGAATGTACCAGATTTCATTGGTTATTATCCGGAATGTACCAGTTTTCATTGAATATTATCAGGAATTTACCAGTTTTCATTAAATATATTTAGGAATGTACCAGATTTCATTGGATATTATCAGAAATGTACCAGTTTTCATTGGATATCATCAGGAATGTACAGTTTTCATTGGATAACGTTAGGAATGTACCAGTTTTCATTGGATATTATCAGAAATGTACCAGTTTTCATTGGATATCATCAGGAATGTACAGTTTTCATTGGATAACGTTAGGAATGTACCAGTTTTCATTGGATATTATCAGAAATGTACCGGTTTTCAGTGTAAATTATCAGGAGTATACCAGACTTCATTGGATATATACATATAAAGAATGCACCAGATTTCATTGGATTGTATTAGGAATGTAACAGATTTTAATTAGTTATTATCAGGGATGTACTAGTTTTCATTAGATATCAGGAATGTACTAGTTTTCATTGGATATTATCGGGAATATTCGAGATTTGATTGGATATTATCAGGAGTGTACCAGTTTTCATTTGAGAGAGAGAGAGAGAGAGAGAGAGAGAGAGAGAGAGAGAGAGAGAGAGAGAGAGAGAGAGAACTATTATACAAACCCCTCAAGTAGGATAGGGGGAGGAATCTGATGTGGGAAATAAAAGGAGTTCACAACACCCTGTCCTTCGTCTTGTTGGTTCTTTGTGGGGCGTGAGGATTGTGCGTGATGTGGTTAAAGGATACACTTGGCTTTGTGAGGTGCGGTATACGTCTCATGGATACTGGGCCCCTTGAAATTCACATTGCTAACATTCAAACTACCAATTCTCAGCCTCCTTGTTGCGACTGCGTATTCAGATTTATCATTTGGTGATTCGCAAAGAGAATATTTCTTCTTATACTACTGTATTATTGTAAATTCTTTGATATGCCTGTTTTAGGCCCCTTGTAAAAACCACGATGCCTAGGCTTTTTCTGCCTCTTTATTTCCCCCTTTTTTGCCTTGTCATCTTCGATCTACTCTTAATGATTTCGGTATGGCAATGAATATGATTACGATCACTCCTTGGTCATGTAAGACGGTGCAGTTTGACGGCATGTCCCCTCACTCATGGAAATAGATTATCTGACGTAGCTATATTAAAATGCAGGTATTTCAGTTACACATAGAGTAGGAAATGAAGTTCCTCTGTAAACGTTTATCTAATTATCTTAACAGTTCATGCTTTTACTAAGCTGCTATCTACTGATGTTAGAGATATGTCTGTCATGATGACTTCGTAATGTTTTAATTAGAATCAAACGTACGATAAGCCCAACGAATTTTTAGCATTTCCATAGCTGTAGTTGACAGATAGGCAACCCTAATAAGATTTCAGTGCTCGGTGTAGAAAAAAACAATCATGCTAAAGGTAGAAAATAGAAACAAAACTACAGTTTCGAACAATTACTCATAGATAATGTTATCTACACCAGTCATACTGCATTACTTTTAGTTCCTAATATTTTTGCACACTTTAACCATGAAGCTCATATCTTATACTTAAAGGTAAGTATTTAAGAAGATTAAAATCTATGGCGAAGCTGTGAAGTACAACTTGGGTATCAAGTGTCTACTTCTCTTATAAATAGCAACTGCAATTTTTAGCATTGGAGTATGGGAGACAAGTACATATATCTGCGCCCGGCCGCGTTTTACCGAGATGTAACTTAGCACCGAGACCTTTCCGTGAAAAAAGCGTGATGCCATGTCTTAAAAACTAACCGTAGAATTTTCATGAAGATAATCTCATGTTTCCCACACCCAAATTACCGCAGAGACAGTAGTCTAACCTAACCTAACCTAATCTAGTGGTATGGCAAAAAAAAAAAGAAAAAAAAAACGGGGCTCGTGCAAAACTAGCATACATCTCGGGAATTTGCCGGCCGGGCCGTAATGAAGCGCGAAGAATATACAATGGGACTTTAAAACATTTCCCAAATAAGTCTGACGAAGTCAGAGGGGTAAATCCCCACTGTCTCGGCAACAGTAACTATGCCAACAGTAACTATGCAAAGAACAACAAACGTACAGCATAAGGTAGTGGAGGCAGTTACTGATGTTTTATGTAACTGTCTAAATGTCATCCAACAATGAATGTCAGGTCCCAAACATAAGTCCCGTGTTGAAGTTTTGTCAAACTCATTGACGTTTTTAGTTTATTTAGTCAAGATTATTGACAGTTTCGATTATATATATATATATATATATATATATATATATATATATATATATATATATATATATATATATATATATATATCACACATTACCACAGGTGAAAAATAAGAGACAGGGTGTAGGTCTGACCGGTTTCAACTTTATTTCAAGCCATTGACGAAGGACTGATACATAGTATGAGAAGTCACAAATATATATATTACAGGAACAGTGCTGATGAACATACACAACCGTTAGAGACTACATATCCACCCACAGGCCGGTGTCAAGGTGGATATGTAGTCTCTAACGGTTGTGTATGTTCATCAGTACTGTTCCTGTAGTATATATATTTGTGACTTCTAATACTATGTATCAGTCCTTCGTCAATGGCTTGGAAATAAAGTTGAAACCGGTCCGGACCTACACCCCGTCTCTTATTTTTCACCTCTGGTAATGTGTGGTAAATGAATCACGTACAAATGTGATAATAATCATATATATATATATATATATATATATATATATATATATATATATATATATATATATATATATATATATCGATGTATATAAAAAACAGGGGTAGGGACCAGCCAGTACGACACATTGGCATCAAGGTGTACCAGAGAAACGTACTAAATTCAGCATAAGACTTTATGTCCAACGTTTCGTAATGACTCGTTATTACATCATCAGGGAGTATGTTAAATAATTAATAAATTACTCTAAAAATTGCTTTGAAAATCAATAAAATTCATAAAATACAGTACAGATAAAAAGATACAGATAAAACAGATGAAAAAAACACCAACAAAGCCAGAGACCCACTAACCAACTTAATGCAAAGAAAGCGAAGACGGAATGTGCACAAATAATAAGTAAACTCTGGTAAAGCTGAGCGGAGGGTGTCTGGGTGTTTAACTGGGGAACCAGTTGTTTAATAAATACTACAGTGACTCGATGATAGGCAGTTCGTAAGCATTAATCGTTTATCCTATAATACAGAAATAATTTCTTTCAAAACATGTTTTACACATTTTTTTTAGAATGTTCGGGATTTTTTAGAGCAATTTCTAGAGTCATATATTCATTATTCAACAGATTCCTTGATGATATAATTACGAGTTATTACGAAACATTGGAAATAGAGAATTATACAGAATTTAGTACGTTTCCCTGGTCCGCTTCTCGCTGATTATATATACATATATATGTATATATACATATATAAATGTGTATATATATATATACGAGTATAAATATATATAAACTCACTGTGTATGTGATAGAAATTATATATATATATATATATATATATATATATATATATATATATATATATATATATATGTGTGTGTGTGTGTGTGTGTGTGTGTGTGTGCATATTTTAAACAAACAACTCCTTCGGGCCGGCCCTGCGGGAGAAACAAATACGTCGTTTAAGAATTTTGCTTAGTGCTTTGGCTAAGTCGTCTAATAATAGTCACGAACGATATATTTCAGGATTAATATCATATATATCTTACCTAAAAAGTCCGGTTAGATTTAGACCGATTTCATCTTTATATGTACGCCCATTGTTTATTGGCAATAGGTTACGTGGAAATAGACAATGCAATGCTACAACTTTTTCTGCGTTACTGGACATCGTCAGTCTTTTGGCAAACTTACAAACGCACGTTGTGAAAACTAGAGAGAGCAGAGTTAATCAAGAGAAGAGGAAAAACAAATAGAGAGTAAAGGGGAATGTCATCCCTCGCGTTGCAGCGTTTTAGTTCTCTGTAAAAGAAAACTATTGAGGTGGCTTTGTCTGTCCGTCCGCACTTTTTCTGTCCGCCCTTTTTCTGTCCGCTCTCAGATCTTAAAAAACTACTGAGGCTAGAGGGCTGCAAATTGGGACGTTGGTCATCCACCCTCCAATCATGAAATATACCAAATTGCAGCCTTCCAGCCTCAGTAATTTTTATTTTATTCAAGGTTAAAGTTAGCCATAATCGTGCATTTGGCAACGCTATAGGACAGGCCACCACAAGGCCGTGGCCGAAAGCTTCATGGGCCGCGGCTCATACAGAAAACTCGATTGCGCCAAAGAAACTTCGGCGCATTTTTTACTTGTTAGTTTAACGACTGATGTTCTATAAAAAAAAAACTTTCGGTTTACTAAGATTTAAAATGTAATAAAATATTTTAGATCTTTACTTAAATGTGATAAAATATTTCAGATCTCCACTTAAATGTAATAAAATATTTCAGATCTTTACTTAAATGTAATAAAATATTTCAGATCTTCACTTGACTGTAAAGAAATATTTCAGATCTTCACTTGACTGTAAAGAAATATTTCAGATCTTCACTTAAATAAAATGAAATATTTCGGATCGTCACTAAAATGTAATAAAATATTTCAGATCTTCACTTAAATGTAATAAAATATTTCATATCTTCACTTAAATGTAATAAAATATTTCAGATCCTGACTTAAATGTAATAAAATATTTCAGATCTTCCCTAAAATGTAATAAAATATTTCAGATCTTCACTAAATGTAATAAAATATTTCAGATCTTCACTAAAATGTTAATAAAATATTTCAGATCTTCACTAAAATGTTAATAAAATATTTCAGATCTTCACTAAAATATAATAAAACATTTCAGATCTTCACTTAAACTTTAAAAGTACATCTTTTTAAGTATTTAGACCTGAAGCTGAAAGCCAACCGACGCATGAAGTTCTGAATTAGACATTTACATTAATATTGTAATGGGAAAGTCAATTACGAGGAGAATTCATGCCTATAAATGTTCTAGCGACTTTGCCATCCAGAGCGATTTTCGGGTATGTTGAGCCATCCGCTTTGATATGACAAGGGCAGTATGGCCGTGCATTTTGAAGAAGTGGCACCGGGGTTTGTTCTGGGATTTCCTTGTCAGCGGGATAAATGGTTTAAGGAAGAGCCGGGTATATATGGCTCTCTTCTGCTGACTTTTATATGGAGGAGGAAATTTAAAATTGGGGAAAGGAAAATTGAAAGACAAACAATATCCCTGGTCTTCCTAAACTGAAACCATGTCTGTAGGTGACCATACGAAACGTGCAGAACTGTCACTAGTATTTAGAGTGATATTAAAAACAAGTAAAAAATGAGCCATAGTTTCTTCGGTGTAATCGAGTTTTCTGTACATCGCATAATCAAGGCCACCGAAAACAGATCTATCTTTCGTAGGTCTCTGTATAATGATGTATGAGCCGCGTCCCATGAAACTTTAACTACGGCCCGATGGTAGTCGGGCCTATATCGTTGTCAAACGCATGATTATGGCTAAATTTAATCGTAAATAAAGTAAAAACTACTGAGGCTAGAGGGCTGCAATTTGGTATGTCTCATGATTAGAGGGTGGATGATCAACATACTAATTTGCAGCCCTCTAGCCTCAGTAGTTTTCAAGATCTAAGGGCGGACAGAAAAAGTGCGGTCGGACAGACAAGGCCGGCATGGTAGTTCTCTTTTCAGAAAACTAAAAATTGTTATTTCAGAATTACTTTTAAATATTCTTCTTCTAATATATCTCACAGCCGAAACGCCTCAAATATTGCCAGATACGGTATTGAAGCAGAATTGATTTTTTAGTGCTATAATGACAGAAACCTCCGAATCTCATTATTCATGGGTTGTGAATCGCCATTGTGAATTAATTCAGTATATTTCTTCTAACCCGAAAACTTCTTTTCAATATTCATTTAATTCTCTCAGCTTTACGTTTTCTCATAACTGCAATAAAGTCGAGTAACATTTTGTCCGGCAAGCGCTTTAATAAAGGTTAGAAATGTGTACCTATTTACATTATGACGACAAGACATCGTAAATAAAGCTAAGTTTATATTTCCGCGATGCTTTAAAAGCTGTTTTGAATAAATTCTAGTCATGGTTGTCTCGTTGTGAGAATAACTTAATCTTACCTTCATATTATTATCAATATTGTTATCAAACATTCACACTTTCAACTTCTGAATCGTGGTTAAATTCCACTTCATGATCTGCCTCGTGCACCTGGAGAGAGGGCTCATCAGCAGCTTGTCAAACCACCGAAACAACTTGACGCCATTTTCCTCTCTCGCATTCCATCCCTCGCTTTCTCAGCGTTGAGGCCCTTCCTATCTTCTCCGTCTATCCTCCTTTCTTGCATATTTCATACTCCTCGTCCAATCCTTCCAAGGTCTTGATTTCTCCCTCCTCCTGTCACTCTCGAATTATACTAACCTGTCGTCTTTCATGTTGTCTATATGATTGAATCTTCGAATTCTTCTTATGCCATATAGACTAGGTAAGTATTCTATACAGTTATGCCATATAGACTAGGTAAGCATTCTATACAGTTTTAAAATGTTTAATTTCATTTGCATTAACTTCTGGATTTAATTTCCGCAGAGGTGAGCTGAGCTTTCGGCTAGCACGCTGTTGGCCCCAGTGTTCGACTCTCCGACCGGCCAATGAAGAATTAGAGGAATTTAGTTCTGGTGATAGAAATTCATTTCTCGTCATAATGTGGTTCGGATTCCACAATAAGCTGTAGGTCCTTCGGGCCAGCCCTAGGAGACCTGTTAACCAGCTCAGTGGTCTGGTTAAACTAAGATATACCTAACTTTTCCTATCAAGTCGCTGCTTGCAAGCACTCGCTGTAGTTTTTCTTCTCTGTCCTCAGTCAGTACCATTTTTTTTTTTTGGCAAGCATCAGCCATTCCGTACTCCATTCACAACCCAGCTTCGTATCCTACAACTTCTGCCCTTTGACTTCTCGCATCACTCCGTCCATTAAGATATTACGCAGTTACAGACATAAAGCACCCTTGTTTTGGTACTATTTTGATACTATACCAGAAACTTTCCACTTGCAAAGTCATTAACACATACTTCATTGCCATCATAAATCTTTACATTGCTGTCGACAACTTATGTACATCATACGTTTTCAGTACCCTGCACATTGCCTCGCTTATCAATTTTGTCATAAGGTTTTTCTAGGTCCATTATGCTACATATAGCTTTTTCCATTTACTTTACAATTTTCACATAAATGTTAACGACTGCTTGATCCATACATCCCCTTCCCTGTCTAAACCAGTAGTGTTGTTCACTATCAGCTCTTTTGTTACCTCTGTTTTTCAATCAGTATTCTGCCATATACGTTCCCTGTTATTGTAAAAAACAACGGTATGCTTACAAAATTCATAATCTCCTATATCATCTTTTATTATCAATATATGGGAACAATTATTCCTTGGGAATCTTTCCTTCGTTCTGACAAACTTTACACACCCTGGGCAGCTACTCACTCATGTTTTTACCACCTTGCTGAATCAATTCCTGCCGTTTCTCCATTCTTCAGTCTCTTTATTGCCTTCCGTACATTCGCAACATTCTCAAAACGTTTATGCTCTTGCATTATTCTGCTCTGCATCTCTTCTCTCGTTTGCACTTTCAGCATATTTTCAAGTACTTTGTTTTCATTCTCATTCCAGCTGTTGTAGTGTTAGAAAGGCTGGGAACGCTTAAAAAAGTACAAGTGGGATAGTTTAAGGATTATATGAGTAAGATTAACCTGGCAGAGGAAAAAGTTGCAGTAGTAGTGACTGAGTATGGGCCAGGATTGGCAAAGAATGAGAACGAAGGAGAGTGCTTTGGGGAGTAGCTGAATCTTGCCTTACAGGGTTCAGAAAGCCTAAAAGGAAGTTTCCTGCATAAAGGACTCATCCACGGTTTAGCAGTTACAGTGTGTGTGTGACAGTGATCACAATGAGAAAATTTTTAGTGTCGAATGTGTGTATAAAATATATATATATATATATATATATATATATATATATATATATATATATATATATATATATATATATATATATATATATATATATATATATATATATATATATATATATAACAGAAACAAGCTGTCTCAGGAAAATAGCATATGTAAGTAATATATCGACAATAAATCGCAGAAAAAGCGACAGCATCTATCAGGCAATTAATAACAGACATTAAAAAAAATTAATTACTGAAGAAATTCATTCAAAATATAATGCTATAATGTTTAAAAGCTCACAAGTTACATTCCACAAGATTCGTCTAGTGCTAAAGTGTAAGATAACTTTAAAGACTATCCGTCTTACAATGAAGTATTTAGGATTACGTTCATTGCAATTCTAACGTCGCTAAGTCTAATTTATAGACGCTGTTAAACACTGCATGAGACATAATGAAGACAGTATGAAGCAGAATACCGAAGTGGGAGATATACAAGGTATGCCTAGCTGTAATTTGTAAATAATTGTATATTTACTTCACAAGGAGGAGATGGAATAAAAATGATTCTTTTACGGGAAATATACATTCGTAACGGTTTGCGAAAATAAAAACAAAAACGCGTACACGCACACACACACACACACACACACACACACATATATATATATATATATATATATATATATATATATATATATATATATATATATATATATATATATATATATATATATATATATATATATTATATATATATATATATATATATATATATATATATATATATATATATATATATATATACATACATATAAAGTACGTATATATACATGATGATTATTTTGAATGACTTTCGTCAATTAATTGTTTTGTTGATGTCTGATGCTAATTTGTTGGTAGATGTTAATGCCTTTTCTTTGATTTATTGTCAAAATATTACTTTCTGATTTTATCTTACGGAGCCAGCTCCTTTCTTTTGTCTGTTTTCTTTTTTACAGTTTTCGGTGGAAAGCCGTATTTTATTGACTTCCAGTGGAAACTTTGAACGAACCCTGGAGGTTAAATAGATCCTTCATATTTTTGACAACGGGAATCTTAAAGATGCAGACTTTTCCCTTTATTTTTCTTTTGCAAGTATTATCAGCCATTGTTCTTTTACAGATAGATCAGTTGCCCCTGAATTTATGTAACGTTGCTCTTTTCGACTGAGTAGTGTAAGTGTTGATTATTACAATAATTATAGACCAATCTCCATCTTTCCAGTTCTTGTTTAGACCAATTCTTTTTCAGTGCGTGTTTAGACCAATTCCATCTTTCCAGTGCTTTTTTTAGACCAATCTCCAATCTTTCCTGTGCTTTTTTAGACCAATCTCCAATCTTTCCAGTACTTTTTAGACCAATCTCCAGCTTTCCAGTGGGTTCTTAGTCAAATCTCCATCTTTCCAGTGTTTCTTACACCAATCTTCATCTTTCCCGTGCTTTTTTAGAGCAATCTCCATTTTTCAGTACATTTTTAGTCCATCTTTCCAGTGCTTTTTAAGTCCAATCTCCATCTTTCCAGTGTTATTTTAGACCAGTCTCCATCTTTCCAGTGCTTTTCTAGACCAGTCTCCATCTTGCAAGTGCTTTTTCAGATCAATCTTCATCTTTTCAGTACATTTTTAGTCTATCTTTCCAATGCTTTTTAAGGTTGGCAAGACGAAAATCTCGAAGCACATACATTATGTACCTTTAAATTTTGAAGTTTCCTATCTGATAATCAACATACTTATTGAATTATCTTAGGTCCTGAAAGCTATTGGGCAAATAAGATTTCGACAGACACTCGTGATCTACTGTTGAAATAGATAATAAAAGAAATGGTTGTCCATGCATATAACAATATTGGTAATGCCCATGAGTCCAGAATTTCTCAAACTGATTTTAATATCACTTTGGCTTAATCATTACTGCCCTGTGTATACACTTCGTAGTGTAAGTTTTGGAGGCAATATATGTTATTTCCTTCATTTTCAATGAATACCAGCAGAGTTGTGGCTGAGGATGTCTTAATGGACCCAGGTATTCCTCAGCGACAGTAGCTGTTGGCCTTGAAAATAAGATGGTGACATCATGCAGATGGTCTTCATTATGCTGAATGAAAGGACTAAAATCTACACGTGAGAGGCGGCTTTGATGAAAAAAAAAATGGTATAGTCGGTGAAATAGGAGACTCAACACCAACAAAGTTTAGATTTTCTGATCCACTTTGAATTGGAAACACTGCTTGCTCAAATAGAATATTTGGCCATATTATGATATCAGTTTTCCAATATTTTGAGCAATAAGATGCAAAGGTTCACAATGTACGATTTATAATGATGGGTCAAAGTCTCCATCAGGTGTATGGCTCTCTTTAGCTGAATTTTCTTTTGTTTTCACAGCAGAAGTGTATGCATGGACTCAGCATCTTAGGTGATTAAAATTGTGCCACCACTAACATTTTGAAATTTCAGTGAAGCCACAAGTGCTAATGAAGCCATTCAAAACTATTTAGATCCGCAACAAGTAAAGTTTTCCTTTCATGAACTGGTTGAAGCTTGTATAATCGCTAAAATGCGTTGGATCACTGCTTGTATGGCATAAGAGAAGGTGAGGATGCCGATACACTAGCCAAAGCCACAACCACTTTGGCCAGATTACTGGGAAACATTCCTGTCAGTGACCAGCAGCTCAGACATCCATCATCTTTAATAAATGGCGAACTGTGTGGAGTAATGACCCTGATAACAAAAATTACAATGATCAAAGGTGTTGTTGGACTGTGGCGCTCCTCGTTTCGGAAAGAATGCCACATTGAATTCATTTTTAACTCATTTACAAATTGGTTACACTTGTGTAACCCAAGCATTTTCCATAATTAGTCTGCGTGACTCAGTCCCTACATGCAGAGAATGCAGGTCAGCCAAAACAGTTAAATGTTTTCTTTTAAAGTCCAAACTTCAGCCAATACTGAGTGTCAGTGTCTTCTTTATACAGTATTTGGTTTATCCAGTGACTGGATTTTTAAAAAACCTCTTTTCTCATAAAATCTAAATTTTGTCATTAATGATATTCAAGTTGAGTATTCTAACTCGGATATAATAACAGGACTCCGTAATGGTTTTGTAATTATTCCTTTGCTGAGCGATGGAAGTTGTTTTCTAGATTTGCTTTCTGAAAGTTAATTGTGTTATTATACCCGTTTCTCTTGCCTCTGTTGCCAAATTATCTCAACTGATTAATCATAAAAAAATCAGGGGGAGGGCGGGGTTAGCAGCCTTTTAAAATAATGGATAAACTATTCCACTTCTTTGAGTAATTTGAAACCTTAACTTTTTTCACAGTTACTATTCAGTAATATGCTTATTTAATTTTTTACTATTCTGATGAATCTTGTCATCGTTGCCATTATCGTTATTCATTGCAGGTATAGATGATGAAAATAACCTATTTACAGCCTAAGAGTTTGTTCTTCCTTTTTGCTATGTATTTACAAGGTTTTACGCAAATGGGTATAACTTAAATCTATATTATTTTTTTTGTGACTGATGCCTTAGCTGTTATTTCTGATTAGCATATCTAGTTTTACGTGTTGGTAATATGTCACTTCAAGTTATATTTTATGCTTAATTCATAAGGGTTAACTACGCTTTTTTTTTTTTTTTTTTTTTTTTTTTGATATGCCACACTTCATTAGCGGTGTTGTTGACGAAGATACTGAATTTTTTCGAAGGTAGACTAAGGCAGGAGGGTGTGGATGTGATCAAATCGCAAATTGCTTTCCGTAATGAGCTCTTTGCATCATCTGTTAAATGAGGCTGTGCAGTGTCTGTCGCCTGGAACGAAATTAATTATCTGATTCTACCTTACATAGCCGTCCGCATTCCTTACTAAATTGATTTGCCGGAATCTCTCTCTCTCTCTCTCTCTCTCTCTCTCTCTCTCTCTCTCTCTCTCTCGTTCTCGATAATGACTTCATTTGTGATGCTCATCGAGGCTTGCTAAGTGGCAGGTGCATTACAGAAAGGAAATACCATTTGATACTCTCTGTCATTGTTGAGCAAGACTTGCCCATTTGCGCTGTAGGTTCTCTTGCAGTCTGTCGTATTTATTTCTAAGATTTAATGTCTTGGTGTATTTGGACGTTAGCTTATTAGCAGTGACTGTGTAAAAGTCACTCATTACTTCAAGTGACTGTGTAAAAGTCAATCATTATTTCAAGGTCTCATTGAACTGCCAGTGCTTTAAACCATGGCACGCTGTTGTCGTGTTCTGAAAGTTAGGAGGAGTCTGTGTTAACAGGTATTATGTAAAATACGATTTTTTGGTAACCTTGGTAACGCTTTTTACAAGCGGTAGTGTCCTTTGGAGACCAAGACCCTCCTTATTGATCGTAACCCGAACCTGTAGGACAAGGTTGAAATTCACCTTTGGAGGTTTTTGACATGTTTGGTAGCAATCATTCATTTGCATTACAGGATAATTCAGTGGTTAAGACATTTTGGATTTACCGATAGCTTCTAAATATGCAGTGACTTAAAAACAGAATAAACTTGCTGTAATCTTGTTTTGGAGAAGGGGGTGGATTTGAGCTGAGATTAATGTCTAATTTTTTTTAATACTGGAGGAAATATTTCGAGAATTTTGTTAGCATTATTTTCTGATAAGCCAGTTGAACATTGACAGAATTAGAGAAAATTTTGTTTTCTGTTGTCAGACATTACTTCTTACGGTTATGCTAACACGCATTTTTAGAAAATTACATTTAATGAAAAAAATAATGATAAAAAATTAAAAAAATTACTTAACGGCTGCCGTTTCTCGATAAGTCACAGTTTGCTAAGTTTACGTTCCAAAAGCGAATAGATAATGTTATGTGCGCAAAAATGAACATACTCTCTTGATGGAAAAAATATTTACCATACGATGGAGAAAGCATTAAACAAACCAATAAAAGTTTAAACCATAATTCTACAAGTTTATCCCTTTGAATAATTCAAGCGTAATTTTTCACCTTACATTTACAAGTATTTTGGTAATTGAATAAATGGTGGATACGTATAAAGTTGTACGTTTTGATGTACGCATAGAGAAGTCTGAATGAGCTGGTTCAATATGGAACTGGTTTGATTTTATGTCTGATCTGCGAGACTGTTTTTTTTTTAACCCCTTGCATGTAGCAAATGGCTTTTATTGTCAAATAGCTTCAAACCATTTTATATAGTTTTCTGACATTTTCCCTGCAAAGCGTAAGAGCAGTCTGTTCTTTTGTCGGGAAGTATCACAAGGCTGCTGGCAATTTACTTTTCTTTCTACAGTTTTAGGCTGCCATTATAAAAGAGGGAAAACAATTTTAGAATATTAATGCGTATCTGGAATCGTAGAAATAGAGGCATATTTTGCAGCAAGAATAGCATTTTTGTTTTAGGATGTTAATGGAAAAATACTGTGCGACTCGTGTGTAGGGGGGGGACTGGAGCCTGGTAGGGAGCGGCTCGGCTATGCATATGTTCTTGCATTCCTAAAAAATGGAATAAAATGTGTATTAATTTTACGTAACTATATTACAGATGTGATAATTACATATTCACACCAAATTTATGCAGTTATTTGTTCAACCATTTATTGCATTTAATTTTTTTTTTTTTTTGCTTTCAAAAAAAAAAGCTGAACTAGCTTGGTTTGTGTATATTTTCCATAATAAGAGAGTATTGCTCTAATTCTCTCCTGTTCTCATGAGTCCGAGGAGAAATTTTTTGCCAACAGATATTGATTGTGACATTTGGATTAAACTCTTAAAAGGTGATTTTTATCCGTTACCAGCACACTGGATGCTATTTTTCCTAGATACGTTCATACGAATCCATTTATATTATATATATACATATATATATTATATATATATAATATATAATTATATATGTGTATAATTTATGTATATATATTATATATAATTATGTGTATAATTTATGTATATATATGTATGTATATATATATTGTCACGAAGTGATCAAGTACCTGGTTTTTACACAACTATTAGATCCAAAAATTTACCTCACTTCAGCCAGATATCTGAAACCTCATAACAATAATATTATGACTGAACACTCTAAAGGTAACAGTGGTCCTTTAAGACTTGCTTATCACTTGAAAAAAATCAATCTAAGTTTATGAAGTTATGAGTGAGGTAATAACTGTTAAGCAATAAATATACTAGAGGGGAAAGGGCATCACTTCATCAAACAACTATGATTGTTTCCCTGGTCCCAATTCACTTAAAAAAAACATTAAGGAGAACAGAACATGTTTATCACTTACCTTATGCATACATAAATAACCATATTGACTGGTAGTCAAAATGAAACACTGTGCTTTTAAAACTTTAAATACAAAAATTTATTTCTAAGTTCAAAAGTTATAAGTGGAGTCCACAATCTAAAAAAAATTTACTATTACTTGAAAACAACGTAAGATGTAATTAATTCTTAAACAAGATTAATTCACAAAACTTTATATTTATGAATAATTTTCATTAACTAAGCAAAATTCAAACTATTAAGATTTACTCCAAATTTGAAAAAGAATTCTTAAGAAATGAAGTCAACACAAGTATTCAGTGTTAAAGTATCAACACTTGTAAAGTGTTAACTAAATCAATGTTAAATCACCAACACAAAATCTTGGGCAACACTGTGAAATTATAAACACAAGAACACATAAAAGAAATGTAAAGACAAGAACATGTAAAAATGCACAAAAAGGTTTATCAAGAATAATTTCACCTAGGCAAAATCTGTTTAGATTATATCAACCTTTTTAAAAAGATTACATCCACCTTTTTAAAAGATCACATTCGCCTTTTTAAATGATTACATCCACCTTTTTAAAAGATCACATTCACCATTTTAAAAGATCACATTCACCTTTTTACCATGGTAAAAAAAAATAAGTAAATACCACTTTATGTAATACAAGTCTCTGCACACCATTACACAACTCCCTTTTCCTCAGTAAAAACATTTGTACCTCAGGCCTGTTGTAATATATTCTCTCTTATATCAGATTCCACCAAGGGAGTATTAAATATTATTAACAGTTCACAAAACTTATATGTTTGGGAGAGTGACCAAAATTTTACACTCTTCTATATGAAGAGAGAGAGAGAGAGAGAGAGAGAGAGAGAGAGAGAGAGAGAGAGAGAGAGACCACCCTTTCTTTACCAAATCTCTGTCTGAACTGACTTTATTTTACCAATATCTCCTATGAGGTTAAACCTGGGTTGCCAGTTAGGCATTTGAAGAAAGTGGTCACCCTGGAAGGAACAGGCATAAACTGAATTTCTTCCCTGTGGAAAGAAAGGAAAAAACAGATTCTTTCCCTGAAGAGGGGAAAAATGACAGGGAAATTATTTCCTGGCTCAGAGAATTACATAGGCCTGCCTCTTATCTGAATGATTGATAACTTCCTGTTTAAACACTTGTGCAAACACACAGGCCTCTGAACTGGCCATGGATATCAAACCTGTCAACCCATCTCCCATTTAACTGATAACATAAATGGCTTCTAGGATCTCTCTCGCATACCCAAATCCTATCCACCTGAGTAAACACACAAGCAGCCAACCCTTTGTAGAATCTGACAAACAGCTTCTCCCATAAACACTATTTTCAGCTGTTACAGTCAACATGTGACAAACACAAAAGAAAACATATATAAGCATTGTACAAAAACACACATACTACAAAACCACCTTGTTATATTTCACAACACATAAGAAATATAGAAAACAACATAGCAATAATACAGCAAACATGTTACTTTTATAGAATACACACATATCATAAGATATATCATTATAATGTGTATGTATGTATATATATAGGAAACCACAGGACATCCATGAGAATCCTAAGGGAGACACGAGCCACAGAACACCCCTGGACACGACTACCGACAACGAAGCAAATCAAGACTATTGACCAGAGACAGGAATCACGCCCTTCCCCATGCCCTTGGTTGCAAGCCGCAGTTTAGGACGCATCCTACAGAGCACCAGGAACGCCCATGCTGCCGACTAAACCACTAGCTAGAGAATGAGACCCTCCACCCAACATTCAAACATCCGCATGCAATAATAAAAATCTCGTATGTGTTTGTAATCCAGAACTGATGACACCACTGAGAGGTTGGGAAATGGTCTGTCGACTCGAAAAAGAAAGAGTAAATAGAAAGTATCTTGAATAATATTTCGTTATTCCTGAGAAGCTTGCCAGAAGAGAAAAAGAAGAAGTATAAACTTACTGAAAGTCTTTATAAGAAGATAGTGTTTATGAACAATGCCATTGGCTGCAATAGAAATATATATATATATATATATATATATATATATATATATATATATATATATATACATATATATATATATATATATATATATATATATATATATATATATATATATATATATATATATGTATGTATATATATATACATATATATATAACGTAATGCTTCTCTTACTTACCTCTCA
Source organism: Macrobrachium rosenbergii (assembly GCF_040412425.1). Taxonomy (NCBI): domain Eukaryota; kingdom Metazoa; phylum Arthropoda; class Malacostraca; order Decapoda; family Palaemonidae; genus Macrobrachium; species Macrobrachium rosenbergii. The sequence goes on along the minus strand of NC_089751.1, from coordinate 37,931,525 downwards.
AAATCATAATGCCTACTTTTTGCTATATATTTGATGTTTTTAAATTTTCTCGTGGCTCTACAATCATAATTATGCCTCAACGTTCTCTTAAACGATAAAGCAGCGTGTGATGGTCCTGATTATGTCCAGTTTTGTAATATTTTTGTGTTGATTATTGCAGTAAAATATTTCCAATAACTGCCGAAGTCCATTGACGAGCAAAGCTGCGGTTTGAGACTTCAACTTTCATATCTCACACGACTTTAAAATTTTATTTCGTGCCTGCTCTGAGGATATTTGCCAGCGATCAATGCACGAAGAAAGTAAGAGATGTTTATTTATTTATTTAACTGTTTAAATGATTCAGGTAAAAACACACTCTTGTTTGTCACCTTCCTGGCAATGTCGTGACAGGAGGCGTGTTAATCGATCATTTGCTGGGTAAACTGGCTTGAGCTCTCCCAAGGGAAGGAAAAAGATTCCCTTATCCGTAGCGAGCGTTTTCCTGCACTTTTAATGGTGGAAGGAAGGTGCCACCTTCGGGGCAAGAAAGGCAGGAAGCTAGAAATGTTACCCCAAATTACGAAAGGCAAGCAGCACACAGAAACAACTGCCTTTAAGTAAACTACATCAGATTGAAAAAGTGTCTGTATCGCATTGAGAAAATTTGGTTGCGTGGTGTCTCGTATTCATTAGCTTGCATGTATACCTTCCTTAATTCTGTTCATAAAGTTAAGACCAAATTTACGTGTACTTTTACATGATGACGTGTGACTTTCAGATTTATGTGAATTGTCATAGTCTAATTACAGACTTTCACTTTTTGATCGATACTCATATATTGACTCCAATGCCGATCTTTTTCTGTCATCTCTTCATTTCCATGATCATTCTCCTTGTACATTTGGGATTCTCCCACGTATTAAGATTTTTTCTTCATTTTTGGATTTCCATGAATGATCTGAAGTTTGTAAAAGAGACTATTTGAAGGTAAAAGCATACTAATCGAGTTCTCTTACATTTATAACTTTGTTGAAAGAACAAGAAATGATTAACACTGAATCAGAGATGTGAATTCGGAAAAAAGTGTAAGAGTGCGCTTCTGCCTCATTTCTTATTTATCTGACATTTGGTTCCACGATTTTGTAAAATTTCTCATTTAGTCTGATGTTCAGGAAGGAATTTTTTTTTATGTCATGCTTCTCTTTTAAAGTCGTTTCTGGTGCGTGAGTTTTAGGTAATGTAATGACACCGGTCGGCTATCTGTTATTGTTATTGAGGTTATACATTTGTTCCTGTAGAAAATGTCATTCATTTGCCGAGAAAATGTCCTCGAAATAAGTTGCCCAGAAGGGAAAGGACTAAGAAAAAGAACTGAACGAAACAGTGACGCATGAATTTCAATGAGAATAAATATTAACAAACTGTCGTCCAAAGAGATGACAGTTTCTCTCAGTGGGGTACTGCACTTGAAGACAATACTGCTGTCTTTCTTGAATGACGAGCTTCAGTATCCAGTACGCTCCCTGGGAGGCAGTTCTGTAACGGTAATCTGAACGGAACAGAGTGTACCCACTGAGAGAAACTTTCATCTCTTTGGTAAACAGAAAACCACCCCGATGAGGATTATGTGCAAAATATGTTTTTGAGATTTAGGAGATCAAAATAAACTATTAAACGGTAATAAAACAGAAAACTGAAGTAAAATGCGAGAACATGAAAATCTCAGAAAATACAGGAATACTCACAAATTAAGTGTTGCCTTTAAGGAAGCGTTTGATATTATAATTAAATGCAGGGAAGAGGGTTTGAAAGTCAAAGGTAAAAAAGTTACTAATAGGGATAATGTAGAGATGGATGTATGGTATGAAATCGGATTATCGGCGTCTTCCTTGCGCCAGACTAGAGCCTTAGAGCCCTGCAAGTCCACACTTCATCATGTATTCTGGAAATCTGTTGAGACAGGCAGGTGCTTCATTGTGCTTCAAGGAACTGCAAATAACTGTAACAGAAGTTGCAACATCTACATAGTGCACTACATCGTTTTCAAGGTCTGCAGTTATCCACTACCTAAAACTAAAGTAAAAAAAAGTATGCAATAGGAATCGAAACATGACATTCTTAGGCCCAAGAAAACACCGCGAATAGCAAGCAACTCCTTGATGCCTTTAGAAGATCGGTAGTTCCTCGTTGGGAGAGTCGGTAGAGTTCTGGGCTAGCACTCGCTAGGCCCGAGTACGAGTCTCCGGCCGGCTAATGAAGAATTAGAGGAATTTCTTTCTGGTGATAGAAATTCATTTCTCGCTATAATGTGGTTCGGATTCCACAATAAGCTGTAGGTCCCGTTGCTAAGTAACCAATTGGTTCTTAGTCACGTGAAATATGTCTAATCCTTCGGGCCAGTCCTAGGAGAGCTGTTAATCAGCTCAGTGGTCAATGGTAAACAACATGACGTGTACAACCTGATCATTTATTGGGTAATGTGGCATCACCATCAACAAATTTTGCGTGTGAGCGTAAATGCCATAATAAAGCATATAGACAGTTTGTATTCATTTATGTTATGTTTGTACGAGATTTGCGACGGATTTGAACGAAACCTCTGAAGCTTAGACATCTATTTCATGACATTTTTGTTAATTATAAATATCACTATGACACTACAAGATACCTTGAAATATATATACATATATATATATATATATATATATATATATATATATATATATATATATATATATATATATATATATATATATATATATATATATATATATATATATATATATATATATATATATATATATAATATATATATATATATATATATATATATATATATGTATATATATATATATATATATATATATATATATATATATATATATATATATATATATATATATATATATATATGTATATATACACACACATGCATACACTGGAATGAAATGCTAATATTATGGAACTTGTTCGTTATCACCAACCCGTATAGTGTTAGAAGGGACTCTCTGACTGGTGCAATGGACGTTAGAATTTTATAGCAAACTCATCAATAAAAAAATCATAATACGCTGAAGGGGAGTGAAAGAATATCCTTAATCATCCTTCGGCATCTAAACAGAAACGTTGATCTCTCTCTCTCTCTCTCTCTCTCTCTCTCTCTCTCTCTCTCTCTCTCTCTCACTGGCTATCATCTTTAGTCCACCTGATTCATGATAAAATATGCATGTGAGCAGGTGGCATATTCCACGCTTTAGCAATAACAAGCATCACACTCATAATAGCATGATTCCTTTGAGTAGACATTCGCGCTAACGCATAGAGAGAGAGAGAGAGAGAGAGAGAGAGAGAGAGAGAGAAATTCTTTGTCTAACGTCAAATCTGTCTCAATTACCTTTTATGAAATATCAAATTAAAACAATCACGAATTATTCATGTTGCTCCAACGGTGATTCAGTACATTTCGCCAAGGTTAATTTCAGATTCTTTTTCGCTGTTAGGATTTATGCCGGGCAATTTCGGTATGGCGAGAGACTCGGATTAGGTGGCTGTGGTTTATGTAGGAGCTGTGCTCGGTGCGTAAATATCTTTTGGGGCACTCGCTAGACTTAAATGCGAAGTTCATGATTCACTTTGGACTGCATTAGGTACTTATACTCGCGCCATATTTTCTCCCTGTTATGAGTCAATTCTAATCATTGCTTCCTCTTCCAGCCTTCATGCATACTTCTGCCGGATTTATTACGTTCAACGAAAATAAGTATTATATGATGTTAATTGACTGACAGAACTACTCACTTCTTGGTGCTAAAAAAATCCCGTTTCCTTTCAAGTCCTCCTTATTCGTGTGTAATTTCCTTAAAAGGCAGATGAATACACTGGACGTTAAAGATTGAATTTTTGCGCTAGAAGAATTTATAGGTAAATAAATCTGGACAATTCGGAGAAATTTAATCATTCCCGGACGGCTATTGTTTTTTTGTAGCTGCAATCACCTTGTGTCATAATTACACACTGCGCCTTCATAAATTGCAATTTAGTAGAGTTTGTTTGGAAGTATGAACACGATTACTTTTGAAAGCGTTGATGAGAGAGAGAGAGAGAGAGAGAGAGAGAGAGAGAGAGAGAGAGAGAAATTATTTATAGCCTGAGGCTAAGTTACCCTCATCGTTGACGGCGTACAAGAATAGCCATCCGGCATCTATCCGCTTTAAACCGCGGGGTGATCGGTATCCCAGTAGTAAATGAAGGAAAAGTGTGTATATATTCGCTCTGTCTGCTGCTTCCTGCAGTAATTCTGATGTCGAAAGGTGCATCCCGTATTGGGATTTGAAAGCTGATGCTGAATTTCTACAGCAGAATTTCGTGGAAAGAATTTTTGTACATTTCATGAACGCTTTTCATGTTATCTGGAAATGGTGGAGTATTTTTACATGCGGAACCTGTACCATTTACTCTATTGAGAATTATTTGCAATGCATATAACCTGGTGTTATGGAAGGTTATATAGTATACGCACTTTTGTTTAGTGAATATTAGCCGTGGGCTAGCATCATTATTAGTGGATGCAAATGTATTTTCCAGAACTCTCGTTAAAACCCAAACTCTCATTTTTGTTGAACAGATGCAATTTCTAAATATTACAGTATTATGTCATAGTAGCCAGACATGTAAATCAAAGTATAATCTCTCAAAATTCATCCTTCCTCCTCTTATAGCCCAGTTACAGTAGAGGTACGACCTAATTCCGACTTCCGGCAACTCCCCCCCCCCACAAAAAATAATAATAATAATAAAAGAACAAAAAAAAAAAAACCTGCTTCTAGGTACGACCAGTGTCGGGCAAAACCCCTGAGATTTTCAAGAAATTTTACTTGGGCAATTAGTTGCCGGTCGGTTGTTTGACAGGTTGCAGAGTGTCGAAGAAAATTGCCCGAACATCAAAGATGTTTGGAGGCGATGGTCGACTGTCCGGTTCGAATTTCGGCAACTGCCCGGCGATTTGTCGTTGATAATGAACACCTGGTTGATGATTAGTGGCCGATTTTTGTGTAACTGTCAATCTGTTGGAGATTAATAACATCCTAATGTCTAGGGATATATAAATATGGGCTTGTCTGCAGAATCTCTCAGCATTCATTAGGCTACTGAAGAGGCACTGTCTTAATATGGTTCTGTCACTTCCATTAACACAACTTCAAAATATGCTGGAATTGATGTTACAACATCATGTTGATATGACATGACCACAAAAAAATGTTTCCTTCCAGTAAGGAAATTGTTGCTTTGGTACCCCTTTCCTTCCAGTAAGGAAATTTTTGCTTTGGCACCCCTTTCCTTCCAGTAAGGAAATTGTTGCTTGGTACTCCTTTCCTTCCAGTAAGGAAATTGCTTCTTTGGTACCCCAAATCCTGTGACTAGCACTTTAGCAACGTCGATTATTTCCCCTGTTGAAACCTCCGATCTTAAATCTTCAGTAGATTACCACAGTTGAGTGAGCGGGCTCCTAGTCATTTCTAGTGTCTCATGTTATTGCTGTTCATATCTCATTTCACAAAAGTATTGATGTGCTGTCTTTTAACTTACATAAGGATTTGCGTGCTGCTTTACTCCATGATTATATTGTTTAATCCTTTATAAAATTTCGTGAAGTTCAACTATCTTATTTTCCTTCCATATTGGTTGATCAGTAGATTCCTGTCATGAACGAAAAGCTTCTGGGATGTGTCTTCGTTTAGGACGATTCTTTTAAGAAATTTATGGCCGAAGTGGCTTCCAGTGATTTGATATCTCTGTGTCTCTGTGTAATTCTTTCGATGCCTGTCCTATTAAATTAAAAATATGTTCTTGTTCAGGCTACCGGAAGAACGGTTATCATACCTAATCGTTCCCTCTGTTATTTGCTGCTTTAACCTCTTCTGTTGTTAATGCTTTTGAAATTTCATCTCAGTTTCTGATAGTTATTAAAGCGAGACCACAGGCTTGCGTTCACAAGTACATCTTCTGCGTACAAAATTACTGGGACCTCCTTTCCAATCTCACTGATGTTTTTGTCATCATAATTATGTGTTTAACTTCTAAATCAAATGGTCGTCACTCATGACATCTCAGGCATTCGACGCAGTCTAATTTTGTTTGCTATTCTTGTTACTGATTTTGATTTGTTTCATAAAAAAAAATTGTTGATCGCGCAGCATCTGTTCCATTTTCCATACAAGTCAACTTTAGTCTTTTTAATATATCGGGACAGGAGCAACGCAATTTAGGTTCAGCAAGTTTGCCTCTCCTCTGTGGACACAAGGGTGCTTATGTTACCTCTAACTTCAACCTTTTGTTGTAGGATTGACGGTTAATATTGTTGGATATGCCTGAAAACTTGAGTTGTGTTGATTTGATGAGAGTTCATTCGTCATCTGAGTAATTAAAGCTTCATATTGACCTAATCCACGTCTGTTTTGATTGATACTTTCTTCGATCCTCTCACTGATTCAACTGAGGCCCTTATAGTAGAACACTTACGTATCTCCAGCTTCTTTTTCAGATCTTCTTATCACCGCAAAAAGTTGGTTTAGTTATCTTTCAACAGGTGCAAATGTTACCAATGTTGTGTTAAGCTGTAGGAGTGAGTTTCCCTATCGAAGGCAGCGCCAATAGTTGCTATTTTGACTGTGTCGAGATCATCAGTTTGTGGATTTTTCGGTTCTTTTGTCTTGCTTCCCTGATTCCCAAGACTTCCTGTTTCAGAGTGACCTTGCAGATTAGGCCTGAGTCTTTCCTTTCCCCTTGCTGTGTTTCCATGTAACATATTTGCTTAAAAAAAGGATTTAAATTAACGTATATCATCGTCATTTGCTTAATGAAATGATAGTAGGTTGGCAGTGACGTTAGCAGTCTCTGTTAATCAAAACATTCAGGAAAATGAGCGTAAAGTCTTTGATTATATCAAATTTGGGTAATTAGGTTAAATTACTGGTAGTCATAATGCCATTAATTATATTAATGAAGAGTAAATTAAAATGTAATTCATTACATTAATGAATAGATAACCACGAAGAGTTTGGACATTTGTTAGATCACATTGGAAAACCTAATACTGCCGAGTTTGTGTTATCCCACGAAAAGGGTGATTTATTCACATCTTACTCCTGGTTCCTGAATACGGCTTTTAGAAGCGATCGAGGGCGCACGACCTCGCCTTGCGGGATGACAAAGAGATAACTGTTCGCGTCACCGTACGAGGTTCGATTTGCATCATCCCCATCTGATTGGCTCAGCATTGATGGCGATTGGCGCGTAGTCCTAGTGTAATTTAGATGTATTCTTATCTTCGTCAAACTGATTTACTAGAGCTGTCACTTGCACTGGTTAGTTTATCTTCACTGTGTGGCCTGCCAAATGAACATAATACATTATTTTAACTGTTGTTTGGTGTCAGGATAGCAGAAACAATTTTTTTATAATTAATCGTGCACTTTTCAGCTACAAAGTTGATATTTCTTCAAAAATTAGGTTTTTTGGTTTCATGGACGTTATGTATGCACGATGCACTAATTTTTTAAGCATACGTGTGTATAATGTGCCTAAGTTAAAGGCAAAGGCCAGAGTTACGTCCGAGTTCGTAAGCAAATCAATAGTGCTATACCTTTGGTCGTTTGATCAGAGTAGTAAAGTTAACTGGGTCAGGGCTGGTTGGTAGGAATCTCATACTTTAAAATTGCTTTTGCACAGAGGAGGAAGAGCACCTTCCGGTCCCACCGCCTTCACAAGGAAAAATCGAATGAAAGAAATTATATACAAATATATATATAAATATATACAGTATATATATGTATATATTGTATATACATATATATATATATATATATATATAAATATATATAAATATATATTATATACATGTTATGTATGTATGTATGTATGTATGTATGTATGTATGTATGTATGTATGTATGTATGTATGTATGTATGTATGTGTGTGTGTGAGAGAGAGAGAGAGAGAGAGAGAGAGAAAATGTTTGTATCATTCACAGTCTGATAGACATTATGGCAAACATAGCATTATTCCTCTTATTGAAACTTTATGACTCAGGCGTCGTAGGGCTGCGTTGTTTAACTCTGTTACAATTTTTGCCTCCAAGCGACAGTCAACAAATTTACTGATAGTGTTTTTAGTGAGTTTGGGTATCGTTCTGGGGACTTTGCTGTCTTCAGTTTTGTTTCACAAATGCCACAGATGGTGGTTTAGGAAGCAAGATGCTACAGTGAACAGATGCTGCAACTCATCGTTTTCTTCAGACGTGAAGAAAGGTTGCAACTAGTCTTAACAAATTTTGTAAGGATTGAAGGATTGGTGTTTGCCGTCAGTGAGGCATGAGTCTGATTTCTAGAAAAGCTAATGGTTTATACTTCCACTTCATGATTAGCTTATCCTAGATAACTCTAGCTGCAATGTTTCTGAATAACCGATGAAAGTTCTCAGTACATTCAAGAAGAAATTTTTTACGCACCAGCTGAAAATAAATATCACTGATTGCTCCTAGAAACAGAGGCATTGTTCCTAAATCCTTTTACCAGCGTCGATGATGATGGTAATGCCAAATAATAATACGACTCTTTTGTTCTGCCACTTTTTTGTCAATGTTCTCAGTGGAAGTTAGCAGCCTTAGACAGACTGGTCGAAGAGGCATCTTCTTCCTGTTCCCTGACAGATCTGGACCATCTCTGGAAGATATCCTCTTTGGTTATCCTCCATAAGCTCTTTTCCATCAGGGAACATCCATTAGCGCTCCAAGTGACTGATCGAGCTCTCAGAACAGCATTTGTTATTCAGTGTGCAGAACAAAGGACTCATCGTTCTGCTGAAGTGCCGCGATGTCATACTGCCCAGTACCAAGTCTTTCGTTTATTTCTAAGTCAGTTTGTGTCTGTCAGTATTTTGTGACTGCAGCATTAATGAGAAACTGCCATACTTTATTTAAGCGTCTTATACAATTGCTTAGTTTGTCGTGCGTACATGGTTGTTTATGCATATGCTTATCTGTTTGTATATTTGTCATGAATCAGTTGTTATTTTTTTCTGTTATTTAACATCTGAGCATTCTCTTTTGTTTCATATAAATATTTCCCAATTTTGAAGAATGATTATACCAAATGGTTCTCGAATGTCTGGTATATACACAAACATCGAAGCAAAGAGAATGTTTTTTTAAATGTAGACATCCTCTCACCCTCCTCAAAGAACATGTGGTATCTACTCACTCCATTCCATTTATATGAGAAGTATCAAAAGGCTCGTCACGGGAATTAGCGTTTCGCGAATTTTAAATAACAAATAACAAACATAGCACAATATCCTCACCGTGCGAGTAGCACCATCAAAACCCCTCTATGAATACAGGCTTCTGTCCTAGTGAGTTTCCTCTGCACCAATGGGGATTACGTTGTGGTACAGTGTGATACAAGTTAGTCCAGATCATTAACCCATTCGTAATATACTGTGAGACATGTCTGCCTATTTTCATGTAACTGATCCTTTTAACTGTTTTCCTTGCATCATATTTTCCTCTATAATTTTTCTAATGTATGGCCATGTGTAACTTTATGAATATTTTGCAATCACTATTGATTTGTCTAAATGCTTCTTTGTATTCGTTTACTGAAACTTTACTTTTTTTTTTGCTTTTCATTGTCAAAAGAGTCTTACCCTTTATCTTGGTGTGTTTCATCCAATATTTGTTCACTTCGCATTTATCTTTTTTTGTTGGTCATATAATTCATTGCATTATTTCCAACCACCATTAGCTCGAGCGCATGTTAACCGGCCTCTGAAATTTGACGGTGGTAATCATGTAATGCCTTGCAGTAATTCAATAGCATTTTGAAAATTATATGATAATTTTATTCTTCTAAACATAAGCGTTAATGAAGCGTGCACAATGATTATTTGGTAACTGACATAATTAGTTCATATTCGGCGACAGTTATGATTCTCATATGTTTGAAATAACCACATGAGCAAATAGATTACCGTATAATAAACATGAAAATCCGTCAACTTTACGTGGGATAAAATTTGCATTTTAATTAAACCGCGAGCTATTATTTTAATGGCTTTTACTAGAAAAAAAAGCTTACGTATGCGAGATATCACAGGGAATGCATGATTATATATTTATGCATGATGTCGTGAGAACTGATACGTTTATAATTGCTCCTTCAGGCGTTATGTGATGCGATGATCATAGAATCTTTGGTCTGCGTATCTGGTGAAGAGGCATTCTGATAGCATTTTAATTGTTATCACCTTTTTAGTTTTCTGTAAAGGAAAGCTACTGAGATACCTATTTATCTGTCCGTCCGCACTTTTTCTGTCCTCCCTCAGATCTTAAAAAATTACTGAGGCTAGAGGGCTGCAGGTTGGTATGTTGATCATCCACCCTCCAATCATCAAACATACCAAATTACAGGCCCCTAGCCTCGGTAGTGTTTATTTTATTTAAGGTTAAAGTTAGCCATGATCGTGCGTCTGACATCGATATAGGTGCCAACAACATAGGCCACCACCGGGCCGTGGCTGAAAGTTTCATGGGCCGCGGCTGAGAGTTTCATGGGCCGTGGCTGAGAGTTTCATACAGCATTGTACTTTGTACAGAAAACTCGATTGTGCCGAAGAAACTTCGGCGCACTTTTTAGTTGTTAGCATATAAATTTAATTTAATACCTTTTACCTTTTTAATTGCATTAATTTATTACTTAATTATAGTCGGCCAATAAATAACGGTTATTGAGGTGTAACATATTCAGTGTTGATAATTTTGAATGTCATTTGTCTCTGTGTGATGACTTCAGTTCATAACAATGGCATTCTGCGGACTTTCCCAAAAGGGAGGTGGATCTGCTAATGAATGCGGCGAAACGTCCTTTCCTGGAAAGCTGTCGGTAATGGTGACATCGCTGGACTGAAATTAATGTACATTGGTATGCCTGGAACTTTTTCCTGCCAGTTTGATGGCAACTGACATCTGCTGATAAATGCCAAAGACAATATAAATAGGTATAGTTGTATTGACATTTGGTGGTTCAAACGAAACGTCTTTGGAAAAATATGATGCTTTTTTTTTTTTAGAAAATCTCTCATCTGGTGATAAGTGACTTTACTTATTGCAAAAAGTGACCCATAAGTGTTAATGATGATGATGATGATGCAAGATTGAGAGGGAAACAGTTATGAATAAAATAAATTAACGTCGATATTTTTTTAATATGATATTACAGAGAGATTATCATAAAATGCTCATAGCAACATGAGTCTTAAGATGGAGAAAAATCAGTTATGTAACTTTGATAATGTATTTCAAACAAGACTGTACAGAGGGCTTTCGAGAATCTTTATTGTTTTATTTTTAAATAGATTTGCACAGTTACATAAGTGCGGGTTTCTTTCTCCACAGAGATTACTGATGCTGATTCTTTGTCATTTAACGAAATTCTATACAATTTTACCTCGGCGTGTTTGTTGGATTAGTTGGTGGTAGTTTCTTTGAGAAACTTCTTGCGGGCCTCTTGCTAAGATTTCGTTGTCCATTCTTTAAGTCTCTTAATATTGTTTTGGTGGGTGGGGGGTTGTTTAGTCATGAATACACTTTTGACCCCACGATGGGTCTTGTGTTTTGTATCCTTTTGTATATTCGTCGTATTTCTTCTAATCAAGTAAACTTATCCAGTTACTTTTTTTTCTTTTTTTTTAATATTTGGTGTTTTCATGAATTTCAGGTCCTTATTTGTTTCTTGCACAGTTCGTAAACATGGCTTCTGTAGATTGCTCACATTAAATGCATTAGGAGTCGTATTATGAACTATCAGTTGGTCATTAACGCTATCGTAGATGGAATAATATTTTGCATATAATCATTGATCTTCATGAAGCGTGCATGTGATTAATTGCATTAATTATTAGGATATCTGCTGTGAAAAATGATAAATCTCGTATATTTAAATGGGTGGCTCTGGTTTGGGGATTAGTTTAATGAATACATTACGATCTCACCTTAGCTGCAGAGCTATTTTCATTTTATAATAAGTTAGGATATTATATGTTGCAATGCGCTTTTGTAAAAATTCTTAAAGAAAATAAAGGGAAAAGAAGTTTAAATGCATGTATATATAAATATATACACGTTCATTATTATTATTCTTTGATGTCATAATGCAGCTGAATTTTCGCATGTAAGAGGATATGTAATTAGTATGAATGCAGGATGCTGAAATGCATTAAGAAAGGAGTCAGAGACTTTGGATTATAGGCTGAGCATGTGTAATCGAGCCACGGCTATGAATTCGAAATGATAATTGAACATTGTGCGAAGAGGAGAACATAAATCTAGAGACGAAATGAAACCTTCTTTGCTTTGAAAAATTAAGGAAAAGGTATAGAAGATTATATTTTTTTATGAGGAGAAATGAAATGCCTGTATGTACAATTCGAGTAGAAGTAATTTTTTTTTCCGTACAGACAGAACCTTCGTATTGGTTCCTTACTACGCTTTTGGGCCTCGCAGCCGAGCGAACAGACCTGACCTAAATCGAATGGGGAGGTGGCGGCAGTTCGTTCTGGTGCCGGAAATTTAATTTGCATAATCATCATTATCATGTCATTATCCTTTTATTAAGAGTGATTGGCACCTAGTCCAAATGGTGTACATTTCTAAATATACTTTCCCGTTAATGAACTGTTTTTCTTTCCCATCCGGACGCTTGACAGGAGCTGTCAACTGTATTTGACAGATGATCGCCAATTGATAGGGTGGATAAAAGGTCAGTAGCTGTTATCACTGGACAGATTAAGCTAGAATAATTATGACTTAATTGGATCATAAATGACACCTGGAAGCTTTACCCCCTTCCCCAACGAAGATGGGAGGAATGTTATGATCTCACCTGTGTCTGCTAGTGCCTGTATGTCTGTGCTTTATCGGGATGTCTATTACATATTTATAAATAGTTTATTACATATTTATAAATAGTTTATTACATATTTATTTGATAGATAATATCGATAATCTTGTAATTATTTTTTACCGAGATTATTACCCCTAAACCCTACAGTTCAAGGTTGAGATTCTGAATTATCCAGATGTTTCATAGCTGGCTAAATATTTGTGATTTATTTTTGATATCAGTAAATTATAAATTTATTCCCTCACTATAAATTTATTCTCTTTAAAGGCCTAACGAGTTAGGCTTTTGAAGGGAGAAACTCAGTCACGAAATGAGTTACAATTTTAAAATAATATGAGCTCACATGAACGGGAAAAGACAGCGAGTTTTTTATTCACTATTGATAGCTCTTGCATAGGTGGCTTGTCCGCTGAGTTCTCTTGGCATAAGACAGGAAAAATTTCCATTTATGGATAGTTATGAAATTCATTGTATAACAGTACCTGAAGAATAGGGGGTAAATATAATCAGCTGTGCACTTGTTAGCAAAAGCGGAAGGAATAAATTCCTTAGGCTGTTTGTTTTTTTTGGGGGAAGGGGAAAGTTGTAGTTCTTCGCTCTGTTAATTATTATAGGTAAATATAAAACGCCATAATACCAGGCACTGATAGCACACTGACTCATTCCGTGTACAGAACTTCACGCCAGGAAAGTTACCGTGGGGTGGAAGGGTAAAGAAAGGGTGATGAGGGTCGTTTGTTCTTTTAGGTATTTTTCCTAATTCATCCTTTTTTTACCTATAATTTTTCATTCTCCTTTTTCTCGCTTTAATTTTCTTTCTCTCTTATCGCACTATGATTTTATTCTTCGTCAGTTGTCCTTGTTTGTTTCTGTATGAGTTTTCGTATATTTTATTTATTTATTTTTTATCTTGAATTACAGGTCGTCATCATTGTGAAATCTCTTTAATTTAGCGTCAACGTACTGAAGATGTGTATAACATTTTGTAATTGTGTAATTACTTAGCAATTTATTAAACTTTCCTTTCCTCTAGTATGTAATCGATAATAAATCATTCATGCTATCATTTGATTAGAATGATAATTAGGTTATGTGCCGTGATAAACATTGATTAGCATATTTGAAACTGCAATAGTGGGAAAATGATTAGTTCATTTCATACCCTCCTGTGCCATTGTCTTGTAATCTTCTAGAGCCTTCATTTGTTGCAACGAATGAAAAATTGGTGATATATCACAAGCATTGCATAAATTCTGGTGATGTTCACCAACATTGCATAAGTTCTGGTGATATCTCACAAACGTTGCATAAATTCTGGTGATGTATCACAAGCATTGCATAAGTTCTGGTGATGTATCACAGACATTGCATAAATTCTGGTAATGTATCACAGACATTGGATAAATTCTGGTAATGTATCACAAACATTGCATAAATTCTGGTGATGTATCTCAAACATTACATAAATTCTGGTGATGTATCAGACATTGCATAAATTCTGGAAATGTATCACAAACATTGCTTAAACTTTGGTGATGTATCACAAACATTGCATAAATTCTGGTGATGTATCTCAAACATTGCATAAATTCTGGTGATGTATCACTAACATTGCATAAAATCCAAAAATCTGCATGAAAATTCTGAGACGGATTCATTAGTGGTTGGTGAGCAAGGGAGGCGGGGAGTAGGTTGTGTAGAGTAAAATAATAATTATGAAGACTTGAAAGGTGAAATTAATTCTGCAGTGGTTATGTATCAGTGGTTTTTTAGAAACCAAGTTCTGGGTAATGGTAAATAATTAATGAACATAGAGGGTGTAGCTTTGTAAGAGTAAATCAATTATATAATTTATGTTGAGGCACAAGGACTATTATTATTATTATTATTATTATTATTATTATTATTATTATTATTATTATTATTATTATTATTATTATTCTGAATGTATCCCCTATTCATGTGGAACAAGTCCACAGGGATCATTGACTCGAAATTCAAGCTTCCAAAGAATATGGTGCTTATTGGAAAGAAGTAACAGAAGGTAATAAGAAATACAATAGGAAGATATCGATTTTTAGATTATGAGAAAATAAACTAACAGATGGATCAGAAACGTGAGATAAGGCATTCTTGCAGATTGAAAAGTGAAAAGAAAGCCAAAGTAAACTATGAAAGAAATCAAGGCAAAAAAATTAAATATATTCCCTATTAAAATAGATCAGGATACGCTGATGAATAAGGGCAAACGAGCCTCTTCTAAAAAAACAGAATGACTGACTCCCTTAAACTTACTAGTATCAGCCTCCATCACACTACTGGGGATACTATTAGCCTATACACTTTTGCAGTAATGGAAATTAAGGATCTCAGGTACTGGACCGTGTTAGGCTATGGCAGCTCGAAAGAATACGGATGGTCCAACCCAGCTTCAAGAGCAGCTTCCTTTGAATGATAGGCCTAAAGAGCCTAGAAAGATAAACTGTGCATAATTAGGAAGTAGCGAGAGTGGAAAGAGAAGAAAACTTTAGATAATGAGGTTTATGATGAAGGAGAAATGATTGATTAGAGAAAGCTTTATAATCAGGAGAAAATAAAAGCTGTATACAAGATACAAGGCGAATGACACTATATATTTGGTTTCATGTATGTATGACGATAGGACTTATCCGTGTTTGAGCCTTAGGGGAGCGAATGATTCAATATTTATAACATTTCTTAGTCATATTGGTTTCACTGAAGTGAAATCATCATCTTGTGCCACTGAACTACTTCATGCAAGATAAAGTGAAATTATTTTCCTTGCGAAATGGACTTCCTACAGCTGAGTTGACATAGGCTAATATCTGGAAAAGAATTAGGGTACTTTTTTTGTAAACGTTTTAAGTGTTAACAAAGTTCCTTAAAGTAGATGTTAAATCTTACGATGGTGCTTAAGAAGTATAGGATGTTACTCTTATTAACTGATAATTATGACAGAGAGAGAGAGAGAGAGAGAGAGAGAGAGAGAGAGAGAGAGAGAGAGAGAGCGTGTTCCGTAATTTCTTTTCAAGGTCGAGGTAAAAAGTATTTCTATTTCGAACAGCCTAAACCGCGGGGTATCGGTGTTCCAGCAGTTAATAAAGGAAAAATGATGTATTCGTTCATTTTGCGGCATCCTGTGATAGTGCTTGTGTTCCATATTGGGTTTTGAAGGATATTGCGCAATTTCGTATAGCAAAATTTCATTGTAAGGGGCGGCATATTTTCATTAACTTGGTTTCATAATATGACGACGCAACCCCGTATTTTTATACTGTGCCCAAGGTCCCGTTTGCATATTGTGGAGGATATTTGCTCTATAAATACGTATGAAGGCATTTTTGAAGCTTTGGTATATGGTGATTCCATTATTAAATTAATGGATTTGCATCAAAATCTTTTTAGCAGAGATCTCGGTTGGTTTTGTGTGCATCATGAGCTAACATATTTCTAGCCTTATCCTAGACTGAAATTCTCCACTACACGCCCACCGGAATGGGAGGGGAAGACAAAGTCCCATGTTTATGAACTAACTGATAATGCCAACACATGCTTCATATCATCATGCCTAAATAGTTGGTTTCCTCGTGATTTTCTGTATCTCTACGCTCCTAAGTAGATTTTCAAACAATTATGCATATTGAGCTTTCTGGCAATCTTCTCTAGCTGACGCTTAATTTTTTCTGAGTAATGTTTCACTATGGATTGTTCCTTTGGCATCCATAGCCCTGTACTTGCAACTCTACGTTAAAGAGGTCATTGTGTTGAACATTAGTTTGACCTCTCTTTACTCCCCAACCTCATCTATAAAAGAGCAAGCACATCAGCCATTCCTAAAATTATTATGTGCTCGTAATAGTGCCTCTTAGGAATTTACAATGAATTATTGTTAGTCTTTACCTCAGTGAAAAACTTTTCTTCTACGATGACCAATTATTTCTTGATTGTATCCCTCACTTAGAAAATGTTTATTAATTTTCCAGTAGAATTCCCAAGAAAATGTTTATTCATTTCCCAGTAAAATTCTCAAGAACATGTTTATTTGTTTTATGGCAAAATTCTCAAGGAGATGTTTATTAATTTTCCAGTGAAGTTCTCAAGAAAATGTTATTTGTTTTATGGCGAAATTCTCAAGATGTTTATTAATTTTCCAGTTCAGTTATCTAGAAAACGTTTACGCATTTTCAAGTAAAATTCTCAAGAAAATGTTTGCATATCCTAGTAAAATTCTCAAGAAAATGGATAGCTCTCGGTCTACCATTCACCAGCCCACCCAACCGTAAATGTGCATCAGCGTTTGCAAGGTCAAGAAAAGTGTCCAGGGCCAGTAACCTTACCCTACAGACTTTCCAAGAAAGTCTGTGTGTGTGTGTGTGTTTGTGTGTGTATCCGTGAGCGGCAAGACTAATTTTCTGTGAAGTTTTTCTGTCTGGTTATTTAACGAGGTTTAACATCAGCTGGAATACTTGTCATGAGCTATCAAATTTCTGTCAACTGTTCTCAACTTCCTATTGCCTACTGTACTACTTTAAATGTTGAACAAAAAGAAAAATAAAGTATAATATGTAGTCATAAAGACAAAATACCGATGACATGTAGCACGTGGTTCTATGACCAACTCCCATGAGAACTAGGCTAATGATAAAGAAACGGTTACATGTGCACGTTTCCGGCATCTTTTAGTATTTTGCCGCCAGCCTTTGTACCAAGTAGCAATTATGCTTCTTATATATTTGTGTACAGTTGAAACTGTTTGTTAGTTTTCTCTTTTCTTTCTTTAAACCTTCGCTTAAAGACCCGTGTGAAGAGAGTCAACAGACAAAAACCTAAGAGGACTCCAAAAGGAATTCAACCTGCAGAGCGAGACAGGTTTGAGGAATAAGTGATAAATAAATAAAAATGAGCGAATAGAAAATAAAAATAGATACACCTAAATTCAGGAGATGTCAGAAAACGCGGGAATGGATTTCCTCCTCGCTTGAAGATTCAGAGATCAGAAGATTCCGCCACTGCACTAGGCAAACTGCTCTACAATTTAGGCATATTCAAGATAAAACTCCTGTCAAATTGATTTGTATTAAACCTGATACTAGAAAACGTTAAAGTGATGAACTGAAATGACTTAATTACTGCTTCATGTTTAGTCTAGTTTGTGATGTCAGTTTATGTTCCGGAATGAATCAATCAGTTAGTGGCTACTTGGTCTAAAACGCTTGTGTGATACCGCCTCAATTCTCGAGCAACCCCCTCTCTCTCTCTCTCTCTCTCTCTCTCTCTCTCTCTCTCTCTCTCTCTCTCTCTCTCTCTCTCTCTCCTTGCCTGCCCCAGTTTTCTGGGAAAAATAAAGAGACGAAGGAAAAGAAGGGTAAAACCAGAGACTTTTTATGAATATTCACAATTCATTGTATTTATTCTTTCTGGAGTCTACTTTTACTTTACCTTACATAAC
>NC_089751.1:37883116-37908116 GCF_040412425.1 Macrobrachium rosenbergii | reverse complement strand
TATATTTTGCAGAAGTTATTATTATTATTATTATTATTATTATTATTATTATTATTATTATTATTTTTGTATACTTTGATTTACAATCCGGAACCTCTTACGGTTATTCTCCAGCTCAAAATTGTTTTGTGAGGTCAGTGATAAATGAAAGGCGATGGCATAATAAAAAAAAAAAAAGGCCTTACAAAAAAGAACTAACAGGTATGAAAATTGAAACGAATCACGTATGAACTGCCCAGCAGAGCTAACTGGCAATGCTCCAGTAGTAGTTAACGAAGCAAATTGAACCGTCTTGCTAAAATGAAATTATTTGAACATATGTGGATTTAGAAGTGAAAGTATTCTAAATCTTAACCGCTTGTTTCCCTCTCACGGTGATTCATGGAGTGAGAGAGTTGTCTGAGAGCGGCTAATCAATAAAGGCTTTGTTTTGCAAGGGTCACGCCTCATTCCCCTCTGCCTACTCCTCCCATTGATGTCTTAAATGTCTCTTGCTAGGCAAGGAGCTATGTAATTTCACCTGGGAGATTAAGCAAATTAAATCAGGATTGTATGCTCTGCCAACTGGACTGTCTCTTTCATGGCCAACAGCATTATTATATATATATATATATATATATATATATATATATATATATATATATATATATATATATATATAAATACATACATATATATAGATATATATGTATGTGTGTAATATATATATGTGTGTATGTCTGTATATATAAATATCTATCTACCTATCTATTTATATATGCAAATATTTCCAAATATACTTACATATACATATATATAGTATATGTATATATATATATATATATATATATATATATATATATATATATATATATATATATATATATATATATATATATATGGTTGTATGAGTGTGCATGTGTATATTTATACATTCTATCGAAAAAGCGCTATATATTGTCCCAGTTACATTTTCCCTTCACCTCCCGTACTGGAACGCAATGGTTTGATTGGAGGCTAACCTTACACAAACAAACAAGCAAGAAATCGATGTTTCAGCAAGATCATTTTGCTGTTAGCATTTCCTTGAAGAACACCGTCGTTTGCTTACAGTTACAACAAAGTGTGTGCGTGTGTGTCAAAGAAGTCAGCAGCAGGAACCAACTCATTGACCGCTTAGCGTTAAAATAAGAAATCTTGGAGGTCCGAGCGCATAACTCACAAGGAAATAGACCAAACACCACATTGCCATGCAGGTTGGAGCTCTCTCCGGGTCCCATGTTATGAATACAGGACTCCGCGTCTCTGGGACGCCTCCCTAAGGGACCGTAGGAAGGAGGGAGGGGGAGGGGGGAGGTACACATGAAATGTCTTGTATTTATCTGCAACATATCTTTTTCCTTGTTATCTTTGTTACAGTTTATTGTTCTGTATTTTGGTCCATTCCTTCGCCTTCTATCTGTTTGTTTTAGTGTCCATTATACCCTTTTGTTTCGCATTTTGTTCGTGGAAATGAAATGTATCTCTGGAAGCCACAATTATTTTAAAAGCCTGTTTGCTTGACATTAACAGACACCTGAAATATATGACAGTGGTTATTATATATATTCGACTTGACAGTAATTAATTTTCTTCGTGGTAATGCATTTATGCTTATTCATTAAAGTTAATGAAACACGCATATCATTATTTGTTAACTGCAGTAATTAGGTTATATCCTGTGAAAACGGTAATCGTTGTTTGTTATGAAATTGGCTGCAAACTTTGCTCTTAATTTTCTGAAAGTAGGGCAAATGTTAGTGGATTGCGAAATCTAATTTTGTTGTTATTCACAAGGTTACAGTAATTACATTAAATGTATAAAGATGTAAATACGTATGTACTATAAATAAATACATATATACATTGTGTATATATACATATATATGTATACCTATATACATACATACATATATATTATATATATGTGTATATATATGTATATATACGTATATATATAGTATATATATATATATATATATATATATATATATATATATATATATATATATATATATATATACGTATATAGCAATTTGGTGGGAGGAGAAGGACACTTCTATATTCCTTTCTAAGTACTTCATTCAGCTGCTGACGTTTCAAGACTTTATTCCCATTTTCAAAGCTACATAATAAAAGAAACAGACATTAAAAAACATCCTCGGATTAAAACATAACAAAAAGTTTTTTATATACTATAACATAAAACTATAAGTACAGTGAAAAAGGAAGAGTGTTTACCAAGCAGTGCTGAAGGCGCAGACCGAGTGACAGCAGGGGTCAGGTTCAGCTTCGACGCATTATATATATATATATATATATATATATATATATATATATATATATATATATATATATATATGAATATATATATGTATGTATTTATAGATATATATATATACACTGTATGTATATATATATATATATATATATATATATATATATATATATATATATATATATATACATATATATATATATAATGCAACTGAATTAATGCAAATTTCAGAAAATACATTTTTATGAATGATGATGTCACCGTATGAACTATTTTTATTAGTTGCATTCCTCTCCGGTCATATCTTTTCACCTTAAATTAAAATGTTTCTGTTCTTCAGCCGTTATTACAATGACAACTTCTAGAACCGGATCATAAAACTGGCAGTGCCATTAAGAGTTTTGTTTGGTTTTAAATTTGATCTAGGAAGATTAATAACAGAAGTTTGAAATCAGTGCCAAGATATAACGCAAGTATTTTTGTTCATCCTGGTTTGTTCTCCATTTTTCACCGTAATTGTAATCAAGTTAACATGTCAGAACTGTTCCACTGTATTCAATCATGTATACAAAGTCTCTCTCTCTCTCTCTCTCTCTCTCTCTCTCTCTCTCTCTCTCTCTCTCTCTCTCTCTCTCTCTCTGAATATATCTGGTTCACGACGATGGGGAGTAATAACACATTATGTTGTTCCAAAAGGGTTTCATTGTTTACAAACGGTTTTCCGTCATTTATTTTAGATGAGATTGCAGGTAGAGGGGGATAATAATGTCCTTATTTTATGAGAATGAGAGGGGACTTTCACTTTAATGAATAAATTTTGAAATATTTTTTTGCAAAGTTTGAGAGAGGCGAGAAAACCGACAGGGTTTATAGGCGGTTAACGTAAACTAAAACAAAATGCCTGTATTATTTTAATACTGTCAAGAAATTTTCGTCGAAAAGATATATATTCTTTTTGGAGATTTTTATTTTCCTTACGGTAATAGTTTATTATTATTATTATTATTATTATTATTATTATTATTATTATTATTATTATTATTATTATTATTATTATTATTATTATTATTATTATTATTATTAGCTTCTTCTGTTCGTTTATTGCTGTTGTTGTATTTCTTACTGTTTTGAGTTCTTTACTAATTATAGAAAATGTATAACATACCGTACTGCAGATATAGTTGGAAATTCTTGCATTATATAATATATATGTATATATATATATATATATATATATATATATATATATATATATATATATATATATATACATATATATGTAAACGCATTTATAAAACATGAACAATTCTGTTAGAAAATTATGAATATGAAAAAATATTTTTGATCCTTTTATATCTTTGAAAAAGTGCGGTTTTGCATATGCACATTTTTCAAGCATTATTGTGAACCTTTTGTGAACCTTTTATCTAATATATATATATATATATATATATATATATATATATATATATATATATATATATATATATATGTGTGTGTGTGTGTGTGTGTGTGTGTGTGTGGCTGTTTGTGTTTGTGCATGTATGTGACAATGATGAGTTCATGCTATAAGGAAAAATTGAAGTATGGCACATTTTGTACAGCGAACTCTTAACGTGTTGGAGCATAAAATCAGAGAGCTCTCTCTCTCTCTCTCTCTCTCTCTCTCTCTCTCTCTCTCTCTCTCTCTCTCTAAACTCTCTTTTAAACCCTTTATTTATGATCCTTTGTTGGTGGAGCAAGCCAAAAATCTCACGGAAGTTTATGCCTGACTTCCCAAAGAAATATGAAAGTCCGCGACTCAAGTTTCGAAGCAAGTGCTTTTGAGATTTCTTTTCAAAGTTTAAAGGTCACTGCTGAGGTTGTGAAGTCATTTCCGACTTTATTATGTAAAAAGCTGAGGTTAATTTTGCAAATATGGAATTTTCTTTTCGAGTCGGCTTCCTTGCTGTTGGATTCGATTCCTGTGTTCTGTTGCTGGACGACTTCTTAGCGGATACGTGTTGTAAACAAGTAATTATTCTCATAGATACAACGGTGGTAAGCGATAGTTACTCTCCATTTTGCCCCGACAGGTAGAGAACGAGATTATAAAGATTTAAACTTTTTGTTTTTAAGCTTTGTTGTGTACAATGACTCCCCTCTTTCGCTTTGTCCCCTCTCTTTATACACAATCACACACACATACATATGCATATGTATATACACATGTAACATATATACATACATACTACATATATATATATATATATATATATATATATATATATATATATATATATATATATATATATATATATGACTATTTATCACATCACCGTGATTCATATACAATCAGAAAGCTACAAACGTCCTTTAATATCCAATTCACTCTACCTCGGAAGTAATATATTTTCATATATGTTACCGAAGGGGAATTTTTAGTTGATAATAAGTCCACCGTCCCGTGGGGTCGAACCAGCGACGGACGAGGAATCAGGACTACAGTGACACACTAACCAGTCGGCCACTGGTTAGTGTGTCACTGTAGTCCTGATTCCTCGTCCGTCGCTGGTCTGACCCCCACGGGACGGTGGACTTATTATCAACTAAAATTCCTCTTCGGTAACATATATGAAAATATATTACTTCTGAGGTAGAGTGAATTGATATTAAAGGACGTTTGTAGCTTTCTGATTATATATATATATATATATATATATATATATATATATATATATATATATATATATATATATATATATTTATATATATTTATATGTATATGATACACCAAAGTTCAAGTATAATTGTGTATTTCTGTTTTAGACTGTAGCAATCTTTCTTTCTCTGAACGTTGTCTTCTTTACTCTAGATGGAAAAACTCCGAACCAGTGTGAATGCACAGCAGTATGCCTGTGTTTGTGTGTGTGTGTGTGTGTGTGTCCACTGTGTACCTGGGCGTGTGTTTGTGTATTCCCTCCTCTCCCCCCTCTCATCTTTGGAAGAAATGTCAACCCGGGTGTAGGAATTTGTTGTTGCTGTGAGCCAGGCCATTTAATCCGGGTAATGCTAGAGTGTGTCGGAATGAAATCCTATTAACGTTTACCTAGACAGTTATGTCGGCGAATTCTCTTGTTGCTAATTGAAATGTAAACGTGCCTGGCCGTGCAATATTTATTTATTTATTTATTCTCCTTGTTTGTTTTGTCTCGTAATTTCATCTTTTCTATTTTGCTGAGCACCGTTGGCGTAGAAGGAGAGACAATCTTTGTAAGTGGGACTGCAGGGTATCGTTTTAATGCCTGTTATTTTATATAATTCTCTGTTATGATAACTTTTTAATGTGTATTTTTTATTGCGTTTTTTCCCATTCTGTCGAGTTAGATATTCCCAAAAAATAATATTCATCACTGTAAAAAAATTAAGGGACATTATATATACGGTAAATGAAAACTGGAAGTATTAATCCGTAGAGAATATCAAGTACTGTAAGTGGTCGCCTTTGGTGTAAATACATTACATGATTTAGTTTTATTTCAAGACTCATTCTCGTGTTCATCTAACGTATGTATTTTCCATGTAAGTGCACAGAACTGCAATTGTACATTTTGGGACATCAGTCAAGAACACAATTCAAGTAATGCTTTATTTATAGATGTTACGGGAGTACCTTTGTGGAAAAGAAGAATGGTATAACTAAAAGAACGATGTAACAAACAAAATAAGCTTGTGAGAATAAGGTTATAGCAAGTTTCGTATACAATTAGGTCATTCAGAAATTATAAATAAGTGTGTCTGCAGAGGACACTAACCAATTATTAAAATATTTTGTCGCAGCAAACTTTGTAGGGAAAAAGAAACGGAAAATTCATTACAGCAAACATTGTAAGGAAAGAAACAGAAAACTGTGAGTTTTTAATAAGACCAAAATATTCTACTTATAGAGAATATGATTTACAGACGCGAAATCCGAAAATCATTCAGTCACACACACACACACACACATACACAAGGAAAAAATAAAAAATAAAAACTTGTCGAGAAATATCTCAGTGGGATTCTGAAACGCAGGAGGCATAATGTATAACTCAAGAACTTGAATATTGTCAAATATTTACTGTACACATACCGCTCCACGTTCTCTGAAACAGAATACGCCGGAATGTCCGTTGGGAAGAAAGCTATTGCGCTGAGACAGCGCAACTACTCCGCCGAAATTATTATAAATGAAATACCTGCATTCATTTTGGAGAAAAACAGAAGACAAATACGCGGGCGCCTCTCGAGGCAATTATAAAGTGCAAACTCCCTTCGTTAATGACTTAGTGGACATGAATAATGATCGAAAGGAACAATTATTATGCTAATAACGTATTATCTATTCATAGGGAAACGCATTTTTGCTTAGGGGGAAATTTGATATACTTAATCCACCAGCCCCGCAGTTTCTCTAGATTAACAGACGTGTGTTCAGCAACCCTGGAGTGGAGATGAAAAACGAGAATTTGTTTTGAGCAAGACAGAGAGTATATTAGAGAAGGTTGAAATATGTAATTATGGGAATTATAGACGAGCGAGAGAACGGAATGATTTTCCTTTGAAGGTACTGAACTGTTCATTGATAGAGATTTCTGTAGATTAATTTCATGTCGTCTTGTGCTTCAGATGCATTTGGGAATGAAGTGGGATTTCGGTAAGATGGCTGTTGGATAATGCTTTTGAACTTTTATTTTTAACATTCTCTCTCTCTCTCTCTCTCTCTCTCTCTCTCTCTCTCTCTCTCTCTCTCTCTCTCTCTCTCTCTCTCTCATCTAATCCGATGCAATACACTGAACTAAATGAAGACGCTGAGAAGCGCCTAAGTCAATTATCCAGGGCAGCTCTTTACTCACCCCAAGGCGTTTAACTTAAACACACGAGAATCTGACTCTAAGGTAGAGCATCAAATACGGACGTTCTAATATAGCTTGTATTTGTTAAATCAGTTTGTAACTAAGTGGATCGGCCCCGTAGGGTGGTAATGCCGTCAGTGCACCTCATGCGGTGCACTGTAGGCATTACGTAAGGTTCTTTGCAGCGTGCCTTCAGCCCCTAGCAGCAACCCCTTTCGTTCCTTTTCTGTACCTCCTTTCATATTCTCTTTCTTCCATCTTGCCGTCCACCCTCTCCTTACAACTGATTCATAGTGCAACTGCGAGGTTTTCCTCCTGTTGCACCTTTCAGACCTACTTACTCTCAATTTCCCTTTCAGCGCTGAATGACCTCATAGGTCCCAGTGCTTCGCCTTTGGCTTAAATTCTATATTCACTTCAATTCATAACTGAAACGGAAGTTTCTGATTCGTCCCCTTTCCATTAGTTATTAAACAGTGGAAAGTAGTTCTCAATTTCCGCGACACCCGAATATAATTTATTCAGCAATTAAACTGTGTTATTACGCAATTTACAGCTTAAGAGCGTCCCCATTGCATTGCACTCATTATTTCATTATGGTAATAATGATTATCAACCTGTATTCATTGGGAAAACTTTTCTCCAAGTCGTTATTAGAGAGATTCTCGATAAATAACGATTACAGGGGAAATTCCTGCTAGGTACCTCTCCTTGGAGACATAGTACAACTCCGTTGTTATATCATATCTTTGGGTAAAGAAGTAAATTACAAGCGTATAGTTTACGAGCTTCCAGTAAGCATACATAGACGTAAGGCAGAAGTTAAAGGGTTGCTGATTTTAAGTTCCAAACAAATCTTCAGCCACGTTATCTTCGGTACTTCCATCTCGAGGTTTTGCAACATAACCGGTAGGTACGATTCTCTAATTCTTCTCGTGCAATACTCCTTTTGGTGTGTCTTCATCGCCGGGTCTCGGTGAAGAGAATTTTGGGTATTCTGCTCAGTACTTAAATGGAAGGGAAAAAATTTTGGCGACGTGGTCTTATACGCCTTTTTCTTATCCCAATCACTGGTCACAGATGAAATAGTTTATCCCAGCCTGGTTGTTTCTGCAAGCAAAAAAAAAAATGCAATGTTATTTTCCTACCAAAATAAGTTTGTGTAAATGTCAGAATTAAATTCCTTCCTCCCACATCATTTGGGGAAACGATCCTCGAATATTTTTTCATCACATGTGGATGAAATATTAATTGTTTCTATTCTCTGAATATCCTGAAACACCTAATAACAATGCTGCTGATGACGATTTTCTATTGCCGCATGAATAGCCGTTGCTTTCAAAAGCAGAGTATTGACAACAGCCAGTAAATCCTTGCCTCACTGAAGGGCCATCACTTCTTGTGTAGTCACATCACATACTCAGTCCAAACTGGAGTTGTAAACTATACTCCCTAACGAAGGAAGACTTTCTACAGCCGACACAAACCTGTATTACTGAGTAGAAGTTCCGTTGTGCATCTTGTCCGCTTAGC
The DNA here is from genome assembly GCF_040412425.1 of Macrobrachium rosenbergii. Lineage (NCBI taxonomy): Eukaryota > Metazoa > Arthropoda > Malacostraca > Decapoda > Palaemonidae > Macrobrachium > Macrobrachium rosenbergii. The sequence continues at coordinate 37,899,413 of NC_089751.1, read as the reverse complement.
CAACTGCATTCCATTATTCCTCTCACACGAGAGGGATATGGGTGAGGTGGGACTGGGGGAGGAAGATGCCAGGAATAGAAATAGATGGAGAAAGTTGACTCAGCGGCCGACCCTGCTGTACAGTGGGACTAATAAGGTCGAAAGAAGAAGAAAAAGAAGAAGAGAAGAGGGTGGTCAAGGCCTTTCTATTAGTGTTAACTTAATCTGTAGCAGAAAACTGTCGAGACGGCTTTGTGTGTCCGTCCGCACATTTTCTGTCCGCTCTCAGATCTTAAAAACTACCAGATTGCAGCCCTCTAGCCTCAGTAGTTTTTATTTTATTTAAGGTTAAAGTTAGCCATAATCGTACGTCTGGCACCGCTGTAAGGGCTAACAACACAGGCCACCGCCGGGCCGTGGCTCAAAGTTTCATGGGCCGCGGCTAAGAGTGTCATGGGCCGTGGCTGAAAGTTTCATACAGCATGCGCTGTACAGAAAACTCGATTGCGCCGAAGAAACTTCGGGGCATATTTTACTTGTTTTTTTATTATTTTTACATTCCTTTTACTTGCTGTATGTCTAGGCTTGATAGTGCCCTTTTATTCAGTGTACTATCTTTCCCCTTTCGCAATTACTGAAAACTTCATTATGAATTCAGTGTTATTTTAATCGAAAGAGATTTTGTTATGCATTACGTTTTTTTTTTGCGCTAGAGGAGAGCGTTTGATCCTGCAGACATGAAGCTTTGGATAATTGCAAAGTATTTTCTGACAATAGAATTGATGTTGCCAAAGTATTCTCTCTCTCTCTCTCTCTCTCTCTCTCTCTCTCTCTCTCTCGATTTTTATGTTGTGGGTGGGTAACGGCTAAGTGTTCGAGCTGGTCAAGAGTTGTTAGTTTATGAAGTAAATTGTTATTCACTGTACGTCAACAAGAACCTTTTGTCAAGTGGAATTTGGTTATGATCCACTGTCTGTCAGTCTTACTGAAGATAAATGATACCTAACCTCCGCTAAGGAGCAATTTAGTATATGGCGTTGAATGTTTTTTAATGGCCCTGTAGATTTTATCCAGAATATATATATATATATATATATATATATATATATATATATATATATATATATATATATATATATATATATATATATATATATATATATATATAACAGATTTCTTGTAGTTAGCTCCTTCTGGTGGTACAGATATACACACTCACACTCACACACACACACACACACACACACACACACACACACACACATATATATATATATATATATATATATATATATATATATATATATATAATAAAAATCCATATAAGGAAAGAGAAACAATGGAATGATAAAATGCAATGGAATGCTGCAAGGCCTTTCGACTTATCGCCCTTTACTAAGCAGTCTGCTAAGTAAAGGACGTTAAGTCGAAAGGCCTTGCAGCACTCCATTGTTTCTCTTTAGACTGCTTAGTAAAGGACGATAAGTCGAAAGGCCTTGCAGCGCTCCAATGTTTCCTTCAAGGATTTTGTCTTTATTTACATATTCATCACGTTCCATATTTTAGTGATTCACTTATACATACATACATATACAATATATATATATATATATATATATATATATATATATATATATATATATATATATATATATATATATATATATATATATATATAGACAGTATATATGTGTGTGTATTTATATGTTCATATATGAGCATTTATATATATATATATATATATATATATATATATATATATATATATATATATATATATATATATACAGTATATATACATATGTATATATATATTATATATATATGTATATTTACCACAATGCCCTCTTAACTTCTCGAATTCTTCACATTTTCTGCATGCGATTGTCACTAGACAAAGCCTTAAAGATTCAAATGAAGAAATAATAAAGAAATTCTGACGTCCGTAGCAGGATTCGGACCCGCGTTCAGTGTATCAGAACGAGTTATGGTTAACTCACTTGACCACGAAGAACAAAGGCTGAACGCGACTTATGCATAAATATATACTTGGCGAATTCAGATACATTGATTAGAGACGGAATAGACCCATCTTCACCTCGCTCTCATATTTTGAATTTGGGTTCGAATCCCACTACGGACGCCAGAATCTCTTCATTATTTCTTCATTTGGATCTTTAGGCCTTGTAGTGAGAAGCGCATCCAAAAAGTGTGAAGAAGTCGAGAAGTTGAGAGGGCTTTGTGGTTATTACAATTACATAAGCATCTGGTAAAAGAACGATCAGTATTGTATATATATATATATATATATATATATATATATATATATATATATATATATATATATATATATATATATATATAGAGTATATGTATATATACTCTATATATATATATATATATATATATATATATATATATATATATATATATATATATATATATATATATATATATATATATATTTATATTTATATGTATGTATAAATATGTGTACATAAATATAGATGTATACTCGTATATTTAATAAATATGTGTATATATACATATATATTTATATTTATATATAATGTACAGTATATATATACTGTATATATATATATATGTGTGTGTTACCGTAATAATTTTGAGTGTTATTTACAGAATTATTAATGCAAAAATTACATGAGGAAATATTTGTCACAGAAGCTGACATCAACAAACAAAATTTCCACAAAGAAGGAGAAATAAAGGTTGTTTTCATGTATCGAAACCCAATTCAGAACGTTTTTGGCCATAACTGATTTTCACTGCTCTCGCTGGGGTCACGTCACAACGAGTTTACTGGAGAAAAAACAAAAAAACAAAAAATTGATTTATTCGCTCTATTTGAAATATTAAAAGCCAGATACTGCCTTCATTTATCATGCCATTTAGTTTTCTGTTTTGCGCATTCACAAAAAAAATACTCTCTCTCTCTCTCTCTCTCTCTCTCTCTCTCTCTCTCTCTCTCTCTCTCTCTCTCTCTCTCTCTCTCTCTGTTACATTCAAGACGAAATGTCTAAACTTGAGAGAAATCCAGTCATTGTCTATTAATATAATTTCAAAATTCAAGTCAACTGTTTTGGGGTTGCTTATTATTATTTAAAGAATTCTGAAAGTTTTCAAGTTAAAATATTATTATCAAGGATTGAAGAGTCATGGGAACAGAAGAAATGCAGCTTGTTCATAGTTCCATTGATTTATTTTCATGGGAGAAATATCTTTGCTTAAAGGAAACCATCATACGTTTTTATTCCACAACTTTTCCATGAGAACTACTATATTCACGCGAATCTATGAAATTTTAACATCTGATAGTGTTAAATTAATTTCTGCTATGTGCTATGACCCTATTGCCTACTTTTCGCTGCATTAGATTACGTTTAATTCTCTTACGTGTAAAGGGAGGGTTTTTTAATGGAGTACATTGTTTTGTTTTCTTTCACACATTGTCACAGTGTATGGAGAACACACGCTTCTTTAAAGGAATCACACTTGAGTAAATAAGATTTCGTTCCCTCGTTCCCAATTTCAGACGAGAGAGAGAGAGAGAGAGAATTTTTTCCTGTTGTCGTATCGTATTTTGATTGTACCGCAGGACTTTAACCTAGTATACCTTTCTTTACCATTCAACACCAGCGTCTAAACGTCGCGGTATTTTGTAGTTACCTAAAGGAAATAAAAAGGAACGTTTAAAGGAACTCCTTCCTAAGCCGGCTGAAGTAAAAATATTGAAAGTTTAGTTCGGTCGGACAAGATTAAATTGAATTTCACTGTCACCATTTTCTTTTCTTCCTTTTATTCCTACCAAGTTTGTGAGACTTCCAATTTCTGCCTTTTGTGCTTCCAGGCCGAATGGAAACCTGTCAGGGATTGTCTGGATTCGCCTTGTCGGGGATAGAAGGAAAAACCGCGTGTGGTAGCTAACTTCGGTTATGGAAAGTAACAAACTGATCTTGCTACCTGTCCTAGGCTATTTATGAATATTTATATTGAAAGGCAACGGCTATTTCGATGTTGTTTTAAATTTGCATGATCTGATGATCGCCCATGAATAAGCTCGGATATTTTTTGTATATCGTGAAAATTCAGCATTAAATAATGCTGATAACCTTAGCGTAAATTAGATTAGGGTGATCAGAAAAAGAGAGAGAGAGAGAGAGGGGGGGGGGTATCAAAGAATGCTGATAACCACAATGTAAATTGGATTGCGATGATCACAGAAAGAGAGAGAGAGAGAGGGTATCAAAGAATGCTGATAACCACCATAATGTAAATTAGAGTGCGATGATCACAGAGAGAGAGAGAGAGAGAGAGAGAGAGAGAGAGAGAGAGAGAGAGAGAGAGAGAGAGAGAGAGAGGGTATTAAAGAATGCTGATAACCGCAATGTAAATTAGATTGCGATGATCACAGAGAAAGAGAGAGAGAGAGAGAGAGGGTATCAAAGAATGCTGATAACCACCATAATGTTAATTAGAGTGCGATGATCACAGAGAGAGAGAGAGAGAGAGAGAGAGAGAGAGAGAGGGGGTATTAAAGAATGCTGATAACCGCAATGTAAATTAGATTGCGATGATCACAGAGAAAGAGAGAGAGAGAGAGAGAGAGGGTATCAAAGAATGCTGATAACCACCATAATGTTAATTAGAGTGCGATGATCACAGAGAGAGAGAGAGAGAGAGAGAGAGAGAGAGAGAGAGGGGGTATTAAAGAATGCTGATAACCGCAATGTAAATTAGATTGCGATGATCACAGAGAAAAGAGAGAGAGAGAGAGAGGGTATCAAAGAATGCTGATAACCACCATAATGTTAATTAGAGTGCGATGATCACAGAGAGAGAGAGAGAGAGAGAGAGAGAGAGAGAGAGAGAGAGAGAGAGAGAGACTTGATTTATGAGCAGTGTTACTTAAGTTGGCGATTTATAATACGGAATGGAGTCCAAATACATCTGTTTTGGCAGTCATTTCTCTGCATTATTAATTTTACTTGTCTTCTCGCTAACATTCGTCCTGAAAACATCCTTATTCTTTTAGTATTATCCTTTTTTAGTGTCGTACAACGTATTACGAGATCTGACGAAGAGTGCCGGAGGTAAAGAACGGGAAACGAATCATTTCTGAAGTGGAGTTTATCTTCCTAAAGCAGCCAAATATTTAATATCTTGATATTTTGCGCACATCGATAATTTTTCTTCGACAAGGAATAACGGAAAGCAGAATCTAGACTGTCAGTGCTTGAAGCATAGCTTCATAACAGCGGGGTTTCGTTCAAAGCATTTCCTGCTTGCACTCGGGAACGATTGCTTGCCGTTCGCTTTGTAGGTCTACGGAATCCATATTTTGTTATCATCAAATGTCGCAGTTGCCACTTTACTTACTAACAGAGATTTCTCATTGCCTTTGCGATGAAAGAGCTACCGAGAAACGAAGCACTCACGGAAGATGCCAGCTGCTTAGACTCAGACATGGCCAGGCTTGTAATATGGTATTTCCCAGAAACGATGCTGATTATTTCCAAGCCTGAAACTCCGACAAACCGATTTCCGGCGTTTACAACATCGTGGTGAAGGTTAATGAGAAACGATTACAGAAGAACATTGGTCTGGAAGCCTAAAAATGATCCCACTCGGAAATACTATTGAGATTCTCACTTACAGCATCACGTCGAGTTTAATGAGGATTTTGAAATTTCGTCATTTTCTTAAAGTTGAACAAAATTGTATACACTTTAGCATATATAAATTGAGCTCTCTTTTTTCCCCCTATCGTAATTTATAACGAAAACATTGCGTTGTGCGTGTTTTCCGATTCTTAATATGCAGGAAGAGCGAAAAATTTTAGCAGTTTTTAGCATTATGTAACAATTTATGATAGTCATAAAATCACTACTGAAAGCGTTCATATTGTGCCAGTTTAAATGCTTTTGCATTGATTAAAAAAACTTCGTTACTTATTATTTAATTAACCAAACTCGCTCCAAGCCCAGCTTCTAGTTCTCTTAAATGAAACGCAATCACATCATTTGTTTAAGGAGCCTTATATTAGGAATATAAGTAGGAATTCGTTAACAGCTTCACTTTGTTTTTTTCTCTCCTTTCTTCATCTCTGCCATATAACCGTAATATAATTTGTCTTTTTTCGAGAGGATGGTTGTTTGGGTAGTCCGTGCAAAGACTTTTCAGTCTTAGCTATTATTGTTTTCAATTTACTCTTTTTGGTTGTCATTCACGAAGCTGCTTTTAAATTCGGCCTCATTGCATCGAGAGGGGAAAATCCTGTACAGCTAAAATATGCCCTCAAGATTCTACAATTTTCACGGCTGTTTTTCATGTGTTGGCCTGTTATTCAGCGTGTCAGTTCGAGAGGGAAGCCTGGAGTTTAATAATAAGAAGTGACTTCAGAAATCAGCAGGCGTCTAGACGGCGTATTTTCAAATTGAAACGGCAGAAACAGATTCCAGTATTCTCGAGAATTGTTATTTTATCTTTCGCATTTGCAGTATTTTGAAACTTTCAATCCCCGGCTATTTACTGGAAATGACGGGGATGGCAGAATTGGTAACGAGGTGTAATATGCTGTGGTATGTGGCATTTCCCTTCTCTCTCTCTCTCTCTCTCTCTCTCTCTCTCTCTCTCTCTCTCTCTCTCTGACCTTAATTCATTTTGCCTTGTACAATAGAGGGATTATTTCCTTTTATGTTGAATATCGGAAATCGGGGTTTGTTGACAGGATATATTCAGTGCGTAATTAATTTTCGTAATATTCCCTAAGTAACAATGAATGTGTATTAAATTAAACGTAATCTCTAAGAATTATCTTACGTCATAATCTTGCAAAATGTAAAATGACAGGTATAACTGTAGATGAATCAAATTATGTGAGTAATGTCTGCCTTGTAATATTTAATATCATTGTTAGCAATATTGCTATTGTTATATTTCTAAAGTAAGTAATATTCATAATCGTGAGCTGCAATGAGAATATTGTGTCTTCAGGAATCATATACATATTGTTTGTGAAACATACGATCATAACAGAGTGATTACGCTTCACTAAGCAGGAAAAGGTTAATACTCGATTTTTGCATTTTATGCATAATTCTTGAAAAATCCCAAAAATAAGTGAGGTTACAAATTCCCCCACGTGTCCACAACACTGAACCATTCAGTTTCCAGATAACGAATGACCTCTGTAAAACATTAGCCGGCTATGTTAAACCACTCGTTTGTGTCTTTTCCTGAACTGAAGTAAACGTAAATTTCATCTGGGTACAGTTTCTAGAGTTTAATAAGATTCTTAGTTTGTGGTGACGCAAATTAAATTCTGGAGAATACTTGTTTGCCTCTCATCCAGTATATTGCTCGCGGAAACATTTCAGAGATATTCAATTTAGCGCTTCTCCTTTGTGCAGTCTTCTGTTCCGTTGGAGCATTGCATGCTGAGAGCATTCGTGATAGACACAAATATACACATACGTGTTTATTCGCATGTCAGCATAAGAGAAAGTTTCCAAGGACAAAAGACAGCATGCATTGCAATGTTTTTCAGCTGACCGTCAAATCAAGGATGCAAGGTGTTAAGAAAAAAAAAAGTAAAAAATGCGTTGAAGTTTCTTCGTCGCAATCGAGTTTTCTATACATAATATAATCAAGGCCACCGAAAATAGATCTATCTTTCGGTGGTCTCGGTATAATGCTGTATGAGCCGCGGCCCATGAAACTTGAACCACTGCCCGGTGGTAGCCTAGCCTATATCGTTACCAGATGCACGATTATGGCTAACTTTAACCTTAAATATATTAAAAACTACTGAGGCTAGAGGGCTGCGATTTGGTATGTCTGATGATTGGAGGGTAGACGATCAACATACCAATTTGCCCCCTAGCCTCAGTATTTTTTTAAGATCTGAGGGCGGACAGAAAAAAGTGCAGACGGATAGACAAAGCTGGCACAATAATTTTCTTTTCAGAAAACTAAAATGAACTCTAATTTCTTAAACTTAGCTTTACCAACATAAAAATGAATGCTGCCACATTTAATAGCAATATACTTCAAGGTTTTGCACCGCCTCCATCATAAGTACTTTTACTTGTTGGGCTGCATTTGTTTTCGCTATCTTTCTCTTGTTCCATGTGACCAGACCAGCTCAGTAGATCGAGTCAGTTCTTCCACCAGTGAAAAAATTTCTAATACAGCTGTCGACGTCTTCATTGCCCACCTTCCGTCATTTCTAGTTAGATTTTCCTTTACTTCTTAGCAAGTTCAACACTTGTGCTTCGCCAGCCTCAATACCAATTTGGATAGGGTTTATTCATTCCATAACATAAATGTGCCTAGTCTATCAAACTCCCTGACTGTTTTCCGGGCAACCTTCTCTTCGTCAGTTCGTTTTCCTCTGAGCTGTTTTGTTTCTTTGCATACTACGCATTTGTATCCACATCTGCCATCACTGCCTCACACTCCTGCTTATAACTTCTCCATATTATGGAATTAATTCAACCTAACATTCATATTTCCAATACATTCTCTCTCTCACCAAAAGCAACTGTTCATAATTTTTTTTTTTATTAAAATCAGGTTCTCTTGAGGGGGCCGTTCAAAAATTACGTAACGCCTTAGCGGGGGAGGGCGGTATGATGAAGTGTTATGAGTGTGACAGAGGGGGGAGGGGGGTTATAACCATAAGTTACATAACATTTTCAGATATTTTTCTTATGTTTCTTTTGAAAAGATGTAAATGTAGAAGGACAAAAAAGAGAGAGTAAAGATTCTACAATAGACTTTTATTATATTGTAGTTATGTTGAGCATATGGTATTTAATTTTTTTTTTTGCACTATTATATATTTTAAAAAAGTCACAAACTCAACCCTTGTTTGTACTGCAACATTTTCTGCTATGTTTTACATGACATAGAATAATATCACAAACTCATCCCTTTTCTGAGCTCCAACATTCTCTACTTTATGCATAAATATGAATTAGAAAAGTATCACCAATTAAATTAATCCTCTTCTAAACATGGCATGAGAGAACATTTTCATTTTAAATTTGCCTGTGATTCTTTAATGTCATGACATAAAGTTGTTAAGAAAAACCTAAAAGGTAATAATTTCCGGGTATTAGGCTAGACTTTAATATATTATATTGCATTAAAAAAAAGAAACAGTAATTCAGGGTGCGGGGGCTACTAACTGATGTTATATAATTTTCTAGGGGGGTCTGGACATGTGTTATGAGGCGTGACAAAGGGGGAGGGGGCGGGTCAAAAATTGCCATAAAAAGTGTTACGTAATTTTTGAACGGCCCCTAAGCTACTCATATTGCTATCTTCCTAGGTAACTTGGTCTTCAATCTTCTTCCAAGCAGCACGTAACCGTTCACACTCTTAATATTGCCTCTACCGTTATTTATGTCTACGTAACCGCCAGTCCCGTTTCAGAAAACAGCTGTGTGAGGCATTCAACAGCTCACAACTCCCGTCACACATACACACACACTCTCTCTCTCTCTCTCTCTCTCTCTCTCTCTCTCTCTCTCTCTCTCTCTCTCTCTCTCTCTCTCTCTCTCTTACTTTCATATCTTGACTACAAATCTCCAGAGAACACTACCTGTTTATCCTTAAGAACACGGACTAAGGTATCAGTGATCATTCTGTTGGATTGGGATGGAATACAGAATTTAGGCCAAAGGCCAAGCTCTGGAATCTATGACGTCATTCAGCGCTGAAATGGAAATTGAGAGGAGGTTAAATAGGCTTTAAATGTGTAACAGGAGGAAAACCTCGCTGTTGCAATATGAAAATTTTTTTATGAGAAGGTGGAAAGTAAGATGGAAAAAAGAGAATATGAATGGAAGTACAGTAAAAGGAATGCAAGGGGTTGCAGCGGGCCTCAGGGACGCTGTAAAGAGCCTTAAGTAATGCCTACAGTGCACTGCGTGAGATGTACTGACGGCACTATATCCTTACGGGGGATCATTCTGAAGAGATGTTTCATGTAATTCATGTTTTAGCTGTGTCCTTGGACCGTAAAAGCTTGTAATTACTCCTTCTCTTACTCTGTTATTTTTGAAGCTTCTCTCCACCACAGGCCCCAATACTGTTCTCCGCACAAAAGCAACAGCTTTTTAGTCTTTCTTTGGTCTATTTCCCTGCTTGCATCAGACATACTCATTTTAGCTCCCAGGCTTTTATGTCTGCTGATTCAAACTGTTTTTCTTACGTTTTCAAGGCCTCTCTCTCTCTCTCTCTCTCTCTCTCTCTCTCTCTCTCTCTCTCTCTGTCTGTGTGTGTGTGCGCGTGCGCGTGCGTGTAATGCATCGCATACTGAGCCATTTCGTGAATACCCAGTGGTGTATTTGCTGTTCGTGATGTGAAATTGGTAAATGTTGTTTCATATGTAATTTTATTTTTTTTTTGTCGTTAACATTTCCAAACGTGAATTGGATGTTCAAGTGTGACAAAGTTCAGAGGAGCAAAATAGTCGTGGATGCGCAGTTCAGGATGGAAAACTCCCAGAATTAACTTTGTCAAAAGAACGAGAACTGTGGAGCGGAAATCTAGTTTAATCCTTATTATTGGAAAAGTAACTTTTTTTTTTACCTCTGTTTCGTTAAATGGTAAACGTCTCCTGGTCGAAGGGTTTCGGCATTTTATGTTTCAGTAGTGATGGGGAAAATAATAGTTTTTCTCTCATAATGTTATATTCGTCTGTCATTGAATATCATTTAAGAAGTACGGCATTTCGTGTAAAATCTTGCACAATCCTAAATGTTCAAAATTTCAAAAAAGAGTATTGATACTAAATTGTATTACAAACAGTCAATCTTTTCTGGAAATAAATGATAAAGACAAACTCTCTCTCTCTCTCTCTCTCTCTCTCTCTCTCTCTCTCTCTCTCTCTCTCTCTCTCTCTCTCTCTCTCTCCGTGACGCTGATCTCATTTGGTCTTGTCAGCATTACAGCATTCTTCTTACAAGACTCTTCATACCAACTGTCACGATCGAGAGTTCATTCCCAGCAGCTCAAGATAAGGAATTCTCAATCTAAGGTATCCGGCCCGGGGATATCTCTGGTACCAGACTTAGGGGTAAGAGACTAGTAAAGGATAATTATTATATTTCTTAGTTGTATATAGTTTTTAGTTTTCTGTAAAAGAAAACTATTGTGCTGACTTTGTCCGTCCGCACTTTATTCTGTCGTCCTCAGATCTTAAAAACTACTGAGGCTAGAGGACTGCAAATTGGTGTGTTGATCATCCACCCTCAAATCATCAAGTATATCAAGTTGCAGCCCTCTAGCCTCACTAGTTTTTATTTCATTTAAGGTTAAATTTAACCATAACCGTGCTTCTGGCAGCAATTTAGGATAGGCAACCACCGGGCAGTAGTTAAAGTTTCATAGGCCGCGGCTCATACAGCATTATACCGAGACCACCGAAAGATAGATCTATTTTCGGTGCCGTTGATTATACGCTGTAGCGGCTGTGCAGAAAACTCTTTCTTCGGCGCGTTTTTTTTTTTACTTGTTTTCTCTTGCACATTATTCATATATAATAACAATAAAATCCTTAAGGTTCCTAGTTTATGTGAACTAAAACCTGGTACTGACATCTGAGGTCATTAAGGCATCTAACAGGTTATGATGACGACCGTATCACCCCTTCCTTTGATACTAAGTCCTGCTATTTATCGATGGTGTAAGAGCTACAGTTTCTTTTAAAACTGTAAAACTGGAATTACTAAACGCTACATTATATGATTGCTTGCTGCATCTAGGATGAAATGATCTCTTGAATGTAATCCAAATCTCCTAGTTACTGTTGCTAGATCAAACAAACCCACTGGCAGAAGTCAAAGAGTTAGAGGAGTTTATTTCTGGTGATAGAAATTCATTTCTCGGTATAATGTGGTTCGGATTCCACAGTAAGCAGTAGGTCCCGTTGCTAAGTAACCAATTGGTTCTTAGCCACGTAAAATAAGTCTAATCCTTCGGGCCAGCCCTAGGAGAGCTGTTAATCAGCTCAGTGGTCTGGTAAAACTAAGGTATACTTAACATTTCCAGACGTTAACAATCATGCGAGTGCCCTACGACTGAACGAGCTTGAATATTGTATGGTCCGATTCAGTTTTTATCATTTCCCGGTTATAGGAGACCTGTTATTAGCTTGACAAAACCTTTCTATTCTAAGGCTTCAGAGCTAAGCGAGCACCGTAGCTTGCTCCTGGTGTTACTAAGTGAAAATGGCAGGGCAACTCTGGAATTGTATTAGTCTTGCGACTGCCTACGACTAGTATGAGAGTAACTCATATTCCTAATATAGACGGAATCTGTTTCGAATATACCCCATTGCGAGGTCTGCGATTGGGTATATTGAAATATATTATATCATTGAGATGCCCGTTGCTGAGGCATAATGGTCAGAGAGGCCAGCAGACTTAAATGTTTTTCTCGGCTATAATTGAAATGTTATTCGAAACAGATTCCGTTTATGTTGGGAATATGAGTTACTCTCATACTAGTCATAGGCAGTCTTCTCATACTAGTCATAGGCAGTCGCAAGACTATCAGAATTCCAGAGTTGCCCTGCCATTTTCACCAGTAACACCAGAAGCAAGCTAGCGTGTTAGCTTAGCTCTAAAGGCTTAGAATGGAAAGGTTTTGTCAAGCTAATAACATCATAATTAATGGAGCTGCAATAGATTTCAAATGCATGTACACTGTTTGCGCTAAATGTGTTGTAATAACAAGGTACACGATGTTGGTAACCGTAGAGAAACAGGCGACTTGTAGACATCAGAGTGAGAAAGCAAAGATAATGAAACATTTGGTGAATTATTGCCAGAAAGTTATTTTAAGCCAGCATATTAGATAAATATAGGGAACCACGTCACTTAAGTCCCACTGGCCTTATATTTGAAAAATGTTCCCCGAACAGCAGTTTTTGGCTTGAATTAACAAGTAAAATGCGTTGAAAGGAAACTGGTAAAAAACTGAGAGATGTTGTTTTGCTTTTTAGTTTCAACAACAAGAAGGAATCAATTTTCCTTTTTAATCAGAGATATTTTTTCATCTTTTAAGGTATTGTATAGCATGGATGTTTTAGGGTTTTCCTCAGAATGCCAATAAAAAACATTTCCTAAGAGAAGTCCACAGTATTAAAAGAAAAATATGACTGCAGAGAGCGATGATGCCCTAGCAGAATCTTCAGTTAGTGAATGAAGGGTCATGTTATTAAATTTACGTAAAAGGGGAGAGAGGAGCACTTGGCTGCGGAGGTATTTATTACAGAGACCACTTTGAGGATGTAGAATTTCATTTCCCCTATCCAATTTCATTGTCATTTTTGTAGGGTTTATCCGAGACACAAGGTACCTAGTTCACCTCTTACAAATGGAACACTGGATTTTCCACTATACAAAAGCATATATTTCTACTGTGAAGTTCTGAGAGAGAGGAGTGGCAAATTAATTTTTCACGTTAATTAACCCATTTGTTAATTATAATTAATCTTACCGTTGGCGCAGCTTTTCCCATTTTTTAAGACTGCTATTATTTCATTGTTCCAGTATAGCCAATTTTTTTTTTTTTTGTACAGTCAATGTAACGGTTTCAATGTTTTTTGAAAATTAAACAAACAAGAATACTAACAGTTTTCCGTCAAAGAGGATTAAGTTTTTGAAAATTGAACAAACAAGAATAGTTTTTCGTCAAAAAAGGATTAAATTGGATGATCGTTCCGCTATTGTTACCTATTACTTTCGTTCGAACAAAGTCTATGGAAATTTGCTATTTTGGTTGGTCTTCTATAACCTATTTTGTGCTTTAGGTTTCTTAGAATTTGTTAGTGGCAGGGAGGTATCACGTCACGAACAGCAAACAAAATCTCATTTTCACTAGCATTCTCAGATGGCAAAGAATAGGTACACGATTTTTTTTTTTCTGGGAAAGTTTTATCGACATTCAGTAAAAGCTGATTCTTGTAAGCACTGCTTTTGCTTGATTATTTTCCTTTACGGTCATCTCATGGCAACGCTGAGAGAGAGAGAGAGAGAGAGAGAGAGAGAGAGAGAGAGAGAGAGAGAGAGAGAGAGAGAGAGAGTAGGCATCCTAAAGTTAATGTCAGGATTTATAACCACGAACAGAGATTATAAAAAACCAAATTTTTAGTTGACGACAAGTCAGAAAAAGTATAATTTTTAACGTTAAGCTTTGACTCAGCATACGAATATTGCTATAATTCTATGAAAGCTGCATAATGCACCGAGCATTACAGATTTATTTTTCTTTGACTGTTTATACCAAAATCAGTGGAAGTAAAAAAACCTCTGAAGTAATATTGTGTGACTTGTAATGACTTAATCTGCTAGATAAAAGTTAATTCAAGAGATTTTTTGAGTCACTACAATGTATTTTTTAAAGTTTTTTAAATGGTTATTTGTGTAATCGTTTTCGCCTCAGTAATAGGTCATAGTGTGAGACAGTTATATTGTTTAGCAAAAATTAGTTGTAGAAGTACAAATTGCTTGAAGTTTGCGATAGCTAGACAATATCCAGGAAGCAATTGCTTGCCGGTGAAGCCTTCTTGATCTTTATTTAGGATTGTATTTCTTGATGTACATTACATCCTAGTGCAGGAGGGACTCTTAAGAAGGCAGAGCATCTGTGGTCCCTCTTTTAAGAGGTTATTTCTCACGTTTCAAGATGGGGGCAGGGACATTAAAGAAGTGGGACAATGGCGACCTGCTGACCTTCAGTCATGGTATCCTAATGCAAAAACTGGATTTTTATCGTTTTTGTTGGGATATTTTTTTTTATATTGTAGCATAAAAAAATAACATTGATTGGTTAGTCAAGGATTTCAACAAGACTCAGGATACTTACATTTCGAAAGCAATCTTTAGACAACTGCTTAGGCAGAAATAGTCTTGATATCATTGATGAATGGCATTAACATCAGTGGCATGCCACATCCACTCGAAGGAGTTGCTTTTCAACTGCGATTGACTTGGTTCATTATAGAATGATTGTGCAAGCACAGAATCCCCAAGAACACGTGGCCGTTCATGTTAAAATTACGAGATGCCAAATAAATTAACTCCAACTCGTTGTGGATGATATTTCAAATTTTGCTGTGAGCTATGGCCAAAATTATTAATGATACTCTTGAGGTATGGCAACAGGAAAACGGACCTTAGTAAATAAGGAGAACTTGCCATTTTATTAGAAAGTAAATAGCAGGTAGAAACTGAAATAAGCCTCGAATCCGCTGTTATGAAAACACTTTGCTCTGTTTAATGTTCTTTGCGGCTACCATTCGGTCCTCAGCTGCATTGCTTTCTGCCTTTTACATTGCACCAGTTCTCTTTTGGACTCTTCTCGCCTACTCCTCTCACGTTGCTGTTCAACTTCTTCAACTCTTTCGTGCACAGTGAAGAACAAATCCTTTGAACTAGTCCTATAAGAATGTACCTCAGCGATCTGGTTAAACTACTTTATAAATTATGCAAATTACAAACAGGAGTAGTAAGCACGATACACTGTAGTAAACAATTCGCCTGTCCTCTGCTGAAGTAGTCCCCGTAGGCGGGTAGCGCCATCAGAGCACCTCACGTGGTGTACTGTAGGCATTACTTAAGGGCCTTTGTAGCGTCCCTTCGACCCCTAGCTGCAACCCCTTTCATTCCCTTTACTCTACCTCCGTTCATATTCTACTTCTTCCACCTGTTTTTCCATCCTTTCTAACAAATGTTTCACAGTGCAACTGCGAAGTGTTCCTCCTGCTGCACCTTTTAAACCTCCTTACTGTCAGTTTCCCTTTCAGCGCTGAATGACCTTATAGGTCCCAGCCCTTGGCCTTTGGCCTAAATTCTATATTCTATTCTATTCTATTCTATTCTATTCTATTCTACTGAAGTAGTAACGAAAATCCAATGGAAAACTAAATTACGTAACACGAAACTGATGCAAATGCAGAGACCCGAGTATCAAAGTGTTAAGGAGAGCTGGACACTCCATTAACATGTAAATAGACAAACACGAAGCAGTAACATTAGTATCTAATAACGTATATAAAGACTTTCATTATTAGAGCATGTTAACATACACACAGATTTGAATATTAGCACACGCATTTTCCTTGAAATAAAAAATGTAAAGCAGTAGCCTCACGAGGCTGTTATAAAGCGCAAACTCGAACGGTAATGACGCAGTGGACATGAATATTGCTCAAAACGAAACAATTATTATGCTAATCGCGAATTACCTATTCATAGAGAAAAGCATTTTTGCTCAGATG
>NC_089751.1:37870616-37878116 GCF_040412425.1 Macrobrachium rosenbergii | reverse complement strand
GAAAGGCACACACACACAATATGTATATATATATATATATATATATATATATATATATATATATATATATATATATATGTATGTATATATATATATATATATATATATATATATATATATATATATATATATATATGAATGACTATCTGGATTTGACTCAGCAACTTTTTCAAAGAACGATCTGTGCCACTGAGGTGTTATCTGAAGCTTCCATCTTTACTGAAGGCTGGAATCTCATCCCTAAGGATACTTTCATTGCGTTTGATTTTGATTATAATCAACCCTTCAGGTCAAGCTTTGTATTATAGTTTATTTGCTTCATATCGTAAGGTAGATAGTTTATTTTCGTGAAAAATCCTTCCTCGGACCTCGTAAATGAAAGCTGAATCCCAAGGTAATTTAAATCCCGAGTTATTGTCTGTATGATCTATGCATATGAGCTGGGTATTACACGTGTGGAAGCTCGTATTTATCACCGGAAATGTTTTCCTGTCCTTGTAAAATCATCTTGCAAGTTGACTTATAATACATTTTGTTTATGTTTCCTCTGCCATTTTCCAACTTTCTCTGTGATACATGTGGTGAGTTGGTGAGCAGATAACTTTAACAGCACTGAATATTCGCAAGTACTTGCAGGTTGGCGGATTTTTGTTGGCTATTTTTATTATAATTACTCCATAAAGAAGAAGGATTTGAAAACAAAATATGAACTTATATTTTGTCTTCAAATATACCTTCTTTTTTTGAATGGCTCAATGCTAAGTGACTCTCAGCCTCAGGTGTGCAAATTTCACCCGTGTTGGCTGTGACGTTTACTAATATGCCGTAGCCTTCACCTAAAAATACTTATGAACCTCTTGCTTACAAGAACTTTTAAAGAGACTCGTAGTAGCGCAACTTGAATTATTTATGGGGAAGATTCAGAAATATATCTAGCAATGTTGAGTTTTGGCCACTAACTATATTCCATTTTATATTCAAAAGTTAGTGAAGGACTATTTAGTTGAGTCCCGTGGTTGATTTTGCAAAATAGTGCCTTTGATGCTTTGATATAGAGACCATTACCCATTTCATTTTAAATCCATTCAAATGTCATCATGGATTCCTAGTTTTGATATAAAATTTTTCATTTCAATGTTTTCCCCCAGACAATATTATTATTATTATTATTATTATTATTATTATTATTATTATTATTATTATTATTATTATTATTATTATTTCAGTAGATGAAACCTATTCATACGGAGCAAGCACACAGGGGCCAGTGACTTGAAATTCAAACTTCCAAAGAACGTTGGTTTCAACCTCCCACCGCAGACCCCACACTGCAGCAGCAACTGATCACGACAGAGAGCCTGTGATTTTTCATCGCCCTGGGTGAGACGCGAAGCCGCGCCACCTGAGTGGCGGACCAGCTGTGTTCGCCTATAAAATTAATCATTCTTATTTTTCCAAACTCAGATTAGTTACAGGTCAGAGGAGCAGGCAGCCTGCTATGAAGTAACGAAGCAGTACCCTCCTAAAGGGGTAAAGGAGTTGTGCGGGGTTAACGCAATGAAAGTTGGGCATTTGATGTGAAAATATGATTCAGAAAAAAGGACTATATTGCTAGCTCACGAATCGTGTGCTTAGCCATGAGTTTCGTGCTGTATATCTTAAAGTATAAGTAATTGCATTTTTTGTCGTACTAATGATTTCACTACTTTTTCACTTGTTATCCAGATATAGGAAACCATGTTCATAATTAATGGTTAAGTTATTTTAGTAACTATCGGTACTGCAGAACTAACTAAAGGTGTTTATAAAACTGAACACTGGTGTATACTTTCCTGCATGTAAGGTCATTGCACTCGGCCCATTTGCTAGAATTTTAATGCATCACTGCTTGGTCATTTTCTAATGAAAACATCGCAGTTACTCTGTTGAAGTCCTCATTTAATTCTCTAATGGGTTGCCACTTAACAGGATGAAGTCCACGAGCGAATAAATGAAATGAAAATTCTCAGTAACATTTAGAAACAGAAAGGAATGTCACAAACATCATTGCCAAGATATTTGTTGATGTGAGTAGGAAATCGACCTTCATTTCAGTGGAAATTAAGGATCTTTAACCTTGAAAAATCATTATAGAATCCTTTTAGTTTCTGGAAAAGAAAACTAATGTGCCGGCTTTGTCTGTTCGTCCGCACTTTATTTTGTCCGCACTTTTTCTGTCCGCCCTCAGATTTTAAAAACTACTGAGGCTAGAAGGCTGCAAATTGTTATGTTAATTATCCAGCCTCCAACCATCAAAAATATCAAATTGCAGCCCTCTAGCCTCAGTACTTTTTTTATTTTATTTAAGGTTAAATTTACCCATAATCGTGCATCTGGCAACTATATAGGACAGGCCACCACCGGGCCGTGGTTAAAGATTCATGGGCTGCGGCTCATACAGCATTATACCGAGACCACCGAAAGATAGATCTATTTTCGGTGGCCTTGATTATACGCTGTACAGAAAACTCGATTGCGCTGAAGAAACTTGGGCGCATTTTTTACCTGTTATTTACTTGCGTCAGAATCTTTCCAAGAATTAATGAATTTTCAGTATTCTGTGACTTCGTGTTCAATCACACAGAATTGCATTTGCTGTAACGACGCCTGATTGAATTTTAGCGTTCATTTCGCAAATCATTCAGTCGTTTAAACTAATAGGAATGTGATGACGTTAGCGCTAATGTCTTCGGCTTTAATTGATGCTTGAATCAGAGGCAGGTTTCGGCTAAAGAGGATTTAATAGTATGTGTGTGCGTGTGTGTGTGTGTGTGTATTCTCGCACGCGTGCGCTTGTGTTTAGTGGATTTACTCGTAATCTCACCAGTAAACTGTATATCAATATGATCCCCTAGCACTAGATAATTGCTGTAATCGGACGTATTGCAGCAGAAATATTGTTCAAAATGCAGGAAAATCATGCTGAATTATGTGCCTTGAATTATATAATATATATATATATATACTGTATATATATATATATATATATATATATATATATATATATATATATATATATATATATATATATATATATATATATATATATATATATATATATATATATATATATATATATTGCATGTAGGAGAGAGAGAGAGAGAGAGAGAGAGAGAGAGAGAGAGAGAGAGAGAGAGAGAGAGAGAGAGGGAGGTTGGTTGGTAGAACAGGTTACAAGTGAACCAAGATAATTAAGACCAGTCAGCCTTATACTCAGAGAAAGAAACTATGATAAAATTATCTTTCCCAGCTTCTTGGTAGACGATATTTACTCAAGCAAAGAACAAAAAAATAGGGAGAACCGAGAAGAGAGGAAAAACAAGCAAGCGAGTGAAGGACAGAGAGATCTGTTACCGGACAAAACCTCCCCGACAAATAGGTGCAACCGGAGTGAAATAACCAAAGGCCCCTGGCTAAAGATCGCGTTACGACCTCTCCGCAAGTGAAACGAGGTTAATTAAGCCAAATGAGATCAATGGGAGGGAAGTTTTATGGTTTGAACTCTGAAATGCATGGATGAAACCGGCTTCAGTTCCTGCTGCTCTATCGGCTTTTGAAGAGTCTACAAAGAGCAGTTACAGAGGGAAGTTCACATGGAAATTACAGTATGTAAATTTGCATCTAATTCAGTAATTAACATTATTAACATTTACGGTTCATACTGTGTCTATAGATGTACCGTCTTGGAGTAGATGAATTACTCTAAATATGGATGTGGGAAACGGAAAATGTGTGGTTGCGCGCGCAAGTGTTACAGAGAGAGAGAGAGAGAGAGAGAGAGAGAGGTGGGGTGGGGGGTGGATTCGAGGACTGTTGAAATATCGTCAATAGATATTTAATTAGGATCATTATTGCAGGATATAGAAACGTTCGTCAGATTGGCGAAAAGTGAAATTCGGTACGAGAGCAGCAAATGGAAATCATTTCACCGTTAACTGCATTTAATCGCTCATGGAGTCGACCTAAGGCTTCACGTGAAGTTCTGAACCAAATTTCATTTGATACCCGCGTATGTAATCTAACTTTGCTCCCTCGCCATGGTGCAGCCAAAGCTGTTATTGTTAAGTTTTTTTTTTTTCCTTATTTTTTGTATTCGCATTTTATACATATTTATTTTTTTTTTTTTTTTGTATTTTGAACTGGTTTCATTGCGATGATCCCGGGATTAACTTCATAAGTATTTGAAGATAACCACTCAGTTATTTGGGCTAATGCGAACTCGCATTATGGCATCCACCAATAGCAATAACCTGAACGACCTAATCCAGTGACATCTGGTATCTGCCAAGCGACTCGACAATTCAACCCTTAGATCGTCATCAAAAATTAAATCCAGAGAGCAAATTGGCTTTACCTTGGAATATCCCGAAGGGTGTTAGTGCCGTCAGTGCACCTCACGGTGTGCTCTGTAGGCATTACTGTAGGTTCTTTGCAGCGTCCCTTCGGCCCCTAGCTGCAACCCCTTTCATTCCTTCTACTGAACCTCCATTCTTATTATATTTCTTCCATCTTGCTATCCAACCTCTCCTAACAATTATTTCATAGTGCAACTGCGAGGCGAGGTTTTCCTCCTGTTACACCTTTCAGACCTACCTACTTTCAATTTCCTTTCCAGCGCTGAATGACCTTATAGGTCCCAGTGCTTGGCCTTAGGCCTAAACTCTATGTTCCAATTCCAATTTACCAGGACATCCTTTTAAGAGAAACAGATACATTTTAGAGAAAATTCGAAGCAAATCGCGTGCTGTAATCCATCTGAAGATCCGGGCTAATTTAATGCCATCTCAGGTAATGAAGAACAGTACCTACCTGCCTCTTCGTTAAAAGGAGACTAATAACCAGTGGCGTTTATAAATTAATGAGTTCGGAAAGTAGCTGCTTGTCTTATTAGATGTACTCTTAACTATAGTATTTCAAGAGCCGAGAAAGGTTAACAGCTTGAAATGTCCTTGACGTTTCCTTAAGAGTACTTAACTAACTAACCCCAGCAATATAGTCGATTTGTCATTTCTTGAACCTAGAAATGTTGTTTCCTATGAGTTTCTTTTCGTGCTGTGGTCGCTGATGGGGTCATAGAGCAATTTTAGCTGGGTTGCCCAAAGGTACCTTTGGGCAACTCAGGCAATTTGCAGTCCCAAGATGGCCGCCATATGCCATATTCCAATATCAAACTTTGTTCTTCTTTATTGTAAGATCCTGTGCATTATCTCTTTTCATGGGTTTTCTTGTGTTTAGAATCAATTTTTTTAAATTTTTGTTTGGATTGCAGGTCAATCTCATGTGTTAAAAGGTCAGGTTTTACGTCTGCTTTAAGAAGTAATGCATACTTCAACAGAATGTGACTAAAGTATATTGTAAAAAGAAAATAAAATGACTTGTGATCTAATTCACCATGCCAAAATGCACAAAAACAGCACAAAGAGGAGTTGAAGCACCGGCGTGTATTGGATGCAAAAGATCTTGGTCTCATTAAGGCAGAGGTTGAGAAGTATCCACATCCACTGGAAGACCACAACTCTCATCTGTACAATCCTGTCACTGGCCAAATTGCACCTGGATTTGTGAATGTGGCTGAATCGTTTATGATCGGAGAAAAGATGGAAAGGAAATTTAGAGAAAGTCTGCCTGGTGGGTTTTACAACTCAATCAGTAGTCCCATCAAGACAATGTCAACTTTAAAGAAAAAGTTGAAAGAAAACAATCTTTTTCTTCGACTATTAGTGATAGGTCAGCGTCGGCAGATGAAACTTGAACCATTCCTTGCCTATGAACTGTGTGCCGTGCCCTCGTCTCTAATGAACTTGGTTGCCTCCGTAAAGGTAGCAAATCACAGCTGGTCAAATGCCTTTGTGTTTCTGAGACATTTGCCAGCTCCCGCAAATGTTGTCATTGTAGATGTTTCACAATTGTTTTATCATATTGTGTTGACACATGGCGGCACTCTGTCAGATCTAATTGCCTCCATCCATGGTCGCCTAAGCCACTACCCAATTGGAACTGAAAAAATCATTGCCTCTGATAAACACCAAGATGTATCTGCAAAGGATCATGAGAGAAAACGCCGGGATGGTGATATCATCATCAACTATGATCTCTCCATTGCCACCCCATTACCGAAACGAGATGTTATTCTGAAAAGCAAGAGCAAGCGGAGACTGGCTAACATGTTGTACCTTCAATATTGATGAAAATGTGACAATGGAAACTCCAGGCAATGGTGCTTTTGGCCACTGTGAGGCAGACACCAGCATGATTCCCTATGTCCTTCAGGCAGCTAGTGTTAGAAAGGGTACGATGCCTGTGCTTAGTGATGATTGTGATGTGTTTGTCCTGTTGGTATATTGGGTATACTGGGCGGACATACAGTGCAAAGTCCAGATGGCGCTTTGGGATGGAACAGTACTTGATATCAGTGCAACTTGTGCTAAACTAGGGACAAAATGTCTTCAGCCCCTTGGCATGCATGCCCTCAGTGGATGCGACACAACCTTATATCCGTACGGTAAAGGTAAGATCAAGGTATTAAATATTTTACCGAGAGGGGACTTCCCAGGCTTGGCTGATGTTCTGGGTGAAGTGGATGCTACAGAGGCTGATTTAATGGAAGGAGCAAAACCCTTCTTTCTTGTTCTATATGGACAGCAGTTAGGAAATTCTATGGAATCTGCCCACTTTACACTATACACCACAAAGACAAAAAGCCCCAAATTGATGACCCTTCCTCCAACAGATCACCAAGCTCTGCCTGGTAAATCAGCTGATATCACAAAATTTGGACGGGAGATTGCAGATGGTACTCCTGTTCCTGTGATTGCTAAGGGTGTACCTGCCCCACCGGACGTAATAGATGTAATCCGGTGTCAGTGTAAAATGCAAGATAAGAAGTGCATCTCAGAGACATGTGGGTGCCACAAAGAACATCTTTCATGCACATCATACTGCAACTGCCATGGTGAAGATGGTTGTTGCAATCCATACACAAACCGATAATATGTTCAGGCTAAAGATAATAAGGATTAAGGTATGGATGATGATGAGAATCAGAATCAGGAGGATGAGGGTCAGGAGAAAGATATAGAAGATGGTCTTCCTGATCCCTATGGTGAATGGGAAAATACTTATATCTAATCTAGTTACCATATAAGAGTAATTTTGTTATGTGTATGGAGGAGACAAAAGACAACCTTGCATTTCTTCAAAATGTATAATTCTTTCGTAACTGGATTTAACTATCCTTGCAAGCCTCACATGTAACTAGGCCTACCAAATGATTGCTTTCAACAAAATTAACATTAATAAAGTGAATTATAAATAATTTTCATTTTTTTTTCTTCCAAGTCATATTTAGCTTTTACCCGGCCTCTAGCACATAAGAATGAACTGTAACTGGAAGAATTGAATTGAATTATTATACGGCGTCGTGATGTCAAAGGTCATGGGCACCGAAAAAAATGAAGACAG
>NC_089751.1:37840616-37865616 GCF_040412425.1 Macrobrachium rosenbergii | reverse complement strand
CACATACACACACACACACATATATATATATATATATATATATATACTGTATATATATACTATACATATATCCCTTTAATGTTTTTATTTGTCACTTGGAGATGTTCTGCATTGATTATATATATATATATATATATATATATATATATATATATATATATATATATATATATGTATATATATATATATCCCTTCGATGTTTTAAATATGAATATATATGTATGTATGTATTTATGTATATAACAAAGTCCATGGACGAACGTTTGTTGCTTTGTAATTGCAAAAGGAAACAAGTCCTTGAGGAATGAAGTTGAGAGACTGAATCCCAGTGGAAACCGGATTATATTATTGGTTACGGAAACATCTCAGTTTTTTCAAATTCAAAATGCAAATCAACATTCACTGTAGATGGATTCTTATAACTGCGATGGAAAACGTAGTAAGATGAAACTGAATTAGAATAAAAGGTTGTGTTCATGGGCAAGAGAGGGTAAAGGCACACACACACAGAGAGAGAGAGAGAGAGAGAGAGAGGAAACTCCGGCGATTAGTTAATGAAACAGGATACATGCAGGATATAGGAACCTCATCAAATAGGCGATAAGTGGAGCTCAACATTCTACTTCCAGGTATAAATTTGATTTGCTATTATCGGTATGTTTCACAGGGGCCGTATATCAAACTGCACTGAATTCGATTCCATATTTTACCTTGTATATTTTGATTTTGCCACCTTGCTCCCATAACCATCCCCCCCCCCGTCAAAAAGGATACTGTTACCGTGTCTTTTTCTTTGCATTCACAGTTGCCTTCGTTGTGTATGCCTGTGATGTTTTTGTGTTGTTTGATATTTACCAATACTATCAAAGTGGAGACTTGAGATAATCGGCCATTAAAGGTTGTAGGCAGAAAATGAAAGTTCTTTAAGACCTGAGACGATTTTAATTAAATGATTAACGTAATGGGGATTTGGGTCTAAAGTTACGGCAATGATTTGGTCATATAATGAAACGGGCAGGTAGGTATATTATAATAGACATAATTAAATAAATAAATAGATATTCAACATATCTTTTGGGGACGAGAACCTAAAGACAAGAGTGTGGTAAAAATTAAAAGAATTTTGATACCCAGGAAAATACGCAAACTGGATTTAAAAAAAAGGGGGGGTGCAACGTAAAACTCAATAGCTGCCGGTCTGAGACCTGGGACAAATTTAGAAGGAACTTGTTTAAGTATCGGCTTTTCAAGTGGAAGTTAAAGAATATCTGGTGACGACACTTTACGCATTGCTCTCTCTCTCTCTCTCTCTCTCTCTCTCTCTCTCTCTCCGTAGAGGAAGTTTCCAACGTATATTAACTGTAGTTGCTTCCAGTTTGGAATGACGTTAAAAAACACATGTCCATGACCTTCCTAATAATATAAGCTAATAGGTTACTATATAAACAATCGTCCAAGTCGCAAATAGTCCTCGATATTGCCAACAACTGGTAAAAGAAATCGAGACGTTGCCTGAAAGCCGCTGAAAATCGAAGCGAGTTGCCCAACAATCTTCTTCTTCTTCTTCTTCTTCTTCTTCTTCTTCTTCTTCTTCGTTTAACGTGCTTTTTTTCCCAATTTTCATATGGGGTAAGCACGATGCCTTCTTTTAAGGCTATGAAAATCGATTTGGTTGCCGAGGGGGAAAGACTATGGATGTAAGTTTTCCGAGAATCTCTCTCTATTCGATCCCCTCTCTTCTCCACCGCGTTCCTTTCCCCTCTTCTCTCTTCTCCCTGCTCGCCCCTCCTTTCTCTTACCCTAGTTTTACCCTCTTCCCAGATCTCGTTCCTCCCCTCTCTTCTCTTTTCTCGTTCCTCGTAGTACAAACATCTTTTCGGACCCTCTTTTCTCCCCTTGTGTTCCCCTTTTCTCCCTCTCTCCTCCCTCCCGTTTTCCTACCTCTCAAAACATTCCTCATCTTCGCGAAACTGATCATGGGGTCATAAGGTTTCCCTTAAGAACCCAGAGGAATATTCTGGTCATACCGTTTACAGTACAGAACAGACAGGGAGGGTAATAAAGATTGAATCTTCTTAACAATTCTCTATAGTTTCTGATCCGTTGAGCCGAAGGGGAGAGTTTCTCGCCCTCTAGTAGCACCTGTCAGACCACTTCATCCCCACTTCACCCGGATTCTGTTGCCTTTGAGCCATGACATTCTGGCCTTGGAGAGAGGTTTATCGCCCTAGTGCATATCTCCCGTCAGACCTAAACTAAAGAACAGCATTGGATTGCCAAGCGCATTGACTCTGCATAAAAGAAATTAAAAAGATAATTTATAAACGAATTGAGCTTGCGTACGAGTCGAAATCATTATTGGGTGAAAGTAAAAAAAAAATTATTTTCCTTTTCCGCAAAGAGTACGTTTGGGGAACATGTTTTAATATAGATGTATTAAGCTTTGCACTTTTTTTTTTACTAAGATAAATGAAAAGCATCAAACAGTGCATTGTAATGAAAGGAAACTGGATCCCATTTTTGGCTTGTCGTGTTTCATGCTTCTTTACTTCACTGGTGTTTTAATAATTGACCACTGCTACCGGAGTCGGTCTATTGTTCTATGGTTATCGTACTGAACCCAGTCCTGGATACTGGAATTCAAAGAGAGGAATGAAGCAGGACATATCAAATGTATCAAAATGCTTCGACATTCCAGAAAAGTCTCCCAAACCAGCCGCGGCGTCGGTTACAGTCTGGGTTGGCTGCAATCGGGAAAGACTATGCCGTGACGTCACAGCCTAGTTCTACTGTGACGTCATATGCGGCTGCGCCGTCTGCTTCTTCTCTCGTTCAAACTGTACTCGACCCTGTCGACTCTGCCCTTCGAGTGAAATACGGCCGTTTTCTTAAGAGGAGACGACGTAGATCTTCGTCTTCGTCGTCGTCGTTCCGAATCACGGTCGCCCAGAAGATAGCCTATTCTTTGAAAGCATCGCTCTCGTTAGCAGTGCCTTCCTGGTGCCATGAATTTAGTCTTGGAAAATATTGTTAAAAATGCCCTGCACGAAGCTGTTAATGCTGCTAGTGGTAATGGTTGCAAGCTAGTTCATTTTGGTCAGCAGTTCTGTACAAAAATATTTGAAACATAATTTACACTAAACAGGCGTCTTGTTATCTAAGATCAAATCAGTCCATTGAAATTATTTAACTTACCTTTTATAGTATTTACTGTTTGCTATCTGTAAGTACTGTACTTCTAACTGAAATGATCAAGTGATCTGAAGTAGAGTGTTTCAGTGTGTTGTATAAAATAGTTTTTTTTTAGATTCATTTCATCATCCCTCGAAGCTTCTTTTCCTGTTTTATTATAGGTAACAGGAATGATAAGACAGACTTTTGTGTTTGCTGGTTGCACATCCCCTAAAACATTGCTGACGTGATTCGCGATCCGACCGCTGTATAAGTCAGTATCTTTATTTATCGAAGGAGCTTTCGTGGTTATCCGGTCTTACAGATAAATAAATCTATAACAATCTATAATAAATCTATAACAATAAAAGCAGAGTGGATCTTGTTTGTCCGCCCCGGTGTGAAACGTGGAGTGGTGGGAACGTGGGTTCGTACACTGTCGTATCGACCGTGCAGACTACAGCGGCGGGGGCCGCTCCATCAATTCGTGTGATTATATAGTTTCAATTTCGCCTCAAGTTAGCCAGAGTGAGGGGTGTTTTTTTTTTTTTTTTTTTTTTTGTGTAAATTCATGCTCTTGGGCTCATTTGTTAGTACCATCCCGTTATATTTGGACAAGCAAGCATATCTCGCGAGACTACCGTAAATAGACGACTGACAGTAGACTAAACATTTCTTGCAAGATGCAGAAGATGTAAGAGGGTGTGATGTACGTATATATGTGTTCGTGAGAGAGAGAGAGAGAGAGAGAGCTCTATTTGTATATTCCATGCATATGGCCCTGAGCTGAAATAAAGACTATTATTATTATTATTATTATTATTATTATTATTATTATTATTATTATTATTACATGAGTATTTGATTCAACATTTAAGGAAAAATAACTGTACCCCAGCCCATGCTATTGTAATTTAACCCATTTTTTTCTAAAGAAGAAAAATGCATGAACTTTTATTTTTAATGAACAAGGAACCGCGCCAGGGACAAGGTCAATTTTGGATTCCCCCAAAAAATAGCAGGAAAGAAACGTATGCTAACGAACTCCACGTGACTTTTAGGGATCGTGGGATAAGCTTTTTTGCCGCTGGACGAGCTGGAGATGTAAGATACCATATAGATATACCTTATGGTCGTTATCGCTTGGTGTGTTAGAATGTACACACACACACACACGTATATATATATATATACATATATGTAAACATATATATACGTATGTATATAATGTATATGTATATATATATAACATATATATATATATATATATATATATATATATATATATATATATATACAGGTATATATGTATATTGTATATATATGTGTGTGTATGTATAAAATACAGTCACCGCAAAAAACTCCGAACACCCCCTTTAAACGAACAAAAATCAGAACAATGTTATAAAAATGGAAAATTATAGGCAAAGTATTTGTTTTATTACCTTTCATTCAATATTTTGACATTTCTCCATTATTTTTAAGTACTGTCGTGCTCAAAAGTCCGTTCCCTTAGCCATCCAGATACGATAATCCGGTGACTATGAAACACCGAAGCAGTTGAACAACAAGTAATTAATGGAAGACCAAACAGATGTCGCACCGTAAGGACATATGGGAACACGGAGGAGGAGTGGGAAGCGGGTATTTTTCTTGAGCATAGAGTAAAGTCTCCATATTCTAATACCGTTAAGAAAGTGATCGTAAAGTTTTTGTTGTTGACGTTACTGGGTTTGAGTGTAAAATGTGCAGTTAAGGAAATATGAGAAATAAATCTGAGAATAAAAGTGCTTAGGAAGTCAGTATTCCTGAATTAGTATTTCCTATAGATTATCGTATCTTATCAACCATAAACACTGATGCTCAAATGCTTTGTATCGATCTTGTGGACAGTCATGTCTGTTGATAAGATAAGATAATCTATAGGAAATACTAATTCATGAATACTGACTTCCCAAGCACTTTTATTCTCAGATTTATTTCGCATATTTCCTTAACTGCACATTTTACACTCAAACCCAGTATCGTCAACAACAAAAACTTTACGATCACTTCCTAAACGATATTATAACATGGAGACTTTACTCTATGCACAAGAAAATACCTGATTCTCACTTACTGTTCCCATATGCCCTCACGGTGCGACATCTGTTGGGTCTTCCATTAATTACTTGTTGTTCAACTGATCCGGTGTTTCATAGTCACAGGATTCGTGTTCACTCTCTGGATGGCTAAGGGAACGGACTTTTGTGCACGATAGTACATAAAAATAATGGAGAAATGTCAAAATATTGGATAAAAGGTAATAAAACAAAAACTTTGCCTATTATTTTCCGTTTATATAACATTGTTCTGATTTTTGTCCATTTAAAGGGGGTGTTCGGAGCTTTTTTGTGGTGACTGTATATATATATATATATATATATATATATATATATATATATATATATATATATATATATATATATATATATATATATACATATATATATATGTATATTCATATCTATTTATGTCTATATATATATATATATGTATTTGTATATATAAGATTATATATGTATATACAGTATATATATATATATACATATATATATATATATATATATATATATATATATATATATATATATATATATACATATGTAACACGATTGGAACATTATTTGTGAGAGTAAAAGTGTATTGATTGTCGCTGATATTTGGAAAGATTTATTTACTTACTACTAAAATTGCTATTGTCGTCCATCGACTTGTAAAATGAATTTTATGGACCAAAAGCAGTATTGCGTTTATTATGCCTAAATAGAATTAAAATTCACATCACTATACATCACAGTGAAAGCTCGAGGAGTCACCTCGACAACTTTTCGCATTTGTAAACCTACTTCCCGTTTTCTTAGTTTTTAACCGAAATCTGGAACACGGGGTGACTGAAACAAATGGTGCTTTCAAGCTTTCAAAACACGATACTCTTCGTTCTTCGAAAACTTGGGTTGTTTGGAACAAATGGTAACTTCGATTGGTCCCCCCACCCTCCACCCCTTTTCTTAAACCGAACAAGGGAGCAGAGAAAGATGGTTCACGAAGTATTACAAGTTTCTTTTCAACAGAATTGGGGAAAAATCGACGTTGGGATGCCAAGGAAGTTGTTTGAATTCAAAGCAAGTTGTCAAACGAGAAGGACAGTACATTCATTATACAGTCAGTGGGAAATGGGGTTGCAATCGTTATCAAGGGAGTTTTAAGGTCCTCCTTATCTCTGAAATCTAAAGCTTCCGATCCCAGAGAGCCATTTGGCGGTTATCGATTTTTTCATTAACTTCAAAGAAAAAGTCCCAAAACTCCATCGAGTGACTGAAAACGAGATGTGAAGTGTGCAATGGAGCGCTATTAACTTATAACTGATTTTGGCATTACTTACTGATAACACTGCACGTTGCAGTTTTATATAATTTTATTTAGGAGCCGAAAAATGACGTTCTTTTCTCTGAAACTATGTACTCTTCAAGTAACGATATTTACTGCGTACGACAGTTTGAAATCCTATTCTTTTTTTCATTCTGTTTACTTAAGGCATAATTGATATTTCTTGCATAGTTCGATCAAGTGAGACATTAACTGAGACAAATATTAAGCTTGATAAGCGTTAAGAGTAAACAGGCAATGATATGTGGTGGAGTTTATGCAAGAGAATTTAGGTTACCGGCTTTTATTTGAGTAGGGAAGTAAATAAATTAACTATTTAAAGGTCGGTTGATAAGAGTGAACAAGTAACGGCAAATCACAGAAACTGTGAAAGATTGACAAAAGGATAAAAGTGACGTGTGGAAGAACACTCACGTTCTTAGGAGATGACAATAGATAAGACCTTTCCTTTTGTGACAAATTTTTATATAGTGTCGGAGATACGCTTGAGACCCTTAAGCATCATAAAGCTAAAGGGTTTTAAGTGTATCTCTAACATTAGCTGAAGATTTAGTACACAAGAAACGGGTTTTATTTATCCTCAGTGATGATAGAAAAGTCGTGTTCTTGTCAATTTTATTATTGCGTTGATGACACTAAAATGCTCATTTCGAAGCATTTGAAATATCGTGTCTGATTAATTTCCTTTTGTGTTTTTCTTTTTTAAAGGCATTTTGTTATTTTTTTTTACTATATTTGTATCACAGTCGCTTCATTGAAAAATCCCTTCTATGAATTTACTTTACTTTAGGCATTGCTCGTAGGAGCCTTGGCATTATAAAACAGAAGGCAGAACAGTTCTTTAAGGTTCTCGCATTAACTGTGTCTGGTGTATTCGAAAAGGATGATTAACAGTTTAGTTTATCTGGTGAATGGAAACATCCCAAGTATCACCTTTTTGAAGTCTAACGTTATCAAATAGGTTATTAGAGTTTTTACAAAACTGCGTAAACTGAATTTCAAATTCTTTCATTTTCAAGAGCCCTAACTCCCACCCCATTTTAGGAGCTGGGGTCAGAGAAGTGAAAGGGGGCGATTCCCTCACGTTATCCACAAGAAATCAAAGAAAGTCGATGTTGTGAGTGTAACAGTTTGACAAGCTCGTTTCATTTTGCTTCTCTTCATCTGCATCCAAGCTTAGTTTTTACACAAAGGCGCAAGTGAAATAGAACAGTGATTCTGCTATATCCATCTTTCCCTCCTGATGCCTTCAGTTTATTTGAAAAAAACGAACAAGCACTTGCCACCCGCATTGGACATTCGTCTCAGACAACTGAAGCTTGCAGAAAAGCAGAAGGCTTAAAGTTTTTTTATGCCAGCGCATAGACTGAACCATTAATTTCTGCTCTCCGAAACGCGGATTTTTAATTTCGGCGGAACAAAAGGGAAAGAAAACGGAGAGTCTGGGTTGTTACTGTTGAAAAGAGGCAGAGGAGACACCTTTTTTTTTTTTTCTTACCCTGTGATTGATAACTGGGCGAGGTATTAATTTCTCTTCAGATTGAACGTTGGAATTTATGTGCCCTCACTATTTTTTAACTTCTATGTTAGTATTATTATTACATAAAGCAACAGTAATGTTGTAAAAGCAACGAGAATACTAAAGTTACCAATGCTCATCTTTATAGTACTAAGGGTCCTTGTATATTTAAACTTTCGCAGATCCAGTTTTTATTATGCTCGTTCATGATGATAATATTTATAGAGAATATTATCGTAACATCGACAGTAATGATGATTATAAAAAAAAATGAGGGCCACGGTAACGAAAGTTTTTTTTTTAGTAACAGTTCTGTTTTTTGTAAAAATGCAAAAATAACGATAACTAAGACCATTATTATTATACTCCTTTATTTATGAGGAAGACTACCCTGTTGAGGATAATAAGAATATTTTTGAAGGTGGAGGATTAATACAGGGCTGCGCAAAACAACGTCAGCTCCGTTATAGCTTTTGGCAAGCTGGGGATTCTGTGCACCCTGTCATGACGTTGACTGCCATTTAAATATTGTAAAAGTCTAGTAAAGCTGATTATCAAAAGGTGGCAGCGTTTAAGTTTCCCAGAAAAGAAGGACATTAGTGGCATAAAGCCATCAAGGTTAGCATTTAGATGGAAGATTGATGAAAGTGTTTGATGTGTGTGTTATGCACATAGAAAAATAGGTCAATAACTTTTCATTAACGAGATAAAAAGAAGGTTTGGAAGGAAAGCGTCCCAGACTGCTAGCATCCTTATTATTATTATTATTATTATTATTATTATTATTATTATTATTATTATTATTATTATTATTATTATTATTAACAAGAAGGAGTTCCCATTCTTTGTACATTTTAAATGGGTTTTCTTGAGAGAATGTAATAACTCCTCTGATGAAGCACTCTCGTCCCATCGTCCCATCTGGAAATTTTTTGTGCTGCTTTTATATTTGTAGTCTCTGTAGCAGTACTGGAAGAGTATATTTTGACGTTTCATTGTTAAAGAAAAGTTATGCTTTGGTATGCTCTTGAATTCATTTTATTATTAATTTAGCTGAACATGAGAGCAAGAAAGTCTCTCAGTTGTGCCACAAAATTAATGTCCGTCAATAAAATATTAATTCAATTTTAGACATATAGTATCCGCTGGATTTTTTCTAATTGTCCGTAGATGAAAAGAAATTCTGTCACACCGACATCGGAAAACATAATTGACAGGGACCAGTATAATTAAAGATTCTGAATTGCATTAATTTGTGTTTAATTGCAATCCTCGGGGATTTTAGTTTGGGTTCCATCCACTTTCATTTTATCCCCTCCTAAAATCTAAATTTCAGATTTGGGAAGGCTCCCAAGTGCAGCGATACTTTTCGAAAAGGAATAATTATCATCCAAAAATGGAGTAAAAGAAATTAAAAAAAAATTCCTTTATTGATCAGAGATTCAAAAGCCACTAATCACGAAAGCGTGCATGCGCGCTTTCATGGAAGACCTATGCGACAACAACGAAAGCTTTGCCCAGCCATAACAAAGTTTCTGTTGTCGTTGATAAAAATTTTTTGACGGGACGCCATCAAACGAAAATAGCTGAATTTTGAATATGAGTACAAGTGAAATTCAACTCGAAAGCAAAGTGATATAAAGCCTTTGGTCTGTACCGTGGGCGATTAAATACCGATAACAGCGGATTGATTTCAATTTGTACGCAACGCGTTGAATTCCACTTATAGAAAAAAATTCAATGGAAAATGTTTAATTCCGGCTGTCGTTTCATTGAAAATCTATATATTCAAACAGTTATTCTTCTCTCTCTCTCTCTCTCTCTCTCTCTCTCTCTCTCTCTCTCTCTCTAAAATTTTTAATTTCGGCTGTCATTTCATTCAAAATCTATATAGTCAGATAGTTATTCCTCTCTCTCTCTCTCTCTCTCTCTCTAAAATTTTTTAATTCCGGTTGTCGTTTCATCTGCATAATCAGATAGTTATTCAATCCTCTCTCTCTCTCTCTCTCTCTCTCTCTCTCTCTCTCTCTCTCTCTCTCTCTCTCTCTCTCTCTCTCTCTCTCTCTCGCTAAAATTTTTAATTCCGGTTGTCATTGCATTCAAAATCTGGATATTCAGATAATTATTCCTCTCTCTCTCTCTCTCTCTCTCTCTCTCTCTCTCTCTCTCTCTCTCTCTCTCTCTCTCTCTCTCTCTCTCTCTCTCTCTCTCTCTCAAATGTTTAATTCCGGCTGTCGTTTCATTCAAAATCTATATATTCAAATAGTTATTCAGGCCCCCCCTCCTCTCTCTCTCTCTCTCTCTCTCTCTCTCTCTCTCTCTCTCTCTCTCTCTCTCTCTCTCTCTCTCTCAAATGTTTAATTTCGGCTGTCGTTTCATTCAAAATCTATACATTCAAATAGTTATTCTCTCTCTCTCTCTCTCTCTCTCTCTCTCTCTCTCTCTCTCTCTCTCTCTCTCAAATGTTTAATTTCGGCCGTCGTTTCATTCAAAATCTGTACATTCAAATAGTTATTCCTCTCTCTCTCTCTCTCTCTCTCTCTCTCTCTCTCTCTCTCTCTCTCTCTCTCAAATGTTTAATTTCGGCTGTCGTTTCATTCAAAATCTATACATTCAAATAGTTATTCTCTCTCTCTCTCTCTCTCTCTCTCTCTCTCTCTCTCTCTCTCTCTCTCTCTCTCTCTCTCTCTCATGTTTAATTTCGGCTGTTTCATTCAAAATCTATACATTCAAATAGTTATTCCTCTCTCTCTCTCTCTCTCTCTCTCTCTCTCTCTCTAATGTTTAATTTCGGCTGTTTCATTCAAAATCTATACATTCAAATAATTATTCCTCTCTCTCTCTCTCTCTCTCTCTCTCTCTCTCTCTCTCTCTCTCTCTCTCTCTCTCTCTCTCTCTCTCTCTCTCAAATGTGTAATTCCGGCTGTCGTTTCATTCAAAATCTATATATTCAAATAGTTATTCATCTCTCTCTCTCTCTCTCTCTCTCTCTCTCTCTCTCTCTCTCTCTCTCTCTCTCTCTCTCTCTCTCTCTCTCTTTAAAATTTTTAATTCCGGCTGTCGTTTCATTCAGAATCTATACATTCAAATAGTTATTCCTCCTCCTCCTCCTCCTCCTCTCTCTCTCTCTCTCTCTCTTTCTCTCTCTCTCTCTCTCTCTCTCTCTCTCTCTCTCTCTCTCTCTCTCTCTCTCAGGTTTTTAATTCCGGCTGTCGTTTCATTCGAAATCTGTATATATTCAAATACTTATTCTCTCTCTCTCTCTCTCTCTCTCTCTCTCTCTCTCTCTCTCTCTCTCTCTCTCTCTCTCTCTCTCTCTCTCTCTCAATCAGAATTTTGTCATTCAAAAGTTCGTTTTTGTTTTTCTCTTTCTTTTCCTCAGAACATTTTAATTAACCTTAGCGCTGTCTGCCATGTGCTTTGAAACCGATAGTTAGTAATTTTCTGTGTGTAACCTTATACAGTTAACTTTATAGACTGCTGAACATTGCCTTTAATGAATACATATATGAGATCATTCCACATTCCTGGTTTCTCTGGTCTATGAAATCATTCCACATTCCTTGTTTCTCTGTGATATGAAATCATTCCACATTCCTGGTTTCTCTGATCTATGAAATCACTCCACATTCCTGGCTTCTCTGATCTATGAAATCACTACACATTCCTGGTTTCTCTGATCTATGAAATCACTCCACATTTCTGGCTTCTCTGATCTATGAAAACACTCCACATTCCTGGTTTCTTTGATCTATGAAATCATTCCACATTCCTGGTTTCTCTGATCTATGAAATCATTCCACATTCCTATTTTTTCTGATCTAGGAAATCATTCCGCATTCCTGGTTTTTCTGATCTATGAAATTATTCCCATTCCTGGTTTTTCTGATCTATGAAATCATTCTGCATTCCTGGTTTCTCTGATCTATGAAATCATTCTGCATTCCTGGTTTTTCTGATCTAGGAAATCATTCCGTATTCCTGGTTTCTCTGATCTAGGAAATCATTCCGCATTCCTGGTTTCTTTTCAGTGAAATGTATGTTGAACATACAGTAGGGGTTGGATGGAAGTCTCCTTGAAGTCAATTCAAATCTGCTGTGAGCTGGAAGTATCTGAATTTCAGCAAAAAAAAAAATTAATAATAATAAATAGACCTTTCTTTGTTTTTGAAGAGTTTTTCAACAAAATGATGCATCAGGTTTTGTTCCTAAATTCATCATCTTATTCTGAGCAATGGTGACGATTTTCCATGAAGTGATAGTTTGTTTAGACTGTTTATTTAAGGATGACTGTTTAAATTTCCATGTGATGTGACTTTTTCCCGTTTTGTCAATTTCTTCGGTTCCGTGAGAGACGCAACTGGAACATTTAGTTGTAGTAAGCATAGCCATTTTTAAAGGTGAGGAGAATAATGGAATTCAGGAATGAAGAACATTTCTTAGACACATTTCAAGAAACCAAATTTTTTAGACTGGACAGAAGTAAATAGTTTAGGGCATACCTCTCCCAAGGTCACTCAAATCTGAAACTGGTTAGCAAGATACCTCAAGAACGATTAAACAGAATTTTCCATTGCGGCAAAATTCATCATATGAATAGATTGGCCAAGTTTCATCGAATCCCGTTCTCCCATTCTTGAGATATCCTGCCAACACAAACAAACGTAGCAAGCTCTGCGATGAAGGTAAAAATTATGCCTTATATTGGAAACGTAAAATCATGGCGGTCGAGAAAAATATGTATTGTATATCAATTACTTCACGTTTCTCTTTAAGAAGTTGATCTGTATAACAATGTTTAGTTAAAAAAAATCTTTAAAACTATATAAAACTAATAGAGACAACAAATTATTAACCAACTGGAAGTCATTATATTCCCCTTCCTACCTTTTCCGTCCTAATCTTGTGATGTTATTGCAGGCTCGAGATTTGAACTTTTTCGGTCCGGCAGGAAGTTTTGGGAAGTCACTGACCTTCACCAGTTTTGGAAATCTTTCACATAAATTATTTAAAGATGGCAATAAGATACTAAAGAATGAATGAGTCGGGAGAAAAGACTCAATCACGGAGAAGTATAACATTTTGCATAAGAGGATGTAAGAATGTACCTTAGTGCTTTTGACTTTTCTAGGTAAGCCGGACGCATCATTTCCCAAGACCAGCCGCTAGGAAAATCACCAAAAAGTAAGGATCGAATTGACTTGGGAAGTGCAAAGATGGAGTAATTTGTTACCTATGCAGGAAACATGTTGGTGGAGGGGGGAGAGGGGAGGAGAGGTGAGGTGGGGAGGAGTGCGGTCATCTAAAATGTGTTGAAACGAGCTTTCATAACTAGAGTCCACTGAATAGGAGGTTCGTATGTCAGAAAACTGCATTTATCCATTACTTTCTCCACTGCCATTTTACATACCAGTGCCGTCATTGCACCTCACGCGGTGCACTGTAGCATTACTTGAGGTTCTGTGCAGCGGCCCTAGCTGCAATCCCTTTCTTTCCTTTTACTGTATCTCCGTTCATATTCTCTTTCTTCCATCTTTTCCACCCTCTCTTAACAGTTGTCTCATAGTGCAACTGCGAGGTTTTCCTTCTGTTACACCTTTCAGACCTTTCTACTCTCAATTTCCCTTTCAGCGCTGAATGACCTTATAGGTCCCAGCGCCTGGCCTTCGGCCTAAATCCTGTATTCTGTTCTTACATATCTGGACTGAACTTCTGAAATGCCTCATCCCTTGGCACTATTTTTTTTTTTCTCTGTTCAGCATCCTGTTCTTACTGCTTGATTTTTCTTCGATCCACTGACAAGAACATCTAGTTAGTGTTCTTAATCGGCAACTAACCTCTTAATCTGTTTGTAACTCACTTCTTCGCTATTTTATTTTGTCTCGCGATTTAGGAACGTCTGTTTTCCCATTCGCTGTGGCCTACTTTAGCTATTTTTCCATGTTTTTTATATACTACATTTAAAATTCCATTTTGAAACACATTTTCGTAGTTTATATCTTCCCACTCATTCTGTCTTATTTTTGTGAGGTGGAAACTCCTGTTACGCGATTCAACTCTTCACTTACTCCTCCCATCAGCTGATTTTTCCTTGTCATCTTTTCGTGTTTCGTTTATGTTTGTCTTCATGTTTAAAGACAACCGCCCTTTAAAGAGTTATCTAAGTTATTGTTATTTGCACAGCCTTAATTTTATTGAAATGGCATAAAACACACGTGACCTCTTTGTAAATTTTATGGTTGCGGAATAATAATCCTTAATAATCAATTGCCCTCAAAGTATTTCGGCATTGTTCGAATGGACATTCTCTTTAGAAATGAATTTCCTTAAACCGGCGCAGATTCGTCAAAATTCACCCCTTGTGTATTTGCTAATGTACTCAGTCATATAGCTTACTGAACCATTAATGCCAAAAAGGTGTTCGGCACAAACGCACACATCATTGTGGCTGGCATATTCTTGACAAATTATACACAGATTTTCAAGCACACACACCACACTATCACGATTATACCAGTCACGATAATGTGAATTACTTACCTGTTTACCAGACGAATTTGGTAAACTTTTAAACATGGGAATTTTAATCGTGAAACAAAACAAAAGTTAAAACAAATAGCGTAACGAAATATGAAGCCATTGGTCAATACGATAAATGGTTAATTGCCGACAACAGCGTATTGATTTGCATTTGCATACCTCGTATCAAATGTCACTGGATTTAAACCATGTAACAAATTAAATGAACGCGCTCTCTCTCTGATGTTAGGCTTTTTCTCTGATGTACATCGAGTACATCGTAACTTACATGACCGTAATTGATTAAATTAGCTGATTAAAAGTAGTACCGTCAGTCCTCTCTCTCTCTCTCTCTCTCTCTCTCTCTCTCTCTCTCTCTCTCTCTCTCTCTGATGTACATCAAATACATCGTAACTGGCATAACCGTAACTGAGTGAATTAGCTGACAAAAAAGTAATATTATCAGTTTACATCTCTCTCTCTCTCTCTCTCTGATGTACATCAGGTACATCGTAACTTGCATGACCGTACTTGATTGAATTAGCTGACTAAAAGTAGTACTGTCAGTCCACGTGCACTGTAGCTTCATCTCGACTATTGAGTTCAGCCTGTTCAGCTTTGTACTTTTAACAACAGGTCCCCGGAACCTGAAACAACAACAACCACAAACAACAACAACCACACGCATCTCCCCGTTGAATTCGATGTTCAAAATTCATTGTGGCTTTCATCCATTCATAGACTCCTGGGCCTACCCTCAGTCTGTTTTTGAAGATTTGCGTGTAAGGTTGGATATGAAACACAGCAACAAATTACAGGATGTCCTGGTCTGAAAGCCAATAGGATTGTGTATCATCAGAAGCACTTTGCAGAATTGGAAATGGCCAGTTCTTTTATAGAGCGTTTCCTTTGCGCTACCAGTTAGGAAAATAGGGAAGAATTCGTGTAAGGCTAAGACGAACCCTTCTATGTCAGTCTACATTTTGAAGTGTCATATTAAACAATATTAATGCAATGAAAATTATCTTTGATTTGTAGGCAAAACAAAACATTAGACAGTAGTCTATCGTGTCTGGTAATTGATCAACAAGGCCTTTCGTCGTTTGGCCTTGTTGATCAATTACCAGACATGATACTGTAGACTTCTGTATAATATTTTGTTTTGCCTAAAAATCATAGATAATTTTCATTGCATTAATACTGTTTAATATGGCACTTCAAAATGTAGACTGACAGAGAAGGGTCTACCTTAGCCTTACACGAATTCGTTTTGATTTTCTCTTCATGTCTAATTGTCCTTTTTGAACTGGAACGGGAAACTCTGCTTTTCTTAGAGAATATGACCAGCAAACAATATTTCATCGTATCCCTGTAGCGTGACTTTATACACACATGCATCTACATAAATTTGGTATCTTTTTGCAGAATCGCGTTTCTGTTTTAGCAAGTAGCTATGGTCGTCAGCGATAAATGAATATTAAAGGTATTAGTTAAACGTGTGTGTATATATATATATATATATATATATATATATATATATATATATATATATATATATATATATATATATATATATATATATATATATATATTGTCACGAAGCGTTCCAAGTACCTGGTTATTACACAACTAATCACAGATTTCGAAAATTTACCTCACTTCAGCCAGATACTTGAACTCTATAACAATGAATAAGAATTACGACCGAGTACTCTAGAGATAACAGTGATCCCTTAAAAAGCTCATTAATCACATGAAAAATCAAACTAAGTTTATCAAGACTAGTGTGAGGTATCAACAATTAAACAAGAAATATACTAGAGTAAAAGGGCATTAGTCCATCAAACAACTTTTAACTATTTCCATGGTCTCAATTCACTTCAGCAAAACTAAAGGAACAAAACATGTTTATCACTTTGCCTTATGCACACACAATTAATCCTATTCACTGGTGGTCAGTAATTGAAACACTGTTCTTTAAAAACATTAAATACAAAAATTTATTGTTAAATTCAAAATTTATAATTAGAATTCACAATCTGAAAAATTTACTATTACTTGAAAACAACACAAAAATTTATTTAATTCTTGAGTTAAATTATTAAACAAATTAAATCGCAAAAAATGTAATTTACCAAGAAATTAAATTAATCAAGCAAAATTTAAACTATCAAGAATTACTCCAGATTTGAAAAGAAAATTTTAATAAATGAAAATTAAATCAAGTATGCAATTTTAAATTATTAAGAAATATTTAAAATGCTAAGTGAATAAATGTTAAATCACAAATATATAAAATGTGAAAAATCAAGAGATTGTAAACACAAGAACACACAAAAATACACAAAAGATTTATCAATAATAATTTCACTAGGGCAAAATTTCCCTAATATACCTTATTATGCCATGGTAATAATAAAACTGTAGTGCAAATGATGAATAATGGGAAAAAGGTTGATTCTCTTGGCAACCACGTTACTGATGCATTTGAGTCTTATAAAGAGCCGCGTGAAGATTATCACCATTGAGAGGAGCCGAGGGTAATTGGTTTCGCAACAAAAAGAAAACAGTCAGACAAGTAATTTACCGTGGGAAAAATCTGCCTGGTCCTTAATCAAAAATGAAGCAGGATATACAAAGCACACAATCATTACTATAGCAGATGCAGTCTTGAAATAGCAAAACTCTGGCTCTGTATAGAAGAAAAACTATTATACATATGCACTGGAAATTATCATGACTACCAAATTCATACTGTCATTTACAAAAAAGTACAATAACGATCATACCAAATTTCAAAAAACCCAGCTAAGCCGACGTAAACATAAGGACTTCTACAAAGTTACAGCATCGTATTTTTTCTAGAATTTGTTGGAGAAACCAGACGTAAAATGATTAAACCCAAGCAACAGATACTGAAATTTCTGTCTGCATAACGTGATACGAAGGCTTTGGTTCTGCCTTTGATGGCTGAACGCCAACAATAGTGAATTGATTAGTGTTTGTAGGTCTCGTATTGAATGCTGACAACAGCAAATCTGATGGGAACTTCTCCTGTTATCAGTCTTCCTATTCAATAGCCATACAGCAGTTACACGAGTGTTGTTTGTGTTTGCTGAACGATACATTTAGCTCCATTTCATATGCATTCCTCATATCCCGTTACTTTTCTTCGTCACTTTTCTATCACCTTTTGTAACTTACACCGTACCGTGGTTTCTGTTTTCCCGTTTTCTAAAATAAGGCCCAGGATCCGTTTTCTTGTATGACTTGACTCGTGTTAAAAGGTATGCAAGACTAGCATGGCCACTCGCCCTTACAAATAGAAAAGGTAATGCTTCATGAATACGCTTTCGAATAAATACCAGACAATAACAAAAAACCAAATTTACTAGCAATTGCTGTTAAAGGGATAGCATTATTAACAAAACATTCAGAACAGCGGTGCTCCTTACAAAATCAACGTTATACGGTACTCCTGTCCAGTAACAGAAAATTATACAAACAGACACAAGCGTTTTTTTTTTTAATTACCGATAGGAGTACCCAACAATATTTTTCCTATACACTGAATAGCGGTGACCACACAGTAACTTTTGCACATGCGTTAAATGGAATTGTGGTATCGCTCATATCTATGTATACGAGAAACGTTCAAAAACACATTTACAAACATTTAACCTGTGACGAGGCGATTTCAGACAGAAACAAGGGTAGTTCTAGATATTAGCTCCGTGCCTGTTTTTACATTTTCAACTGGTTTTTTCTACACTTTTAAGGCTTCTGATACTGGTGGTACATCTGTTTGTTGTCGGCCAAATGGAATGTCCCTTCGCCGTGTTTAGTACTGGCCCGGGGCGGGGTTTGGTACCATACGTTAACAAGTTATTGCACTTGCCGGACGGGATATGAACCGTTCGAAACAGACGTACCCGTGCTCTGTCTTGTGAAGATCGCGTATGGAAACCCCCTGTTGGATGGACTTCGGGGGTTAATTACAGGTTAATTAGACTCGAGCGCCAAAAATTTAAGGTAAGTTCATAATTAGCAACCAAAAAAACTGTAGAAAAAGTCAAGTTATAGTGCCGTCGGCGACGCGGAGCTACCCTATAGTTCTACCGAAACAAGTAAAAAATGCGCCGAAGTTTCTTCGGCGCAATCGAGTTTTCTTTACAGCGTATAATGCTGTATGAAACTTTCAGCCGCGGCCCACGAAACTCAGCCACGTTCGGTGGTGGACTGTGGCTTCAGCCACGGCCCATGAAATTCTTAGCCGCGCCCCATGAAACTCGGCCACGGCCCGGTGGTGGCCTGTGTTGTTGGTACCTGTATCGGTGCCAGAAGTGCGATTGTGGCTGACTTAACCTTAAATAAAATAAAAACTACTGAGGCTAGAGGGTTGCAGTTTGATATGTTTGATAAGTGGAGGGTGGATGATCAACATACCAATTTGCAGCCCTCTAGCCCCAGTAGTTTTTAAGATCTGAGGGCGGACAGAAAAAGTGCGGACGGACAGACAACTAGCCATCTCAAAAGTTTTCTTTTACAGAAAACTAGAAAATCTGCGCGAACAAAACTCGTCGATATGTACAGAAAAAAATATGTGGCGATTTTCCAGAGAGCATTTCCAAAGAATACAAATTTCAGTTATCAAATGTAGGAAGTGAATTATATTCGAGTCGGGACAGCATGATACGAAACCTTTGGCTTGTGCCATGGGCGATTAAATGCCGACAAGAGCAAATTGATTTGCATCCGTAGGTATCGTATTGAATTCTGCTGAAGCAAATCGGATGGAAGTTTCTCTTTTCTGTTTCCAGTCTTCCGTTTTTCACAGTTACTAACACCTTTCAAGAGTCCCTCTCTCTCTCTCTCTCTCTCTCTCTCTCTCTCTCTCTCTCTCTCTCTCTCTCTCTCTCTCTCAAAGAATTTAGTATTTGTTCGCCTCTCTCTCTCTCTCTCTCTCTCTCTCTCTCTCTCTCTCTCTCTCTCTCTCTCATAAAGAATTTAGCATTTGTTCTCTCTCTCTCTCTCTCTCTCTCTCTCTCTCTCTCTCTCTCTCTCTCTCTCTCTCTCTCTCTCTGTATCAAGATTGCACTTTATTATGAAGAATAATCCACACACGCACACATACATACGTACACACGCACACAGAGCAAACACACACACAGTAAATGGTAGTTTATCATAACTCTAAGCACGCTTATACTTACTGTATACCCTCACACACGGGCACAGACTGAAGATACATGCATTTAACACAACAATACTGCATTAAATAAAATATTGTACTGCATTGTGCTCTCTTGCAGATAAAATGCCAGGGTTTGATAATAAAATACGCATTCATGTGCAGAATCCATTTGTAGTAGTGATACTTCTCCTTGATTGCTATATACTCGGTCCAACGTTCCCTTGAAGTTGGAGCAACAGGAGGCGTTCGCAGTTATTCGGGAATTTCGATGTCCAGAATCCAGGCTGGCCTCAGTTCATTTAACAACCGGCCTGAGTGCGTCAAATTAGTTCTGTAAAGACATTGGAACAAAATCCTTATGCAGAATTTTCATTGGTTTGATACTGATTATAATTTTGGTCTGTGTCCCCTGTCGAAATAGAATTAACTTTTTAATTTTTCGTCTCGCAGGTTTCTCATTGAATTGATTTTTATTTATTTATATTTTTTTTTCTTGTCAGTTGTTTATTTGGCGTTTCCCCTCCTGTTTTATACTAGGAAACCACACTATTTATGATTAGTACAGTTTATAGCTTATAGTATAGTTTATGCTTCTAGCCGCCAGCAGTTGTCAATTGTTTTCTATATATTTATTGTTTTCCATTCGCTAATCTTTCCATTCGGTTAACACAAAAACATCTCGTTTAATAGGTATCTCGTGACTAACAATTCAGCGAAATTCTTTTTTTTATCTATGTAAATCTCGGTGATCACTGAATGAAAATTACATATTGTATGACTCGACTTTTTAATAAACTCTTACCTATTCTTCCATGTTCTAGGCCCAATATTTACATAGTTCGCAGATATTTTGGAGAATTAAAATATTGTTATGCTGCCCAGTAATTGTAATTTTAATACTTTGGATTGGCTTATTAATTAGCAATGTCTCTCACTGAATATTGCTTAATTTACTCAGATTTCCATACATACACTAACTGTAATCATTGGTAACAGTAAAATGTTTGAAATTATGGAAATACAATATTGAGATATGCAAAAGTATGTAGCTTTGGAAAGAACCTATCAACACCAAACACCAAACTAGCTATGAGCAGCTAAGCAGTTGGGTCATTTGCTCCTGGATTCGAACAATAAAAAGACTTTTTTGCAGTTTTGAATGTGATTTGCCACTGTATTTTTGTTTTCCAACGCTGAGAATTGTTATTTACTGTGATTTTATTACGTGACCACTTTCCATCGTTGCATTTGCCTTGTTTCTCAGAGT
Organism: Macrobrachium rosenbergii; assembly: GCF_040412425.1. Lineage (NCBI taxonomy): Eukaryota > Metazoa > Arthropoda > Malacostraca > Decapoda > Palaemonidae > Macrobrachium > Macrobrachium rosenbergii. The sequence continues at coordinate 37,844,517 of NC_089751.1, read as the reverse complement.
AACATATCTGTTCCTGAAATCGTGGTTCTAGATTCAGTGAAGACTAATTTCTTTCAAATATTCACAATTTAAACCTCCCATGATTTGGTCGAAAGTATTCTCGATTTACATTCAATAATCTTCTTTGTCACTGCTTCTTTTCGATGACTTCCTTGTGAAAAGAGTCCTAACTACACGTGCAGACTTCATCTTTGTGACCTAATTTATTTTCAGCGCTAATTCTGAAAGAAGTTTCTCTCTTGATCATTTGAGATTCCCCCTTAATTAGCTCTTCACACTTATCCCTTCTCAGACCTGGACTGAAAGTTTCATCTGCAGTTAATCCACCTTCTCTACCTTTGATGACTAAACCAGTCCGCCGTTAATTCCAGAAATGCTTTCGGAGTTCTTTTGATCTTGTGATTAGCAGGTCTCCTAATTATTTCTTTGCTGTTTCTTTTAATCAGCCTGGTTTAATTGAGTATCAACACGTAATCGTTTATTTGATCATTTTTAACTGATGCATTCCAATTTACATGTATTAGTTTTCTGTAAAAGAAAACTACTTTGTCTGTCCGTCCGCACTTTTTTCTGTCCGCACTTTTTCTGTCCGCCCTCAGATCTTAAAAACTACTGAGGCTAGAGGGTTGCAAATTGGCGTGTTGCTCATCCACCCTCCAATCATCAAGCATACCAAATTGCATCCCTCTAGCCTCAGTAGTTTTTATTTTGTTTAAGGCAAAGTTAGCCAAAATCGTGCATCTGGCAACGATATAGGACAGTCCACTACAGGGCCGCGGCTCATACAGCATTATACCGAGACCACCGAAAGATAGATCTATTTTCGGTGGCCTTGATTATAAGATGTACAGAAAACTATTGCGCCGAAGAAACTTCGGCGCATTTTTTACTTGTTTTTATTTATTCTCATATACCTTTTCTTATTCCTGTAATTAACGACCTATAATTTGACTATATCCATAGAATTGAAGTTTTCTTTGTAGTTTCTCTCTACGGTCTTCCAGTTTTCAAGAGATTAATGATTTACTTGACACGAAACTATTTAAAAGTACATGCGTGACATCTAGAAATAATATACGTAGATCAGCGTTAAGTCAATTTATTTTATAGGGACTTCTATAATGCAAGTAAGTTCCTTAGTTCTTATATATATATATATATATATATATATATATATATATATATATATATATATATATATATATTTATATTTATATATATATATATATATATATATATATATATATATATATATATATATATATATATATATATATGTATATATATTGCAACAAATCACTGGAGACGTGTGATGATCATATATGCATTCAGCCAGGAGAAAGGTGAAGTTGGTTCAAGACATTTCTTTTACCTTTCTCCTGGCTGAATGCATATATGTATACAGTACATGTATATATATGTATATACATATATATATATATATATATATATATATATATATATTATACACATCATATATATTATATATGATGTGTATAATATATATATATATATATATATATATATATATATATATATATATGTACCTATATTATATGTGTATATATATATATATATATATATATATATATATATATATATATATATATATATATATATATATACGTAATTATATTTGTTTCTGGGTGTCCAGGAATTTGGGCTGGTCACTGCTTGCCTGTCACTGCCTCACTGCCTTAACTTGGCAATCAATATTCAATCAAAGTTTGGCACTTACACGTACAATGACCCCGTCTCTCTCTCTCTCTCTCTCTCTCTGAGCTTGAAAAAAATCAATATTTTATTTGATGGGAAATATAAAGGAAGGAAAATAACATTAAAATAAACTAAATAAGACTTCGTGTAAAACAGTTTGCATCTGTCAGCTGTGAGAAAAAAATTTCACTTTCAGGTCTCACAGATATTCTATTTTGTTGACTGAGTTTTATCACATTAAATGCGAGTCCACAAATCCCCCAATATTTGCCATAAGACTTTTTTTTTCTATACGAAAGAAAGTCGGTCTACTGGTGTGTATTTAAAGTTGTTATTCAATGAAGGACTGACTTGTATAGGACGGCCTCAGTGTTTTTCCTTTGTACGCGAGGCATCTCCCCTCATTTTCGTCCTGTTTTCACCGAGGGAATCTTTGACTTCATGGCCTACTTATTATATGTTGCGTGAATTGCCAAATCTCATTGCATCCATCAACATCGGCATAAGGAATAGGTCTATATTCCTCTATATTTGGGAGTTCATGTGTTATCCTCGTAAGGTTTTGGAAGACTTCAAAAATGTTGTTATTTAAAGATAAGTGCAACTTACTTAGAGCACTTTGAATTTTAAGGACTGTTGCACCTCAGGAAGTGTAAATTCAGCACATGTAACCCATAGCCCATGTTCTACTTAACCGTAATCCTGGAATATATCACAGATACAAATCACCCGGAAATCTGGGCATATATTTTGCAGCTGCCCATTTCCTGCATACCCGAAATCCATAAATACAGCACAGATACTAGACACCCAAACTCCGGCTATGTACCATCTACCAAATGCTTCTTTACTTCGTGGGAATCATTCAGCACTTGCGAACCTTCCTGGAATGTGCAATTTGCTCTTTATTAAAACTGAAGAATGCTGGTGATGATGGGAGGCAATCTCGCAGTTGTCCAGAGTGTCAAGGAGCACTCCAGGATGGCAGGAGTGACGGATGAGAATTATCACTAGCAAAATGGAAGAGGCAAAATGCGTGAAATTCATTTGCATTTCTCGCGAAGTTCGATGATAGCGTGCGACGCTTGAGCACCGTCACATTGAACAGTTGCGGCCTGGCGCTAATTTCCAATTTTGTTAACAAGTTTCTCGGAAGTACTAGCGAGGTCTGACTTTCTCGAAAGCACCAGCTAGGTTTGGATTCTTTGTATATCATGTACAGTAGGCGTAATCAGTTTCCAGTTCGGTCAACGTATTATTATTATTATTATTATTATTATTATTATTATTATTATTATTATTATTATTATTATTATTATTATTAAGTAGATGAAACCTACCAGCGAGGTTTGGATTTTGTGTATCATGTACAGTAGGCGTACTCAATTTCCATTTTGGTCAGCTTATTATTATTATTATTATTATTATTATTATTATTATCAAGTAGATGAAACCTATTCATATGGAGCAAGCCCACAGGGGCCCTTAACTTGAAATTCAAGCTTCCAAAGAATATGGCGTTCATTAGGAAGAAGTAAGAGGAAGTAAAGGGAAATACAGAAAGAAGAGATACCGCTTATTAAAAAAGAAAAAATAATAATAATAAATAGGTAAAAATGTATCAAAATGCAAGAAGAATACTATGAGGGTAGTTCCAATAGCACGACATCCTCTGTGATGGTGTTCCACAGTCCAGCGGTGTGAGGAATAAAGAACCTCTGGAAGCATGCTCTTACAATCCGATCGTCACGTTGTTTCAGTCTTCTTAATTGATTTTCATCGAAATCGAGCAGTTTTATCATCAACGTCATCATTCTGTTTGTTTGTCGTATTTTTTTTTATAATTATGTGCGCACAGATTTTTGTCTATAGCTGACAGGGTCAACGATCTTCATTTTCTGCACAACCGTTGCTTGAGAACGGTTACACGATATTTTATTACCTCATCTGTGAAACGTACAGATCCTTTTTACTGACTTTTCCGTAGGGCTTTTAACAATAGTGGCGTCTTCGTATGACACTGAATTCAATAGGGATTTAATTTGTCAGTGGAGACAACGGCGTCTGGAAAGTTACTTATTTTTGAACGAACGGATTCATGATGCCAAGGTGAATGCGTTTTGCAGAAAGTAGAAATATGCTTTATATATATATATATATATATATATATATATATATATATATA
>NC_089751.1:37803116-37835616 GCF_040412425.1 Macrobrachium rosenbergii | reverse complement strand
CACAAGGAAGGTCCAAAAAGAGATTCAATTAGGCCTATATGAAAAACAGAGACCTGGAAGAATGGAAATATTTCCGACGGAGTGTCGAGGCAATAGGGAACACCCAGAAGTATACTGCTCCCAGGAGACATTAACAAACGCCAAGGAGGTTAAACCTCTTTGACAGAAGCACGGATTAAAAGGGGTAAATGGGAAGGGTAGGCCTTTAAAAACTCGAGAGAAGTACATTTGGCAACGTAGGGGACAACGCCTAAATCGCCATGAAGGAGCCGATAGGGTATAAGAATGTTTTCCTTCTTTGAATCATTATCACTGTTGGGTCCCTCTGGGGTGTATATATATATATATATATATATATATATATATATATATATATATATATATATATATATATATATATATATATATATATATTTATATATATATATATATATATATATATTTATATATATATATATATATATATATATATATATATATATATATATATATATATATATATATGTGTGTGTGTGTGTGTGTGTGTGTGTGTGTGTCATCAGCTGTTTATAAATGCACGAGATTCCGGTGATGACAGAAGGAGATCCGTCAAATACTGAAGAATGTCAAGGGCCACTCCGGGAGTGACAGGAGCGGCATGCGAGAATTACCATCAGCAAAATGGAAGAGGCGAAATGCATGAAATTCATTTGCATTTCTCGCGAAGTTTCGTGATGGGATGCGACACTCTGGCGTCATGTTGGACAATTTGTTCCGCGGCGCTAATTGCCGATATTGTTAACAAGCCTGTCGAAAGCACTTGCGACGTTTGGACCTGGTGTGTCGGTTGGGCTTAATCAATTTCCATCTTTCTATTTTTTTTTTTTTGCCGTCTGACACGGAAACGTTCGTCTGTTCCAGCAGCAACGTTTATAATAATTTTCAAAATTGATGTTGGTCGAGATCTCGCGGCTTATAATATCAGCATCCGCATAATCTATCTTTCCTTTCATGCTGCCTTTTGTTTAATTTTCCTAACCATTTATTATTTGAGTAATACATCATTTGCAAGTCACGAACTGTAATTTCTGGCTAATGTTTAATCTATTAATGTTATTGCGTCATGAGTAAACCTGCGAAGACTTTTTGGTACATTTAAGAAAAAAATAATGTTCCCTTATTGATGGTAAGTTTCAGTAACTCAGGTTTTATCACTGGAGGCAGTAGCGTTGTTTTACTTGGACTAATCTTCATCCTTCTTATGCTCTTAAAGGTTTCTGAGTAATGACTCTTAAGGTCATGTATGAGTATCACTTTACCACACTGCTGCATCCTTTCTTCAGTTCAAAGCTCTTCGTTGGGTGAGTCGGTAGAGCTGCGGACTGGCACTCGCTGGGCCGGAGTTCGATTCCCCGGCCGGCTGATGAAGAGTTAGAGGAATTTATTTCTGGTGATAGAAATTCATTTCTCGCTATAATGTGGTTCGGATTCCACAATAAGCTGCAGGTTCCGTTGCTAAGTAACTAATCGGTTCTTAGCCACGTAAAAAAAGTCTAATCCTTCGGGCCAGCCCTAGGAGAGCTGTTAATCAGCTCAGTGGTCTGGTAAAACTAAGGTATACTTAACTTTTTTCTTCATTTCAAGACCTCCGTTACTTCTTAGCGCGACTTTAGGGTTTCCTGCCAGTTCCCCCCTTAGGTCCTCGAACTTCATCTCTTTTTATTATTTGGAATTTCTTTATCTTGCTGTTCAGAAGGTCCAACTCCCTCTTTTCACTGCCATAATACTTAATGCCGAAAGTGCCCTAGTGTTTGGCGAGTCGGTAGAGTTGTCGCCTAGCACTCGCTAGGCCCGAGTTCGAGTCTCCGGCCGGCTAATGAAGAATTAGAAGAATTTAATTCTGGTGATGGAAATTCATTTCTGGGTATAATGTGGTTCGGATTCCACAATAAGCCGTAGGTTCCGTTGCTAGATAACCAATTGGTTCTTAGCCACGTAAAAATAAGTCTAATCCTTCGGGCCAGCCCTAGGAGAGCTGTTAATCAGCTCAGTGGTCTGGTTAAACTAAGATATACTTAACTTTTTTCCCATATTCCAGATGTCTTTCTTTACCTTTGTTTGAATATTACTCCTCATTAGCAATAGTACTTCCGTTTTAGATCAGCCTCGAAAATATCGTGTTAGGCCATCTCATACAAGATGAACTTCCACTGTTACCTACAATGTTAGTATCCCAAGTAGGTTGTAGGTACTCCTTCTGCAGCGTCTCGAAATGCTACAGAGTGAAAACAGCCGTGGGATGATCTTGGGATTTATAGATATTGGTAATTGGTACTCACACAGTTAAGAGACACTACAAGGCTTTTAAAAAACCTCCATGGCTTTTTACATTAACTTTTGTGACTTATTAATGCATAACATCTGTATTATTTTTTATAATTATTCTTTTTAATCCTTTTCATAGATTAATTCTGATTTTCATCAGGATTTTAATATGCTTCTCTTTTCTGGGCTGACTTTTATCTACATGTTAGCGAAGGAAAATTTTTCATATATTTCCCATTCAGAAGTCGAGGCTTTCAGTAGAAGCGCACCCAAAAATTATGGGGAAATTGAGAGGTTAGGAGGTCAGTGTGGCTGTCAGAATGAAGGGTTCCGTTGAATGTCATCAATAGATGCCATGTATTTCAGCCTGTGAAGCAAACAATACTTATTACCTTGCGATGGTAATGATGGGTTTTTCGAATCTGTTAAATAGTATATGAATTAAGCTTTTATGGAACTGTTAACACCGCAGTCAGCCTTTTCCACTTGCAAGCGTCTCTCATAAGTATTTCAGAATTTTGATACATTTCATCCTTCGGAAGGTTTTCCTTGTTTACGTCACACTAGGGGGTGCGTATTTGTGGCTTGATATTTGATTTTATACACACATACACACACACACACACACACACACACACACACACACACACACACACACACACACACACACACATATATATATATATATATATATATATATATATATATATATATATATATATATATATATATATATACACATATATATATAATGTGTGCATAAACTCAAATACCAAGCCGCTAATACCCTTAATAACTGACACCCATAGGAATTATACATAAGTGCATCTACCCCGGCCAGGGTTCCGACCTAATCCTCCTGGGTTTGATATAGGGGCTCAGTGGTTTATCCATTCAGCCATCAAGAGGTGGCTGAATTTAGGCACTGCCATCTCTGCATCAAATCCAAAATGTTTGGGTTCGAATACTGAGGTGGCTGAATTTAGGCACTGTCATCTCTGCATCAAATCCAAAATGCTTGGGTTCGAATACTGAGGTGGCTGAATTTAGGCACTACCATCTCTGCATCAAATCCAAAATGTTTGGGTTCGAATACTGGCAGGGCTAGATACAATTTTTCTACATAATTCCCTCTGTGTGTGAATTACTCTCAAGGTGGAGTGAATTCGACTTTAAGGAGTATTTATGCCTTTATTTTTGTTGATGACAGGATACCATGCAGGATCACACTGTCAATAGAGTATAATCTCTCAGGTTAAAGTATTTATCTCACTCAATGAATCACAGCCATAGTCAAGGGAAGTGTCCCCAAAGGGGAGACTCTTATTCCCTTCTTTGAAACTTACACGGCAAATGTGATTTACTCTGGGAATTTAATTGCTCGTCATACTCTGTAATGCGAACGTGAGCTACGTATATGTACACAGTTGTGTAACGTGATTGCTGTGCGCTCAAATTAAGACACATCTTCCTTTATTGGTTAACGGTGTTTTGTTGCCAAAAACACGGTAGCTGATTAAAACGATGTCTGTCTTACCTGGGTCTTAGCAGCTATTCTGAATACGATTTGTTAAAAAGAAAAATTGTAAACATGCATGCACATGCACATTCTCTCTCTCTCTCTCTCTCTCTCTCTCTCTCTCTCTCTCTCTCTCTCTCTCTCTCTCTCTCGTTTCATATATATACTGTATATGTGTGTGTGCGTATGTATATTTATATGTAGATATATATATTTATATATATAGATAGATATATAGAAAGATAGATGGATATTTATATATACATACACACACACATGCCGAAGTAAGCCTATCAATATACTAGAGCTACGCACGCAGAACTCCAATATTGATAGAGGTCGTGTGTGGCAGTATGCGCACTCTCACGCAACCCTGCTTGTGTATGTTATGCCGTAACAGGGTTTCTGAATATTGCACAGCGGCAAAGAAGCCTAATTCCAGTATGGGCGGAATTAATCCTATCAGATTTTACGCCATCTCTACTAACACAGGTCTCATTTTAAAATTTCGCCATAGCGAAGTCCATTTTCTACGTTGCCGTCTGTTTTTTCAATGTTGCATTATTGTTTTATTACTTAACCCTCTTCTAAACAAACTATTTATTATTTCTCTTTTTTTATGTGAATTTCCCTCGCTTGAATATATCATAAAACGTTAGCAAACGTTTATTTTTGTTTTCCCCCACCCCCTTGAATATACCAGAAAATGGTTAGCGACACAGACACTTCCTCTGGGCATAATAGGAGTGGATTGACTTAAAGTTCTAGGGTGCTGCCTCCAATATAAGGCTTGGAAATTACATTACGTTGAAGGCAATAAAATGAAATTACTTTTATGGCTTACTATCGGGAATTCCAATCAGGGGCCCGGGCTTTTTTCGTCAGAAATACGGAATAAAACCCTAAAGTTACTTCTGGCGTTCGTTGCGTAGTTTGATTTTTTGAAACTTCTTCTCAGTATTCGGCATAATGACTGCATCGTATTGCGCAAAATGATGACCGAAATGCATTTCCTTTTATCTGTGAAATTCTGAATGACCAAATAATTACTTTATGCAAGATGCCATAATGCAAGATACTATTTTTATGACGGAGTCGACACATATGTAGGGGAAATAATTGTATGTTTTGTTTTTATTTTTAAGTTCCGAGAGATACTTCCCGAAATTGATCTCATCCTCTCTGGAAATGTACCCGACCCCCTTCCTTTTTCTTTTGGCAAGTTTCTTTCATTCAACTTGTCGTAGGATGTTGCGCTCATGAAATTATGAATTTATATGACTATTTAAAATCGCCAGAATTTTAACGTAATTAACTTACATCAGTGCAGTGTGGAGTTTTATCCAATATCAGGGTCCCTTCCTAATTAGTGGTTATTGCCTTTTTTGTAGCTCTTATGGCAACCAGTGAATTTTTTTTTTATTTGTTGAGCTGCCCATATTAGCATTCAGTTCGTAGGTTCGCTTGGTTTTATATAGCTGTGTTTTTAAATGATATTTTTACCGAGGAGATTATTGTTTCCGTTTAGTCAGTTTGTTTTTATGCTCAGTTTTCATTTGACGTTGATAGAAAAGGGTTTCGATGAAGATGACACAGAGAAAGAGGGAATGTAACTCTGAGTAACTTTTATTTATAATTATAGATTGGATAAAAATGCATGAAATTAATTTACAGGGGGGTAGAGGCAAAACCCCCAGAAATAGAGGTTTGGCTGGCTGACAGGGCCAAATGGTAGACACTACAAAATGCTTTATGAATATCAAGAGTAACGCGAAGGGTTCTCCAGCATCGAGAGGCGCGATTAACTCATATTCGACATTATTTGTCACAGCCCACATGTGGCAGTAGCTGTCAAATGAAACTGTAGCCAATAATTGACAAGGAGACGTTGTTGATATTGACAAGGAGACGTTGTTAATGGACACTAGTGACTAAGGGAATGCAGTCTCCAGAGTCTCTCTTCTGTTTACATTGTGTGCACATGATATGTGGTTTAGTCTTGTAAAAGTATGTTTCTTATACAGATAATGCTATTCTATTTGCATAGATTCCATATTCTGAATTATTGACCCTGTTGTTGCTCAGTCTCTCAGTTGAGATGTAAAGTTTTAGCTAAATTCAGTGTCGAATGATAACGAAACTGAAAGTATTATTGTTATGCAGGTCTAGGACATTGCACCCCCCCCTCACCTAGATCTTTTAACTGACAATGTGTATTTTTTTTAACTGCATGCAACCCATCTACAACTCTTAATGTTGTCCTTGGCTACAAATTCACTTTTTGGGAAACATCCATTTTCTCTCCTCTTCAGTTGTGCTGGTGATCGATGTACTGAAAATAAATCTTTTAGAATTTTTATACGCCCGTCTACTGTGAAGAAATGTTTTGATTTTCGTATCCCTTCATGCTTTGAACGTTGTTCCCTAGGTAGGTCTTCAGCAGCTGACTCGTATCTTGAAGAAGTAGACAGAAACTTTTCTGTTAAACTACTTATCTCTCATCTCGGTATGAATTTCTGGCAATGTCATGGGTCTAACTGACTGGGCAAGATCTGTATAATTTGTTGTAGTTCTGGAAATTTTTTGTATTCAGTTCTTCCCAGACTGTAGCATCCTCCTTATGAGATATACTGTTAATTCTGTGTCTTACTTTTTCTTATGTAGATTGTTTTAGTTTTCTGTAAAAGAAAATTATTGTGCCGACTTTGTCTGTCCGTCCGCACTTTTTCTGTCCGCCCTCAGATCTTAAAAACTACTGGGGCTAGAGGGCTGCAAATTGATATGTTGATCATCCACCCCCCAGTCATCAAACATACCAAATTGCAACCATGTAGCCTCAACAGTTTTTATTTCATTTAAGGTTAAAGTTAGAAATAATCGTGCGTCTGGCAACGATATGGGGCATGCCACTACCGGGCCGTGGTTAAAGCTTCAAGGGCCGCGGCTCATACAGCATTATACCGAGACGACCGAAAGATAGATCTATTTTCGGTGGCCTTGATAATACGCTATACAGAAAACTCGACTGTGCCGAAGAAACTTCAGCGCATTTTTACTTGTTCACTTATGTGTATCGTTTTTTTACTGGACAGCTTTCTGTATGAGAGCCCCTGAGATTGTACCATTTAGCTATTCCAATTATGATTGGAGCTTAGTTAATAATAATAATAATAATAATAATAATAATTGCTTTTATATTTGGACATTTTTGTCGTTCCTGCAACTCCTCTGTCATTGTGATTGATAATTCATTCCTCTCACTGTCGGGGGGTTCTGGTTTCGATCTTCTATGCTTGAATCATCGACGGGAGGTCTCTTGTTTGTCAATTTTTCGTAAGTTGTATTTTAACAGACAACCTTCGCTATCACAACTGATCCCTGATCCACTTTTCCTGCCGAGAGTGACCAGCTTTACTGAACAGCAATACCAGTATGCAGTAAATGGGCCACGCTGTCGAACTTCTCAGTTCCAGATGTCATTCTTTTCCTCGCACCGTTGGGCTGTGGAGCAGTCTCCCTCAGCATGTGCAAGTGGAGCCTCAGAAGTTCAAGCGAAGATGCAGTGCATTACTGCCCTAAAACACTTCACTGCACTGTACTTTAATGATTTATTTTTATTTTTATCTATTGATCTAGTAATCTATCAATTTGTTTATTCTTTTATGATGACTGATCTCTTCTTTGTGTGTTACCTATCAACTTCTGCAGCTACTCTCCAATGAGCAACATGTTCTTTGGAAGCCTGAATTTCAAGCCGGTGGCTTTTGTAGGTAGGCCTGTTGCATAGGAATAGGGGTTTATCCTCTGAATAATAATGATGATAATTCTGATTTTTTAGTTTCCTGAAAAGAAAACTATTGTGACGGCTTTGTCTGTCTGTCCTCACTTTTTTCTGTCCGCCATCAGATCTTAAAAACTACTGAGGCTAGAGGGCTGCAAGTTGGTATGTTGATCATCCACCCTCCAATCATCAGACATACCAAATTGGAGCCCTGTAGCCTCAGTAGTTTTTATTTTATTTAAAGTTAAAGTTAGCCATAATTGTGCATCTGGCAACGATGTAGGACGGGCCACCACCGGGTCGTGGCTGAAAGCTTCACGGGCCGCGGCTCATACAGAAAACTCGATTGCGCCGAAGAAACTTCGGCGCATATTTCCGATCTGTTTCTTATTGAACTCTCTCTCTCTCTCTCTCTCTCTCTCTCTCTCTCTCTCTCTCTCTCTCTCTCTCTCTCCATTTAAAAATAACCACACCCAACTGACGGCGGAGGCGTTCGTAAGTTATTTCCGTGGAAAGAACGCCACCGAAGTGATAAATACCGCTGTAATTCGGTAACTGCGATTTACGACCGAAAGCTTTTCAAATGGTACCCGGGACCGATGAGTTGGATTTATGATGAGACTTTTGTGTGCAGTAAGTCAACAGAGGAAAATCGAACGAGAGAAAACGAGAGCGAGGCATAGAAAACGAGGCCATTTCCACCAATCCCTTCGTCCGAATCCTTTCGTTCGGTCCTCACTCCTAAACCATCAGCCCTGACCCCGCCAGGCATGACCACCCCATCCCCCAGGTGGAGGAGGACTCCAGTGTTGGAACCGCCTCAATAAAATGAAAACTGCCGTCCTCAGTCCAATAATCGCTCGCTGTAATATCGTGCTTTTGAAGTCCATCAACTTAACTGTTTTCCCTTTCGAAATAATACATACAAAGGACAACCTATCATCCTTGTTAATGCAGCCTCGGCGTCATTGACATTAGTGCCATCTGCACCAGATGGGAAGAGCATAGGTTTGCAGCATTATGAGGAGAATCCCATTTGCATGTTTATATATTTTCATACGCGGGCATATTATCCACGATACAATAGTCTATTTGCGTGATGTTTTTGCTTGGCTCAAAGCACTTCATAAATTTACATGGTAATTTTATGCCCTTTGTGTTATATTTGGTGGATGAAACGCCATCAGCGACCCCATTTCTTCCCCACTGTCAGCTGATGTTGTCGGTGTTCAAGTGACAGCGAGAATCGAAGTCATGTGCAGCAGGTGTAGATTCGCAAGATGGAAGTCTTTTGTTAGACCGATGGCCGGACGAGATGCTTTCAATTAAGACATCGATTAAACTGGCATGTTAAGGAAATGTTTGAATGTTTTAATTGCCGGGCATTTGATTTTCATGCACATATACACCGGTATCAATTAATGATTGACAATTTCATGTACGGGAATCTGAGAGAAAAACAAATGCCTTTAAAAGTTCGTGTTGTTTGATGCTTAATATTTTTTTCCGAATATGACGCCTAGTATAAAGCAGTTCAGCAGTTAATTCATTCTCTGCTTTCACTGAAGGCGAAGGCAACTTTAAACGCTGTCGAACTAATATTGAATGTTCCTAAGGGTTGAAGAAATATTCATATTGTATAGGACGGCCCAAATAAGAGATTTGCTTTACTGGCTGTCAAACTGAGAGGTAGTTAGTCCGCATCTCACTTGTCACTCCCTGGATTACTCTCTAATTGTTCCTGAAGGGAATGTTCTCGATTGCATCCTTATATTTCTGCGTTCATATTGGAACGAAATCTTCTGAATATATAAGTTTTGTAGTATTATCGATCCAACATGCCTGTCGCTCGTCGCTGTCAAGTTCAGCAGCGTTTGCCGTATTCAATTTGCGTTACTTAATTACTGAGTTAATATACTGCAAAATTATCGCACTGTCATTTGATTAATAGACCGATGATACTGTAGTCACGTTGTTAAAGGGAAAATGTGATATTTCCGAACTGCAGTAGAAGTATTGCCTAGACGTCAAGAGATACGAGTACACATACTCTACTCTTCACAATAATGTATGACTATCCTCTGTGGTCTTGGGATTCTATGGTTTGTTGTCATTTTTAAGCTATGTTTTTGTGACATCATAGACGGTAAAGATTCTTGAAGAAAGGGGTCTTTTTTTAAAGCAAGGAATGTCAACAAATTATACGCACATACCCGTATTATATACATACGTTATATATATATATATATATATATATATATATATATATATATATATATATATATATATATATATATATGTATATATAGTCTATGTATGTGTGTGTACGTGCGTGTGTGCGTAGCGTACTCGCTTACCAAGGGCAGTCCGTTAGTGCCTCTGTTGCTCTAATTGGAAAAATAAGGCACTTGATAGTAAGATCACTGACGTTTGCAGTCAGTGTTAGGAGGGCCGTTGGAGCGCAACCTCATACCCAGATGGGCAAAGGCGTCTTGTGAAACAATGACAATATCTACACATTTTATGTATTATATATATATGTATGTATGTATGTATGTATATATATATATATGTATATATATGTATGTATGTATATATATAGGTATGTATCTATGTACGAGTATGTTTGGTGCTTGTTCACGTGAGATGTATATTCAACATTACATTCAAGTTGCACAGATAAAGGGCAGATAGTGAAGTATCATACTCCCTTAATTGCCTGAAGTGGAAAGAAAACATTCTAGAAGAGAAAGCAAAAGCAAATTCCAAAGATAGTTTTCTCTCCTTTTTTTTAATTATTGCGACGAAGTATATGCTAGAGATGCTGATATCAGTAAAAAAAAAAAAAGATAAACCGGTTTTTGCTGATTTACAACTAATGAAGCCAAAAAGCATGTAGAAAATTACTAATTGCTAAAGAACTGATTCTGGATCAAGAGTAAAGTACAAAAGTTCTTATATAGTCTTGATGCAAATAGTATTAACAAGAGAGAGTGTCAACAGATAAATAAATCTTACATGAAAATGAACACATCTGTGTGTGTGGGAGTGTGTGTGCGTGTGTGTGTGTGTTGTAGGCGTTACTTAAGGTTCTTTGCAGCGTCCCTTCTGCCCTTAGCTGCGGCCCCTGTCATTCCTTTTACTGTGCCTCCGTTCACATTCTTTCTTCCATTTTACTTTCCACCCTCTTCTAACAATTGTTTTGTAGTGTAACTGCGAGGTTTTCGTCCTGTTACACCTTTTAAACCTCTTAATCTCAATTTTCCTTTCAGCACCGAATGATCTCATAGGTCCCAGCGCTTTGTCTTTGGCCTAAATTGTATAAAGTGTTATGTGTGCGTGTGGCACTTCTCTGGATTGATAACTATGTTGAGAGAGAGAGAGAGAGAGAGAGAGAGAGAGAGAGAGAGTTTGCCATGCTTAGTGTTGCTATGCGCGCCAGTGTAACTCTGACAATGTATCCACTGACTCGCTGAAACCGCTGGTGGGGATAGGCCTCTGGTACTGAGAAAAATTTGGAATTATTCATGACTGACGGCCTACTTCCTTGTCTGATGTCGACGTATGGGCATAAAATGGTGTCAAACACTGAAAAAAAAAACTTTTTACGATGTCAAAATTAACATCAACATGCCTTTAATAATGCGATTATGCAAATGACGTGTTAAAGGTGATTTATGTAGAACAGTTAGGAGCACAGGATTGGGTTAATATGAAAACAGATTTCCTCATTTTCAGATTCTCTTTTTCACATAGTATTTGATCTTGCTAGGTTTTTTACGTCCTTTAGCTTTGAACAGTACGTAAATGTACGCTTCTACTATTAGGCTAATTGCCGTTCTCTCTCTCTCTCTCTCTCTCTCTCTCTCTCTCTCTCTCTCTCTCTCTCTCTCTCTCTCTCTCGATCTGTATATCATGCCAAGTCTTGCTGTAGTTATCTTACTTTCTGAGTCACTCCTCATGTTTTACGGAATCCCCCATTCAGTTCCGAATATGAAAATCATTGAATTTAAATTTTGTCTTGGACGTAGACGATCTTGCAAGTTGCAACACATCGAACCAAATTCCTCGTTCGAACTCGCAGATATTGTGACCAGTTTATGACTCTGTGTTGTCAGTTTGGACGAATTAAGGAAATTACGGAATATAAACATAGCTCTCGAGAATATTGCATAAGGAAGCCTTCACGTGCCATGGATGTCTGTAAATGCCATTAGAAATAAGACTTTTAATTTTTTTGTGCTGCAGAAAATAGAATGAGCCGTATAACAGTTTTTCCGACTAACGAAGTAGTTCCAGTTTCACTGAAGAGGACCGTAGTTGAACATTCACTTCTAGTTCCGTGCATATATCAGTATATTGAGATTTTGCTTTTTCAATATAACCATTTTCCCATACACATCAGTATTTTTGTGCATTGCTGCCAGGTAATCAGGTTCGTTCCAGTAGCATTTCTGTTATTCATCCGCTGGGTAAAATTTGCACCCATTCGCCATTCCCCAGTCGGCCGTAGGCCGTATTTGGTTGACAGTGTATCTTAATCGTGTTATTTTTATCCGAATTTACATAAATTATCCCGAGGCATTTCTTGTATTAGTGCAGGAAGGACAGTATTGAACAATAACAGTTATACGGGACTGAAGGAATGCCTACAAAAATTGTTTGACCGATAATAACCATATAATTTTGGCAGCTGATGAGATCATGGACACGGAAGAGACTCAAGACATTCTTGTAAGTATCCCTGCCGCCCTTTTTAGCAAAATGTTTGGTATTATTTCACTTATGGACATTAATTGCTTTCAACATAAAATATAGGTTTTTCTGTTGTATTATGATGTGATTTGAATGATTTTGAGGTTTATTTCCATCGCAAATGAATACTTATCCTTCCCCGGCAAATGATATACTGTATACAAAATTAATAAAATTACGACTTGTCAGAATACTGCACCCCCCTCTCCATAGCTAATACGGCAAAACTGTGTTTACTGATTACAGTTTTGCCGTATTAGCTATGGAGAGGGGTGCAGTATTCTGACAAGTCGTAATTTTATTAATTTTGTATACAGTATATCATTTGCCGGGAAGGATAAGTATTCATTTGCGACGGAAATAAACCTCAAAATCATGTAAATCACATCATAATACAACAGAAAAACCTATATTTTATGTTGAAAGCAATTAATGTCCATAAGTGAAATAATACCAAATGTTTACAGGAGTTTGCAGAGGGAGGGAGCTCAATAGGCGAGATAGAATTTTGCACTCATGGGTTGGTCAAAAAAGGTTAGGTTGAGGTGTAGTCCCGTAAAAAATACTGACGTACCCGTTGTCCATAGTTTTTCGAAGGTTGACAGGGGGTCTAGGTAGCCCCAGCCTTTTAGGATGTGGTGGCCCAGGGTAGATTTGATGAGAGTTGAACTGAATTCAGTTATAAAAGTGGTTTTTCTCAGAGCCTTTGTTTTCGGAAATGCCTCGTTAAATCTAAATCCCCTCTCCCAGTTTGGGGGAATGGCTACAATAATAGTTTGAGGCATCCCTACTGAAACATGCCTTTGTTCCCGTGTTAAGCAGGCTTCGACCCGTGGAAATAATGTGGGAATTTCAAACCTGAAAGCCCTAGGTACTGGGTTATACCAAACTGGGGAGCAAAGCCCCTTTCTGGAATCCCCCTCCCCCACCTAATCTGAACTACAGTGCCATAAATGTAAGTGCCTTTGAGAAATCCATCTGAATTTAGGTTACCTTAACTTAGTTGCTGGGTTTCACCTGCTTGGGGAGAGAAGTGACATAATCGTAAAAAAGCAGAAAAGTTGTGCACATTTCAATGGGCTGTGGCCTGTTTAAAAGCATATTAGGTAATTCTATATATTAGCTCCGTGCCTGTTTTTACCTTTTCAACTGGTTTTTTCTACACTTTTAGGGGTTCTGATACTTTCGGTGCATCTGTTTGTTGTCGGCCAAATGGAGTGTCCCTTCGCTGTGTTTAGTACTGGCCTGGGGGGGTTTGGGTACCCATACGTTAACAAGTTATTGCACTTGCCAGATGGGATATGAACCGTTCAAAACAGATGTACCCGTGCTCTGTCTTGTGAAGATCGTGTATGGAAACCCCTTGTTGGATAGACTTCAGGGGTTAATTACAGGTTAATTAGACTCGAGCGCCAAAAATGAAAGGTAAATTCATAATTAGCAACCAAAAAACTGTAGAAAAAGTCAAGTTATAGTGCCGTCGGCGACGCGGAGCTACCCTATAGTTCTACCGCATATCAAAGACATTTTTGGTAATTCTAAGCCGGCTGTCCGCGGTGAACTAGCCTATGGCAGTTGACGTTTTCCTATGTTATTTTACCTGCTGAACAAGAATTTAAAATAATATTTTGTCGGTTGGCTGTAACTAAAATGTAATTGACCCTTGAAAACTGCATGTCTGTACCAGTGGGCAGAGAGAACTGCCAGTGGTCACACACAGCTCAAAGTTAAATTACAGTTTAGCAGCAGCTGACCGGCAAAATATTACCTTAAAATCTTGTCAAGCAAGTAAAATAACATAGAAAAACGTCAATTGCCATAGTCTAGCTCCACTGCACACTATTCGAAGCTTTTGTAAATGGGAAACAAAACATTACCATTTCTGCTCTCAACTTGGGTGGCCTATAGGTTGCTGTAGCAGAATGGTGCTGCGCACCTTATCTGCATTTTTAAAGATTACTGCAAGCTCGTATGTTCTGGCAAGAGGTAATTACTTTAAATTCTTGCTCAGCAAGTAAAATAACATAGGAAAATGTCAATTGCCAGTCTCTTGCAGTTCTCACTAAGCGCAGAAAACCGGCAACTGGTGAATCAAAAGCTAGCGCATGCGTGTTAAGGCTTAGAATCAGTAGTACTAGTAATGAATGAAAAGTGCCTTTGGAACGGCTCCCATTATCCATTTATTCACCCTTCTTTTTACGCTTGTTTTTTGTGTTCCAAAGGACATATATAACAGGAAATACAACAATAAGGTACCGAAACCTTTTCCTAAGTTATTTACCCCACCAAAAAACCCAAATTCCCAACGGGTCTCCCTTACTGTTAGCTATTCTCGAAAGGGTTTTTCCACACCAGTTCTAAGATAATTTACAGTTTAATTACAGCTAAGCGACAAAATATTCTTTAAATTCTTGTTCAGCAGGTAAAGTTCTATAGAAAAACGTCAACTGCCATAGGCTAGCTCACCGCAGACAGCCGGCTTAGATCTACCACATTTTTCAGCAGGGATGCATCCTAACCCAACCTTCCCTCAACTAACCCGAACCAAGGCACCGCCAGGTGTGTAACGAACTGGTATTGTGTTTGTTTCGGCAATTCTGAGCAATAGTTCCACATCATTTTAGGAAGTTAAAACCTAAGAAATTGCTCAAAAACTCTTGCTTTTTTTTACTGCAGTATCAATAAAACTGTGGGTAAACCCTTTCAACCACTCAACAATCTAGGGGAACCACAGGTGGGAACCAGGGGTTTTGGGTGGGGGAGACAAAGTTGGGGAAAATCAGTAAAATGAGTAAAATATCAGTCAAAACAATGTTAAATGGAAAAAGGCCTTGGAGGAATGCTGCTTCGCAGCTTATCCGCATTTTAAAAGATTCTTGGCAAGCTCCTATGTCTGCAAGAGGTAATATCTGTATTCAGTGTAGAATATAGGTAGTTGGGGCTCTGCCCCCACACCCCCCTTCATTGTATTTCCAGTCACCAAAGGAACTTAAAACATCACATACCTGGTCAGTAATCTGAATATACCAACACTGAGATTCTCCATGGTATCTAATGGCTCTGCAGTGCAGACTGACCACCAGAAAACAAAGATGGCTAACCTTTCTTGAAAATATTTTTCTGCGACAAGAAACAAAAGAAAATCAAAAGTGTTTAGTACAGACCCCCTCATTGGCTATAGTGACGTAATGACTCACGTAATTGGTTACTTTTTAAAAAAAGACAGGTGATTGGTTGTCATAGTCTTTCAGAACTACATTCTTATGAGGATTTTTGCATGTTGTGCATTCAGTTTACAAACAGCAGCACACCGATCACATCATTTTTGGACTTAGTTTTTGATTGAAGCATTTTAAATTGGAGTGGCTTATTTTATTACTTAGAATTGTCTCCCCAACCTGTAATAAAAAGTGGACGATTCTTCAGTATATTTATGATCAACGTAGGTGTCTATTTTTCACTGAAACGGGTGTGGAACTGTTGCTCAGATTTACCTTTGTTTCCCGTCAGTAGACCAGCAATGCCTCCCTAGACATCATATCTATGGGTAAAACACGAAAGAATATTTCTTGTTTTGAGGTAAAATGGGTATATGTGCTGTCAGTGACTAGTGCTGGCCATTATGAACAAATGATAACCCAATTCTGACCTGTGAAGACTTTCATGTGCTATAAAATATTTTTTTAGAATGGAAAAATTCACTTTCTTGTGTTACAGTCTTAGGTCAGAACTACAATATAGAGGGACAGTGGCCCATTTTTAATCAGGAGGTTTTTATATTTTTGTATATTCTTAAGACAAATCTTGGTCAGGTTTCCTGGCCACTTAAAGACCTGGCGCCGTAGGTTAGGTCAGAATGCATCCCAGCACTTTTCTCTTAAATTTGTAGTGTTCTAGGTCAGGTTAGGTGAGGGGACCAGGGAACAAAGCCACCTCCACCACATAAGGACCTGTCTTGCTCTGCTAAGTTGGGATTCATCATTGTTACTGGCCGTATTATATTTTAATACTTCATAAGTTTATGGGATATTGTTAGTGCTGAGCTTTGTACCTAACAAATACTTTTATGGGAATTACACTTTACAGTACACAACTGAAGGTAAGCCAGAATATTGTGTTTAATTGTGTATACAAGTCCTTGATAAGTAAGCTGGAGATAAGTTTGTGACATTATGCCTCATGGAGAGTGAGTGCCAGCTTGAAATATTAGAGACAGTCTTTCATAAATATAGGTATGAAAATATTAGCATATTCCCAAATTTATATAAAAGTCAGTAAGGCCTAAAAGCATTGTGTAATTTCCTTTCTCATAAGGGATGCATCCTAATCTGACCTGACCTCCAGTATAACTTAACCTTAGGTGCTGGATAACAGTTGTCTGGGGGCTCATCCTACAGCCTAATTTGATGTTATGTACTATAAATTACAAACTACATAACCTTGCTTAGATAACTTGGTATCGAACTGAACCCTTGAATTTCTCACCAAGCCATGAACCATAGCCTATATTTTTTCTGGCTGCCTATATATTTTATACTGGGAGAAGTTAGAAATCATCCAGGGACTTCATTAGTAGAAGCTTTAAAGCACTTACCAGGTATGTTTCCCAAGTACTCTGGGACAAATATAAAATATCATATCACATAAATGCTGGTGTTCAGTGCATGCACTTCAAGCAGCTAAAACATACCAAACATGAAGTAACAAAACACTTAGCAGTACATATCTGATTTATTATTCACTGCTGCTCATATTCCCCAATTGAAAAAACCCAAGCTGACCATCATTTGACCATCTCTGATATCAAAACTCTGTGTTGAGAAAATTAAAAAACATTTATTTTCCTCTGTGCCTCGTTATTAGTCAAAATCACATCAGAAACTGGGACCTGTTCCAATTCACTGACAAGTAATCATTTTTAGAAGCTTAAAGGGCCAAAGTCACATCAAAGGCTACAAGAGCCTGCTGCTTCCAGATTCACTGGAAGTGGGGGATTTTATTCCCCTCAAAATTAAATTATGGTTTTGGCAGAATGACATGAGATGGTCTAATTTTCCATTATACAGAAATAAAAAATCTCCTAGCACGCTACACGCAGTCTTCACCAACTCTAGAGGTCGGAATTAGTTGATACAGAAAATTTGTAAAGGTCTGTCACTTCATATTTAACAAATAATTAACCAGCAAAGAAATGCACGTCTCCTTAAAAAAAAAAATAGTACGGTACATTCCTATGCTTTTCAACCGTGGCAGTGATATCTGGCAAGGAATTGTATGTCAGGTAATGTAAAATTAACAAAAACCAAAACTGATTCATTGCAGACTTGATGACATCATATATTAAAGCTAAAGGAGACATTATAGATGACCATAGCTATTGTGATATCATTGTAAAAAGATTAGATCTGTGGGTGGGCATAGGTAGGGATTGCATCATAAGACCTGCCAAGTGGCTGACACTGCCTGCATTTGTTTTGTGGAAATGGTTGATCCTCGGACTCCTTACAGTGTTTGTTTCCTCCTTTAGTGCATGAATTGGAAATCCTCTCCTAGCTTTTTCCCCTGATACCTATAATCCTGCATTTCAGTTCTCCATGTTAAATCAGGCCTGGGTACAAAAGTGTTTATGACTCCATTTCATCAGTATTTCTCCATTAGGAAGTACTCCATTACTGTCTTTTTCTTGAAGCATGTAGCCTCAACATTTCATAATTGATTACTCTGCTTATAATGCCAATGAAACCACTAGGTCTGTCCTCCAAGATTTCACAAAGCAGCAGCGTGCAGTTGGTGACAGGCCCTTACTCTGACAAGGGCATTAGCCTGTTGATGGTGACAGACCCTTACTGTGAGCAGGGCATTAGCCTGTTGATGGTGACAGACCCGTGCTGTGAGCAGGACATTAGCCTGTGGATGATGACAGACCCTTACTGTGAGCTGACCATTAGCCTGTGGTTCGTAGCAGACCCTTACTGTGAGCTGGCCATTAGCTTGTGGTTCGTAGCAGACCCCTACTGTGAGCTGGGTATTAGCCTGTGAATAGTGAGAGGCTCTTACTGTGAACAGCGCGTTGCTGGTAAAGTAATTTTGGGTGTTATATAATCAGGAATATGGGTGATATATCAGATTTAATTCATTAAGTTTTGACGTTACTCCTGTTCATTATTTTGTCAGTACTTCACCAGGCGAATGATGCGGGATGTTCAGATCTTTATAGATTTCAGTGTTTTCAAACGTATGCACAACAAATGAAAACATTTTGATACAGATTTGGTTTCAGTTTGTTTCTCCTTGCTAATTATGCATGATATACAAAGTCAAAGGAAAAGCACATTAGCTTAAATGAGACCTGAACTGTATTTCAGGTAATTACATAAGTATCAGAATTCGAAACCACTCACGTCAGGGTTATAATTTTGGTACATTTGGCCGTAACTAGAAACTACATTGTATTACCAGCAAAATGAATAAAGTTTTATAAAATTTTCTGATAGACTCCTCACTGTTGCAAACTCGTCGAGACACCACCACTACTTTGATCGTTTGTTTATGACTCGTAAGATCTCCATTTTTTTAGTAAAACATCCTTTTGATACGAATAAGGTATAGAACCCTGTAGCTAAAAGAAGTAAATCATTGCTTGGAAACTGAAACTAGTGGAGGAAAGCCTGATACCAGCAAAGTCAACTGATTGTCGTATAATTGGGATCACCGATTTTGTGGCAACTTGGAGCCTAACAAAACCTTACAACCAGTAAACTGTGCAACGTAAACAAGTATCACTCAGCCTCTCGAGAACTACCTTGCCACAGAGGTTGAGGTGTATCACAAATTGATTCAGATTTATCAACAGAAACATTGAAAGGTCTTGGTTTGGGAGCTGCAACTTCGTCAGGAACTTGAAGTCCGTTGTAGGACTCTAAGCCAATGTTTTGAGGGTAAATACCAGTTAGTTACACCTTGAGTGGAAACGTTTTTCGATACTACAGTTTAAGTTTCCAAATTGTTTTAACAGTGTGGCGATATCCTAGAGAATAGTTTATGGGTGACTTGCAGTCACGATTACTAGAGAGGTTGACATAGATAACTTTCGCCAGATTCGAGCAATACCGGAAAATGTTTGAAGGACATTAAGAAGAAAAGGAAGATCATGACGTTTTTTTTTATGAATCTTTTTCAGAAAAAAATTATGAATATGAGTATGTTGATAAAAGTCAGGGAGAGAAATAGCCTAATTAGTTATCGAGAGACCAGTAAAACTGATGAAACAGCTGATACAGAAGCTTCATCTACAATATACATTGAAGAGTAGAAGAAAGTTACTTACAGAAAGGGTTAAGTCAAAGGAAGGGAGTGAAGCAGACTGAATCATCAGTTCATTCCCAGATTCCTTTATAATGTCAAGATTAATGACAGGATTCTTTTGTATATCTGACAGAGGCTGCAGGACGTATGCAAGAACGTTGACATAATCCCATGATATGCTACGTGATCAACAGACATTATTCGATTACGTGATCGCCAGACGATTACATGTTGCAGAACATATTGATAAATTTAACTTGTATTTATAATCGGGAAATCCAGCCTTATGACCTACAAACTACATTATAGCATTATTTATAAAATTATTATGGCAGCATTTCTAAGTTTAAGTTCCATCATTTCTCTCAGGAACAAGCTGAATAAGCGTATATTTCTAAGAGGAGAAAAAAAAGTTTAGTTAAGGATGTTGAAAATGCCACATCAGAGCTCTCATCTGTTAAGACACTTATGAACTGACTTTATCTATGATCTTGGTGCGCTGTAGAATGTTTAATCAGGGGCACACACAAAAAAAGAGGTTTTCAGAGGAAATTATAGAAAAACAGAAGCCAGAAAAGGAATGTTTTATAGTTAAGAAAAGAAAAAACTACGTTTGGGTTTCACGGAAAGAGGCATCGGAAATCTAAACCCCTTAGGGGGATAGTGCCGTCAGGCACCTCATGCGGTGCACTGTAGGCACTACTAAAGGCTCTTTGCAGCGTGCCTTCGGCCCTAGCTGCAACCCCTTTCGTTCCCTTTACTGTACCTCCTTTCGTATTCTTTTTTCCATCTTAACTTTTCACCCCCTCCTAACAATTGATTCATAGTGCAACTGCGAGGTTTTCCGCCTATTACACATTTCAAACCTTTTCCGTTTCGGCGTTGAATGACCTCATAGGTCCAAGTGCTTGGCCTTTGGCCTAAATTCTATATTTAATTCAATTCAGTTCAGTCGGAAACCTGAATGCTAAATGTACTGTGGTGTTCAGAGAAAGAGGCATAGAAAAACTAAAAGGAAAAACAAAAACGCCAAATAAGTCAATTTTGAGTGGAAGAGGCACAGAAAAACTATACTCCCTAAGTTTTATATTACCTCAATATGTTAAGCAGCTCCAATCTATCCTAAATACAATTAATATTACGTTGAATAATTTTTTTTTTATAAAAGCAAATAAATTGTGTACAAATCATTTAAGGTGGAGAAAGGTGGAATCTACTTGAAACTTCCACGGTTGAAATATTCCCTCAAAAACCACCATTTCTAAAACTTTTAACTACTTCAGTTTAATTGGCAATCGCTCCGTAGTTCACTTTTTTTCCCGGCCGAAACTTCGGCGCTGTCTAAGTGGCGATATTAATGATGAATTCATTGGCAAGGGTTTTTATCTAAGTATACGGCAATTATAAAGCGTGGTTTTGCTCACATAAAGCGTATATATGCACGCTCATAGGTAGATATTGTACACTGTTATGTTCGTAGGTATTTTTATTCGTAGCATTTATACACAGAGTACTTGGGCATGTTTTGTGAAATTTCTGAGTTTGATTTCCATAACTTAACTCGTCATTTCAGTTCCATACATGTGTCTAGTAAAAAGGTCCAGCGAATTTCTTTTAAGAGATTATCTACTAACTCCCAAGGAAACCCTATTAAGATTATCAATGAAGTCGAGAAAGTTTATCGTATAGGAAATTGGTAGAGAGAGAGATTTAAACTTCTTCCCTAGATCCCTTGGGTGTCTACCCCTAGCCAGCATTATTAACGAGCCTCTATTGATCGACGTCTACAGCGATGTGTTCCAGAGCAAGGAGATGGTTTCTGAGAGAGAGAGAGAGAGAGAGAGAGAGAGAGAGAGAGAGAGAGAGAGAGAGAGATTTTGGTTTATGAAATCTACGCTGTCGAACCAAGCACGGGGGCACTGTCGGTAATTCAGCGCTGAAGACAATGAAAAAAGGGAGTTGGAGCTGTTGGACAGCACACTAAAGACCCAGAAAATCAAGAGATGAAGGAGCTAAACGTGGAACTGGGAGAAAATCCCAATCCACGGTGGGACTAAGACGTGGAGGTTTAGAGGGGAAGGACAGCAAGATTGAAAAAAGGAATCGGCAAGGGAACACCCTTTAGTAGTACCCAAGGTCCTTTAAATATATTCTGAGTATATTTAAAGGAACTTGGTAATACCTACGGTACACGCCTGAGGTGGACTGACGGTACTACCTAGAGAGAGAGAGAGAGTGCGCTCAACTGCCTTTTCGGCTGTTTGTATTCTGCTATGCTTCTCTGACTTCGGTCCGCACAAGAAAACTTGAGTTTTTTCATATTTTCATACCGATGGATGTCTGTGATATATTGCTATACAGACCAGTCTGTCAGTAGATACATGCATTCAGACACAGATTCTATCACGGCAATGAGTTGGGAACTAATTAGATGATGTCTTCTTAAACACTGAAAGTTGGGAAGTACTGTAGAGGCATTCACTTGTTAAACATCAGAAGTTAAATGTCATGGTGATTTGCTAACATCAAAATGTGTTGAGAGCAATTCTGTTACTTGGAAAAATAGATTTAGGTGGAAATTCTGTCTGTTTAAGATTATGGAAGTTAAGTATACCTTAGTTTAACCAGACCACTGAGATAATTAACAGCTCTCCTAGAGCTGGCCCGAAGGACTTATTTTTACGTGTCTAAGAGCCAGTTGGTTACCTAGCAACGGGACCTACAGCTTATCGTGGAATCCGGACCACAGTATACCGAGAAATGAATTTCTATCACGAGAAATAAATTCCTCTACTTCTTCATTGGCCGGTCGGAGAATCGAACGCGGGCCCAGCAGAGTGCTAGCCGTAAACTATACCGACCCGTCCAACGAGGAACTAAATCAGTGGAAGTAAAATACTCTATACAAGTCAGGTTTTGCACTGCGTTTTCTGTCCAACCTTTCTCGTACATGTAATTCAGAGCAAATAAATGAGGGCAGAATACACACGGACTCCCTGTGGCCTGAAGAGACGGACGTGCCGCTCTTCAGGCAATTTCAGTGAACTGGATCTTTTTATCTTTTTTTTTCTTGTCAAGGGTTCTATTCGATATTTCTGGGAATCTCATTCCACTTGGATTTCCTGTACTGTTGCCTGACGAAGGACGTAGAAATATTAGTGTCACCTTCTCTCTTGTTTCTCTTTCGCATTTTGGAGTGCAATTGCATTTCCCTGGGGATTAGATTAATGACTCCATTATCGTCTTGTAGCGTTTTATTCTATTTTATTGGTGATTTTCATCCGGCTGCGCAGCAAAATAGGTTGCATCTATAACGAAGCAGTTATGAGTAAGATAGTGACTTATTTTATTTTTTAGCCCCCGCTTCGTTGTCAGTTTTCTTGCAGCCTGTTTTAATAGACGGGGTTCCTTCTAAATATAGTAATATCAATATATTCACTGGCATATGCTGAAATAACATGAAGGGGAAAGTAATATTAAAGGTGGATAAATAATAAACGGGAAAGACCTATGAAAAAACTGAGGAAAAGCTTGGATTTTAGTTCAGATTCTTAAAAAAATCTTTTTCATTATTATTATTATATTATTTTGGTTGTATATTCATGAGAACTCGTAGGTTTTGGGTAGCGCCGTCAGTGCACCTCATGCGGTGTAATGTAGGCATTACCTAAGGTTCCTTGCAGCGTCCCTTCGGGCCCTAGCTGCAACCGCTTCCATTCCTTTTACTGTACCTCCGTTCATATTCTCTTTCTTCCATCTTGGTGTCCATCCTCTCCTAACAATTGATTCATAGTGCAACTGCGAGGTTTTCTTCCTGTTACACCTGTCAAACTTTTTCACTCTCAATTTCCGTTTCAGCGCTGAATGGCCTTAGTTGCCTTAGGCATGTATGCCTAAAATCATTAATCAATCAATCGTAGGTTTTATCTTTGCTGTCTTGCGTTATTCTGTGGCCGAAGCTCTCTGTAAATTCCAAGCCGGTCTTTATTTTCCGGCCATGGAAATGCGAGAGAACATAAATACAGTGAAGGTATTTGCTTAGAAAAATAATGCTTCCCCTGCATTACCCTTGTAAAACCGGGGAAAATGCAAAATAGAATGCGAGGACGATACGTTATCAAAACTTTTTTTTTTTCCACGGACGGGAAATTGATGGTATGATTACGGCCTGCTCGATACCTGGGGAATTGAATCCATTTGTTTCGAATTTTGTGAAATATTAAGTTAATTACTTTATTTGTAACCGTTGATACGAAAAAATAATGATTTCAGGCTTGTTTTTTTTCTGCTTGGTATCAGCAACTCATTATAAGTTCACGAAGTAAATGACAGAACTGAAATGAGGTAACGATTACATTATTCAGCTTTCATCATTAATACCCTTTTGGCTTCAGAGACAGTGCCCAGTCTCACATGCGACACATTTGTCAGAAAAATGTTTATTTCCAGAGAGTTAATGGCAATAATCATAATGATCGTTTGCCTATGGCGATCATAGTGGCGTTAAAAAAACAATTATTTTACTCGGGTTAAATCATTCCTTAAATTTGATATATCTGTAGAATTATTTTGAAAGATGTTAGTTCAGACTAGCGAAAATAATGTAAGGTTTGTATTTTTATATATCTGGCCGTCTAATTTACTGATTTTCTTGAGGAGAAGAACAAATGCAGCTTGTTTTCATTAACTGCCATGCCATTCAGTATTCATATCCTTCTATTTTAAATTCTCTCTCTCTCTCTCTCTCTCTCTCTCTCTCTCTCTCTCTCTCTCTCTCTCTCTCTCTCTCTGTTGTTTCAATCCAAGCTCTGTTATCTTACCCTTTGCATTCCAACCCCTTTTCCAATTCCATGAAACATCCACTTAACAGTTCCTCTGGGTACTTTATCGAAACGAGAATTTCGAGAAGCCAGCGACTTGACCGAATCCCCCCCCCCCACCAACTTATTCCAAATTTGAATTCTGACGTTGTAATTTTCCCAAGAACAGCTCCTCTCTGTCTGGCATAGCTGAGGTAAGGTTTTCTTTCGAGTGGTGCCTCTTGAGAAAACGGAGAACGTTAATTTTTATGCGGTCCTTTTATCTACTTTTGGAGTGAAACGCAAGACTCTGTGGAGTGTTCTAAATAGTACAGGTGAGGATAATTGGCGTTATAGTTTTACTGTTGCGTAACATTGTCGAGGTACATGCAGTCGCTCCAAAAACCTTATTACTTAGGCCTGAACGTTGTTAACCTTTAGCTCGCACAGTCAATAAGAGAGCGCTTAAAAATATGTCAATACATAGGACTGTGGTAAGGCAACGCACAAAATCGTATGTCTCGATACAGTTTTCTATCAAATTTTTGTTAATGCACCCCGAGTCGATTTATAACGCTTCTTAGTCGAGAGATTTCTGTTTGTCCAGTAATCTAATTGGAAGTTTTCTCTTCTCACTTTTTTGCTCTCTCGCATCGTTAGAGGTAAATGCTAATTATGATAGAGTGAGGAGCTATCACGACTATGATAGCCTGAATGTTTTAATGAGTTCCTCAGTGACGTCCACTTGCACAATACCTCCCCGTGTTCATTCACTCATTATTGTTACTCCAGATACAGGTATGCATTTTTGATAAACCTAAAAGAAGGATATTGATATTTTCTATTCCATTCTCGCCCTTTCTCCGTTGTTTAGTATAAAGTGGCGGTTATCGTCGTGTTGCCAGAATCTTGAAGGATAAAATTCTTATTGTACTACTGATGCATCTCAAAAGTTGAGACATTTTTAAGACAAATTCGTACAGACTTGCGTAACCTTTTTCTGGTTTCAAACCGCACTTAACAATAACAGAGGTAGAAAGAACGGTGCATATATGTAAGGAGCAATGCTGCCATCCATTAGGATGCATCCCTCTTTCGCACCCGTTCAGAATTTTCAGTGTATATAAGATTTGGGTTTTAGAGCAAAAGACTGGTAAAAACCACCGTAGGTGTTGGCATGAATTGCGTGTTACTGATATATTATGGCCCTTGGGTTGGGTTCTTTTCTCACCGGTACCGGAAAAGTTCTTTTTCTAGTTTTTGAACGTTGCTAAGTTTATTATATTTCCCAGTTTCTTGAATGCTACAGGTTTCTCTGATCTGTCTGACCACGCAGTGCTGCGTGTCTACTTATTGTAAATTTCTCTCTCTCTCTCTCTCTCTCTCTCTCTCTCTCTCTCTCTCTCTCTCTCTCTCTCTCTCTCTCAGTACTTATTCTTTTTTCTTATCCTCTGCATTCCAGATCCTTTTCCAGTTCTATGAAACACCCATTAAGCAATTTTACCGGTGCTTTTTCAAAAGAGGGATTTCGAGAAGTCAGTGACTTGACCAACTCGTCTCCCACTTATTCCAAACTTCACTTCTGTCTTCATAACTTTTCCCAGAAAAAAATCTCTTTCAGGCATTGCTGGAATATGATTTTGTCTCAGGCTCGCTTCTGGTAAAAAAAAAAAAAAAAAAAAAAAATTGACGCAAGCAAAGATGATAATCTTATAGCGCTAACTCCACTCTTTGAGCATGTTCGTATTTTTCGAACGCTGACCTTGAATAAATTAGCCCCGTAGGGGGCTAGTGCCGTCAATGCACCTCACGTAGTGTACTGTAGGCATTACTTAAGGGTCTTGGCAGCGTCCCTTCGGCCCCTAGCTGCAACCCCTTTCATTCATTTTACTGTACCTCCTTTCCACCCTCTCCCAACGATCCTTTTATAGTGCAACTGCGAGGTTTTCCTCCCGTTACACCTCTCAGATCTCCTTACTGTCAATTTCCGTTTCAGCGCTGAATGACCTCATAGGTCCCAGCGCTTGGCCTTTGGCCTAAATCCTACACTCTATCTGTCTTGAATCAGTTAGACTAGAGGTAAGAAAGAGATTCAAAATTTTCAATTCGATAAGGCACGACAGGAGACAATAAATTTGAACTTCTCACTCCCCTCAGTTCCAGTTACCAATCAAACATTTATTTAAAATGCAAGCGAGTCAAGAGAGGGTTTTATTCAGAGGTTTCATTATTACAACATTTAACATGAAAAACGTAGAATTATTCAGATTTTGTTGAAGCGTAATTTTTGGGGGTTTGGTGTATATTTCCGTGCTTATATTAAGGAGACACGAAGGATATGTGGTAGTATGGTGAAATCAGAATTGCTTCAGCAACTGTGAAATTTCTCTGTCTTTTGGTAAACATTACAGAATTCTTAACCTTGACCTAAGCTTAGAAGTAGAGGCCCTTTCACAGCTTAATGCGTCGAGCTTTATTTTGAGTCATGGCTTTAAATAACTATGCGAAGGCTCCTGTTGTCCTGTCCGCAAATATACACGTGTATGCAACTGTGGATCCTGTAACCAAAACTTTGTCCTTGAATTACATAGTCATTCCGTTTCCTCTCAAGTCTTTCCAGTGTTCAGTCTTTACTATTCTTATGTAAAATGAAGTAGTTTTACTTCACTTCGGCAGTTCCTCATCCAAGCCTTCCCGTAGTGGGGTAGTGCCGTTAGTGCATCTCATGCGGTGCACTGTAGGCATTACTTAAGGTTCTTGGCAGCGTCCCTTCGGCCTCTTGCTGCAAACCCCTTTCTTTCCTTTTACTGTACCTCCGTTCATATTCTCTTTCTTCTATCTTACTTTCATCTTACTTCCCACCCTCTCCTAACAATTGTTTCGTAGTGCAACTGCGAGGTTTTTCCTCCTGTTGCACATTTAAAACCTTTCTTTCTCACAATTTCCCTTTCAGCGCTGAATGAGCTCATAGGCCCCAGCTCTTGGCCTTTAGCCAAAATTCTATATTCCATTCCATTCTCCATCCAAGCCTAGTATTTGAAATGGTTATTTACTAAGTCGCGTGTGAAGGACCCCTGTGGCTTCGTATATCTTTAAAACTAATAAATTTTGAAGTATATCTTTGTAAACTGAGACTTTTTTTTTTGTACAGCTGCTGCTACTACTATTTTTTTATTTGAAATGCATGCAGTCTTGAAAAATATTTTATTACACACATGTATCAGTGACAAACAGTTTATTCAGCTTAAAGTTATAAGCTAAAGTTAAGTTTGTTAATGTAGAATCCCCTTATAAGACAGTGTAAATATTTTCTTAAGTAATGATAAATTTTCTATTTTCTTTTAGATTTGTAAAAGACTCGTTCTGTGCGCAGGGCAAAACACAGATTGCTTGAAAGATCTCTGGACAGGGCGTTTGGTTAAAGATCTACCGCCAGAAATCATCCTTTTTTCATAATTTTTTTTTTTGGTACGGACATCTAGGAACTAATTTATATGAGCCGCCTTTTGAAGTTTTTGCAGATGGAACAGCTGATCGTGCATACTAAACTGTACTTGAACAACGTACAGGTATAAGTGATGTTGAATATGCTTATTTAACAAGAATAAATACAGAAATTACTGAATTGGTTGGCAATTCTGTACTGTAACCATATTTTTGGTTATTTATCGAACTAAAATATGATAATAAATATCTGGAAATATTTCAGTGATAAACGCGCATTTTAGTCTACAAAACGCTAACGATCTTTGTCCAAGTTGTTGTCTCACGCTCGGGTTGTAGCGTGTGGTAACCAGTTACAATTCTTCAGTTGCCTGCTCCCGTCCACCTCAGGTAGGTAGGACTTGAATAGTCCAAGCTGCACTTTTTCAGTTACTTGATTCCATCACCTAAGGTAGGACTTGACTTGAACGATAATTTCTGCATTCCTTAACGCAGCCGAAATGTTCAGGAACAGTTTCTTTCTGATTTCAAACTCAAATTTGTTCGTATAGGAATCTGTGGTTTATCATTAAACGTGTACTCTAATCAAAGGTAGTTACCAATGCAACAATTGTGGTGGTGAAGGAAGTCATCGTAGGTGAGAGGGGTGGGGAGGGGCCTCACGCGGTGCACTGTAGGCATTACTAAAGGTTCTTTGCAGTGCAGCCTCCCTTCGGCCCCTAGCTGCAACCCGTTTCATTCATTATACTGTACCTCCATGCATGTTCTCTCTCTCCCGTCTTGCTATCCACCCTCTCCAGACAATTGTTTCATAGTGCAACTGCGAAGTTTTCCTCCTGTTACACTTTTCAAACCTGTCTTCTCAATTTCGTTTTCTGCGCTGAATGACACCATAGGTCCCAGCACTTGGCCTTTGGCCTGAATCCTTTATTCTGTTCCTATTGTGTTCTGAAGTAGCTTCAGAGAGTTGATTTGGTGTTAAGCAATCTGTACGTTCTCGATTTTTAGGCTTGAGTGTTTGAAGTCGTCAGCTTTGTGACTACGCTATTGGTCTTGACCATATCGAAGAGTAGAAGTACCATTGCTTATTAGCCTACACTGTTTAGCCACTACTGTTACCTTAGCAGGCAGGTAGAAGATAGGTGTCCTATCTCCTAGGGCTGTGGCTTAATGAAAGGCTGTGGCACAATGAGAATCCTAAAGATCCGTGAGTGTGGCTACATAGTGCACATATAACACAGCAACGTGTGTGTTGTTAGCGCCAATAATGACCCACTGACTGTTTTTATTCCGAACGTTGTAGCCTGTGGCTGTGTAGATTCGAAGACAGGATTATAGGTGACAGGCTATTCAGTAAGTATTGACACTGCTTGTTAGCTGGTGGTTAGTGTCTGCCATACTTGTTCTATACCTTAAGTCCCGGGCAGTGTAGTGGTCTCAGCAAAGTGTACAATATCTGCGCTGTATATATCTTGCAGTTCCATCAGCGGTGGTTTGAGAAGGTGCCATTTTGGTTGCCATTAAGTTCCACATGTACATACATACGTATGTTTAATATTTATATAATATATATAATGTATATATATATATATATATATATATATATATATATATATATATATGTATATATATATATATATATATATATTATATATATGTATGTATGTATAACTGAATCACGAAAATATGGAACGTGATGAATATATAAATAAAGATAAAGTCCACGAAGGAAACGGAAACACTGGAGTGCTGCGAGTCCTTTCGACACTGGTCTGCTAAGTAAAGTACTAGTGTCGAAACGCCTCGCAGCACTCCAGTGTTTCCGTTTCCTTCGTGGATTTTATCTTTATTATATTCATATTGAGGCGCAAATCACGAATTCATTTGATTTGGTTAATAAGTGATGGTCGGCATATTATTTGGTTATCGAAAGAGATAATGCGGCTTAATTTCGCTTGTACTGTACACACACTGTCGAATTCGAGTTCGAGTTCAGTATTAAGTCACACAATATCACTTTACATAGGATTCTCTCTACCTTGTGGAATAACTTAGACCAAGGGGAACAACTTACACCAAGGGGGGATTGTAGTCGATAAGAACATCTGCTAAGCCTTGGATTCGAAAATGTGCCTTTCAGCTCAAGTAAGAGATGGTCGACCTTATCCACTGTGTTGTGCAAACTCCTGTCGAAACCACCCTAATTATGAAGTTTAGCCACCTATACTCACGTTACTTCTTGTATCGCTTGGTAGCTGAATGGATAAATCGACTGTGTATGAACGTATCTAAACCAGAAGGCACAGGGTTGAATCTTGGCGAGCTGCAAAAAAAAAAAAAAAAAAAGACTAATCGACAAACCTAGTTGGTGCCTAGAAGCTCATGATAAGCCTTGTTAAAACCTACTAACAAGATAAACCTCATTAGTGCCTAGAAGCACCACTTCTCTTGTCAATTCGCCTAAAATTAGAACTATCTCAACTGGGGGTATAATTGCGTGTAAGACGACTTGTTTATATTCAGCCAAGGAAGAAGAGCGTGATCCCACTCCTCCTCAATTCTGTGCAGCGTCGTCATGAAGACTTGTTCTCCTGCAAATATGAGGATCCCTTTTTGATGTTCTTATTTATATCTTGAAGCACCATTGTGTCGCTTCACCCAGGCAGAAGGAGACATGTGGGAAAATCTCGTGTTCGTGCTTTCCCCGACCTCTCGGAATTGTTTGCGAGCAAGGTTTTTCCAAGCATTCCGCCCTTCGTTTGGCCTCAAGTGGGAAGAATATATTCTTAGATTCCACGACGCAAAGCCGGACTTTGCTGTCCTGAACTTCGATGTGTAAAAATATTAATTATTTCAGAAAACGCATTAAAATGTCACCAGAGAAGACATACTGCATTACTAAACCCTGTATATACTGTATATATATATATATATATATATATATATAATATATGTGTGTGTGTGTGTGTGTATACATTATAAATGGATATATTGTATATATATATATATATATATATATATATATATATATATATATATATATTATGTATATATATCTATATATAATCTGGGGTGTAAATTATTCCTACTCTAGTAAATTCAATAGTAAATTATATGTGTGGCTTAATATTTGTGAATAAAAAATGACGCGTTGACGAACTATGTACGTATTTATGCATATGTATATAATATTTATATATATACTGTATATATATAAATATATATATATATTTATATATATATATATATATATATATATATATATATATATTTATATATATATATATATATATAAATCATTTGGTAAATCATTTGGTACCTTCTATTAAATTCACCGTTGAAGAGGAAAATAATTGTTCATTACCATTTTTAGATGTTTTGGTTCATAGAAGGGATAGAACTTTTGTGTTTGATGTTTACAGGAAACCTACCAACGTCTGTTCTTATGTCCACTATTATTCAGATCACCACGTTAATGTAAAACTCTGTTTTTTGTAGCATGTTTTTAAGGGCATTAAGGATATGCAGCCCGGAATTCTTAGACTCGGAATTTTGTAAAATTTACGACGTGGGAATTATGTTAAAAAACCAAAGTTTTTAATCGACAAATCTTTACAGAAAGCTAGAAACATTTTTTATTCCAATAACAATAGGGAGCCTTTGGTGAGAGAAAATATTTTGACACTTCCACTTCCATATAACGTAAATCTTTGTTTCATTAAAAAATTACTGAAAATTTTCAAGATAACTGTTGTTTACAAGAATTCAGGGACACTTCAGAATATCATTGTTCGTAACTCCCCAAAACAAATTAATGGCTGTATTTACACGATTCCTTGTGCTGGATGTAGTAATAAATACCTTGGTCAAACTGGTAAAGAACTAGATTATCGTCGAAAACAGCATCGTTACGCAGTTCGAACAGGCCAATTGACAAGTGCTTTATTTGTACATATGAATGATTTTAACCATTGTATAGACTGGAAAAATTCATCTGAGATAATTTTTGTAACCACATTGTTAAGAGAAATATAATTGAATCTGCCTTTATTAAGCATTTTAACAATCAACTTATGAATATTAGTTCGGTCTTTTTAAATTAGATAGTTACCTTGTTCATAAAATTGTAGGGAAGTACAATGTTACCTTTTAGCAATAGCCTGTTCTAACTGTAGTTTCAGTTCTTAAGTATTTTTAAAGTATTTTTTGTTTGGTATGTGACAATTTGACTTCAAACTAGTGATTGCATTCAGTAATGATGTTTAGCTTGTTAGTGGCTTTGATCTTTGTTTTGTGAAGTTTTCTTGTTTATGTCTCTATTTATTTTACTTTGTACCCCGAAGAAGTGTACGCAATACACGAAAGCGCTTGGTACCTGGTCTTTAATTTTCACCTTTCATGTGGTCGTCTACGTATATATTTGTCACGTGCAGTTTGGTGACTTATTGCTGATATATATATATTACATATATATATATATATATATATATATATATATATATATATATATATATATATATATATATATATTATATATATATATATATTATATATATATATATTATATATATATATATTAAATATATATATATA